>NC_056511.1:6103369-6106607 GCF_014905685.2 Nematolebias whitei | reverse complement strand
GGACCAGTCCATGCACCAGTTTTTGTTATGACAGTAGAGGTTAATGGTCAGGTGTTTGAGGGCATGGGCCCAACCAAGAAGAAGGCTAAACTGAATGCAGCTGAGAAAGCACTACGTTCCTTTGTCCAGTTCCCCAATGCCTCTGAGGCTCACCTGGCCATGGGCCGAACCCTAACGGTGAACACAGACTTTACATCTGACCAAGCCGACTTTCCAGACATGCTTTTCAATGGCTTTGAGACACCAGCTGTATCTGAAGAATCCTTCTATCTAGGTTCCAATGGTACAAATTCACTAGGGGAGTACCCATTGCCTACACCACCTGGCAGCAACCTTGCCCAGGCCCCGTTGCCCCCTCCATCTGCATTCAGCTCACCATCCTCTGGCAAAAACCCAGTCATGATCCTCAATGAGCTCAGACCAGGCCTCAAATACGAGTTTGTCTCAGAAAGCGGTGAGAGTCATGCCAAGAATTTTGTGATGTCAGTAACAGTGGATGCACAGACATTTGAAGGCTCAGGACGCAACAAGAAGCTGGCCAAAGCTCGGGCAGCACAAGCTGCACTATCTGCTCTGTTCAACATGCAACTTGACCAGACACCATCCCGGCAACCTATACCAAGAGAAGGGTTGCAGCTTCACCTACCCCAGGTAAGACATTTTTAATTTAAATATTCTTCTATTTTAGTGTTTGTGACCTTGAATATGTATCAGGATCACAACCTCACCTGCCAGCAAGTTATTATTTTGACCTTTACATTTGAAACCACTAATTGGTCAAATGAATGACATGACCAGAATCACTCTAATTAGAAAGCAGGAAACAAGTTTAAATAAAGGTTGTATTATTTCAATAACTAAGAATACCAAGCTGCAATTCTCCATGTGAATGAATGAACGTATTTGAAAAATGACTTTTCATGGTACTTGAAAGCAAGACTTTTCTATAACAGAATCTTTTTGAATGGCCAGTAACTCTAGAAATTATATAAGGATGCAAGCAATGACTTTGGATTTATAAGAGTTTAACAGAAAAAAAGTATTAATCATTCAGGTTTTTATATGTACAACACAAAGCAGTAACTTTGATGCCCGGTTAAGTTCATCTGCTTTGACTCACAGATAAAGCTGGTTGTCATCAGCATAAAAACGAAAATTTATGCAACATTCCCTAATGATTGCCTACAAATTCATGCATAGATGAAATAAAACTGGACTTGGCACAGAACACTGAGAAGCACCCTCAATGAATAGTAAACGTTGAAGATGCATTAACGCATACAATTTTAAATTAGTCAAATAGATGTGTCTTAAGCAAAGCAGTACTCTTGATCTTAATTATATTTTCATTTCTTTGTAATATTTTGTGGTGTCAAATGTATATCCAGATCTTGGTGTTCTTTTGTCTTTTTGATAAAACACAAAAGTTCTCAGATGTTTTGTCCATTGATGAATACAGTTGCCAGGAATGAATAGTTATTGATCTAATAACATTGTTGTTGTACGCTCTGATATAGATTGTTGCCAGAACCGTAAAGAAAAGCATTCCTTTGGAGGTGTTCATTAGATTAAAACAGGTTTATTCAAAACTGCTCCGCCTGTCAAACTGTACTGCTCCACAAGGTTATCTTTAAGACTTTATTCACATCAGGTTAGCAGAGACTAAAGGATGTTACATGACTTGTTAGAGATGACTGCCTGTGTGTGAAGAGAGATAACGCGGTCGGCAAAGCTAATCAGCTTGACACATTGTCAACAGTCCATCCCTAAATCATCTTCTCCGCTCTTTGCTCATTCTCTCCTCTTGTCATCCGATTCATTCAACAAGCAGCCCATTTCTAATTACTCTATTAATTTTTGTTACTTTATATTTAATTTCTGCAGCCTGTTTCCATATGGCGCACCACTTATGGGAAAATGGACATGCTGCTTTGGCACTTTAACTTAAATTTTGACAATGTATTTGCCGTTTGTTTTTGTTTTTTTCATACCAACCAAAATAACACCACAAAATTTACATTTTGATTTAAGAAACTTGGGCTTACACCAGAAAAAACAAGAGAGGTTTAAAACAAAAGTATTTTGTGCATTACAAGGACATTTTTTATATATATATAATTTGGTACTCCTAAAGAATAAAGATGAAAGTCCATAGCAATCAAATCTCAGATGATCTGGCTTTAAGTGGGTGTCTCTGAAGTAGCAGGGAGGTAATAGTAGACTGATTTCTTTAATTTGTGTTCATCCAGCCATCATCTCTTCTTGCGCTTGTCGTCATTTTCCATCCAATTAGCAGTGGTTAAAGAGCCAGTTTTGAGAGCTGGTTATTTAAGAACAAAATATGTGTAAAGTTCATTTGAAGTTCCCTAAGCTTATTTTATCTTTAGCTGTATTTGTAAACTTGGTGGGAAATCAGACGAGCACTTGGTTCCCATGTGGCACTCTGGCTTACTTGTTTGTTTTTCCTCTGATTTACTGTCAGAAGGGAGATCTTGCACTAGAACTGCCAAAATTCTAACAGCTTGGTTTTAAAGACCGTTATCTTTACTTCAGGGGGTCAACCCAGTTTCACTTGTTGCTGTTTCAACGCTTGTTTGATGCTAAATACGATCACTGTGACGGGTAGATAGTGCACTGGGTGAGGATAACATCAGACGTGTGTTAAAAGCTGACATATCTGAGGCAAGATTTAGTTTGTGTGGCTTTGTGCACGTGTTCTCCTGCACGCTTGTCTGTGTGTGCATGTTTCCAGGTTCTGGCTGATGCCGTCTCTCGCCTGGTGGTTGATAAGTTCAGTGAGCTGACAGACAACTTCACCTCCCCCCATGCCCGTCGAAAAGTCCTGGCAGGAGTCGTGATGACGACAGGTAACAATGGAGAAGGTGGTCCATGCATTTATATTTGCACTCTTTATGAAGTAAGCTTTAGATAGTTGTCAGGGAAAATAGAGACTCTGCAGATACACAACCTTTAAATCTTTAAATCAATACATCAGCTTTATTTTTATTAGACGTAATTTTAAACAAGTATGTGATCAGCCCATTTATTTATACCATTTTTATTTATACTTAGGGTAAAGACTAGGGATGCACGATATTGGATTTTTCACCGATATGCCAATATGTTAAATCTTATTTGGCTGATAACAGATACCAATACTGATATTTTTTTCTAGAGCTACTTACAGAGATTACATAGCTTTCTCTGTTGTGGAATTAAAATACTACATTATTCTGCA
>NC_056511.1:6080480-6103269 GCF_014905685.2 Nematolebias whitei | reverse complement strand
CTGCAATATTCTAAACAATGTTTCTAAACTCTAAAAGCTCTAAAAGAGCACTGAATGTCATGATTTCAGCTCTCTGCCTCCAGCTGCTCTCTGCCACCTGCCAGCACTCTTGGCCACCCCCACTTCTCCGCTGCAGAGCAGAGATCAGCTGATCAGCTGCAGGAGGTGGCCTGCACACTGGTGCTAAATAATTTAAAATAATTTATTTAAAATAAAAAAATCCATGCTGATTGTGCAGCTCATCCATCAATCAGCCAATTGTGTGTCATGTCCAATTTTACTTGGACTTCTATTCTTTTGTTTTTAACCTGTTTTGGCCCAGTAAAGGAGTCGGACCTAGAGATGCATGATATTGGATTTTTGGCCAATATCTGATATGTTAAAACTTATTTGGCTGACAACCAATACCAATACTGATATTTCCCCCCAGACCTTCTTATAAAGACTACATAGCTTTCTCTGCTGTGGAATTAAAACACTACATTATTCTGCATGGTCTTTGTCAGTTTGGCTGCTACCAAATGCAGATGCCAATGATGGAGTGGCAGATGTCCAATATTTAACTTTATTGCTAATAACGGCCGATACAGATAAAATGCCTTTAATATTGTGCATCCCTAGTCAGACCGAGTCGTAATCTTTACAGATGGATCAGGGGGTTCCAGACTTTCTGAAGGTCTTTCAAGGGTTTTCTGTGAACTCTGCATGTTTTTCCACTCATGTTCTGCCCAGATATTAAACTTGAGCCTTTTGGGCAGCCTCTTTAAAAGGTTATTTTCAGGATCTGTGTTTGTTTGCTATTAATATACTTTTTGTGTATTCTTCTGTGCAGTGTTCTGCCCCGCCCACTCTCACCTGTCCCCCGCCGTCTCGTCACCAGGTGTTGGTCTTTCTGTCCGTCCTGTGACTCCCTCAGTGGAGCATTCAGTTCACAACGTCCAGACCGTCTCGGCCTCCTTGTGCTCCCTAAGTTTTGAGTTTCAGATGCCTCATCAGCACTTTTGTTTATAATTGTTTTTATATTTGCAAGATTCCTCAAGTCCTCCCTGAACTCTGGGTTCAACCACCCACCGAGACAGTTTTTAGCTAATATTTCTTTGGAAATCATCTTGCTGGATTGTAAGTCCTATTTTAAGCATCAAACTGTGTTAATGTTAATATTTGACAAATGAAAAGGAACCAAAGTGTCTTTGTGACAAAACAGTTTAAAGTTTGTTCTTCATCAAGTTCTTGGTTTTGTGTCGACACAACACGGACTCATCTCTTGGGTTTAGGAGCTGTTTGATGCCAGAATGATTTATTTTAGAGTTAAATAATTAAACAGATAAAAACTGTCCTCCTTAAAAAGGTCAGAGACCAGACTAAAGAAAGAGTGACCAAACGGCTCAAGTCCAAAGATAAATTATCCTCTGAAAGACTATTTTAAACACATTATGATGAACTTGAACTAAAACTAAACTGATGAAGGGTTTGTTCATTGGGCTTGCAGCTAAATAAACAAATTAGTCTTAAAAAGAACACGTTATACCTAAATGATCAATGTAAAAAACATGTGGACTTTAAATGACGCGACAGTGACGTTAATATACATATCAAGTCACAAAAAAATTAATCTGTAAAACATTTTTTCCATTTGAATATTTTCTGACATGAATTCAAACGAGGAAGTCAAAACATAACGTTCTACAGATGCTGAGCTAAAATTAGATGTAGCTGAGTATCACCACTAACACGTACTCAGTGATAGTTTTAAGTAATCAGGTTTAAAAGTAAAAATTACAAACCAACGAGGGTTCAGACAGTAAAAAACAAACATCTGATCAAACGTGAGCCAGATGAAATGAAGCGTAAAGGTTAAGTTAAAGTAGGACTCTACATGTTCTTGATATTTAGATTGAACAAAAATATAAACACTTTTGTTTTTGCTTCCATTTTTCATGAGCTGAACTCAGAGATCTACGTACACAATCGGACTGTTTCTCTCAAATATTCACAAATTTGCATAAATCTGTGTTAGGGAGCACTTCTCCTTTATCGAGATAATCCTTCCACCTCACAGGTGTGACACGTCAAGATGCTCATTAGACGGAATGATTATTGCAAAAGGTGAGTCTTAGGCCTTGGACCACATCTTGGTCTGTTGCCTTCATACATCTCCTCCTACATGTCACTACGTGAGTGCAGCTACAGCGTGCGCTCTCTGGACATTATTACATGCAGTGTCCCCTCAGTGCGGACTGAACAAAATGACCTTCTCCTACTCCGCTCCTGTTTCCTGGAATATCTTGCAAAAAGATCTGAAGCTCTCGACTTTGACCTCTCTAAGTGGCTTCAAACGTTTGTTAAGTTCCTGGGAAAAACCAGTGCAGACATGTTCTTGTTTATAGTTTTCTACATTACCTTACAAGCTACTGTAGCTGTATCTTTTTTTTACATTTTCTTTTAAATATAATTTTATTTTCACTTGTTCTTCTCAATTTGTATGCATATTTTATTATTGCCTTTTGCTGTCTTTGTTGTCCACTGTTGTCGTCACCCTTTGTTAAAAAAAATCAGGTCTCTCTTGTAAATAAGTTCCCGAGGCTCGATGGTATTAACCTGTATAAATAAAGGTTAAATGAAAAAGGCTGACCACAATAAAAGGCCACTCTAAAATGTGCATTTTTATCTCACAGCACAATGACACAGACGTTGCAGATTTTGAGGGAGCAGCAGTTGGAACGCTGACTGCAGGAATGTCCATGTTCAGAGGGTTTGGCAAAACATCCAAACAGCCTCACAACCGCAGACCACCTGCAACTACACCAGCCCCTGTGCTCGTTGTCCATAGCATACGCCTGCCCATATCATAACCCCACCACCACCATGGGCCACTCGATTCACAACTCTGACATCAGCAAACCGCTCACCCACACGATACCACGGTCTGCCATCTGCCCTGTACAGTGAAACCCAGGATTCATCCAGAGGACTCCTCTCCACCGTGCCATACACCATCCAATATGAGCATCTGCTCAGGTACAACAACAAACTGCAGTCAGGCGGAGACCCTGATGAGGATGAAGAGCATGAAGATGAGCTTCCCTTAGACGACTGTTGCGTTGCGTTTATATATTTCTTCAATGTAAAAAATGATCTTACATCAGTGTAATTTATTACTTTATGTTGTTTTTGGTCCTTCACACACTTGAAGCTCTCTGGGGAGAAAAATACACACTTCAGCAAATAAAAGTTACAGCCATGCAGCTCATAAAGAGCTACAAGGTTTATTTTTTTAAATGCTACGCCCAGTGAGTCAGAAATGCAATTTGTGCGCAGTACTGTTAGATGCTGATTGCGTGAATATGCAGTGTATTTTTTTATTTAACCTCAGCTCTTTTTTAAACCACATACCATCCAGGATAAGGCCGTTTGTATCGGCTGAATAAATGCACGGCGGCTTAACAACTTCAAGTTTATCAGGAGGAGCTCCTTGAAAGAGAACGAGGGGAAGGAAATGTGGACGCCTCTTACTGTTCATGGAGGTTCATGCAACCACACTGTGGTTCTTCCAGTTTTATTTATAACAAAATATTAACAACCATCTAGAAGGAGAGTGATTTGCCTGTGGGTTCAGCTCCAAGAAATCCACACACAGAAACACGTAGTCAAGCGGTCTTCATCTAAAACGCGGGTGTCCAAAGTGTGGCCTGAGGGCCATTTGCAGCTCTTGGAGTGATACTGTGCGGCCCACAACTGCAGTTTAAGATGGTGTCGATCATTTTGTCCAGCAGGCTCAAGACGTCGATGCAGACTTTCTGAAAAATTAATCGATAATCCTATTTTTATATATTGTTTAGGTTTAACAGCAACACTAATGAAAAATGATCTTCTTAAAATTATCAATATTAAGCAAAATACAAACCTTTGGCTGTAATCTTTATATTTTCACTTCATGGTACAAAGCACCAAAACCTTTACTGATTTCTACCAGAAAGGAGAATTTTGGATAATGATTCATAAAACTCGGCTAAATGTTGCAGTTGATAAAATAATAAAGAGGGAAATTGGACATTTTTGAATAAATATAACGTGGTATCATCTACATACGAGTTGATCAACTTTATCAAACCATCTATAAATCTGCTGTAGTAACTGAGAGTTGAATGATTTTTCAGAACTTCGATCAGCCTTTTGGGCCGTCCATGGTCCAAAAGGCTGTTCGACCCCCTTTTCAAAGGACATTTACTCAAATTACACTTTTGTTGCTGAGAACAGACTAAAATGAACTTTTCAAACACAAGAAAACAACAAACAGACCCAACAAATCAAATAAATTAAATCCTTTTTAATTGAAAGTATAAACTTAGTGTTTATGAGGCTTTTAACGTTTTGGATCTACAACAATTTAAAACAATTTCTCCACCAAAATTATTAAACGTTTGTCCTTTCTCCAACATATTGTTCACGTTGAGAGTTAGATTCTCATTTTTGTGGCCCACGAGTCCTTCATCTTGAAAGCTTTGGCCTACATATGAAAACGTTTGGACACCCCTGATAAAGCACCCATGAAAACTTATAAATGAAGAAAAAACGTTTGAGCTGAAGAACACGCACACACATGCACACATGACAACATTTCTCAGCACGGTTTCCTGCAGAGTTCACAGCAGGAGACTAATCAGAGATCTCCAGGGAGGCGACTCTCGCCACGTGAATCACAGATGACGTCTCCGTGGACCCGAGCGCTCGTTTCCCGTTTCATCTGACGTTTCAGCTGCAGCCTCACTTCCCTGTCAGGCACACTGTGCCTCTGTAAGCCAACGTGTTTATGATGTCCCTCTGCCGCCTGCGTCTGTGTGTTTTCTTCAACAGGAGGCAGTTTGTGAAGAGAAGCAGGCGACAACGTTTTAATGGAAGAAATAAAACGCCTCCACTAACAATAAAAACTATTAAATCAGACGTGAAGTTTCATTCCTCCATCTTTTACACGACAGCCACATCTTTATGAGTTGACTGAAAGTTGACTGACTTCTTGAAAAAGTCGTTGCTAGTCAACTTCACTCTCACCTATCCAACAATAACATTTATGAAGAGTTTCAATCTGGTTTTCGCCCCCACCATAGCACCGATAAAGCTCTAATAAAAATAACCAATGACCTTCTTCTTGCTGCTGACTCTGCTCTTCTGTCCATCCTCATTCTACTTGATCTAAGTTCTGCCTTCGACACCATCTGTCATTCTATCCTCCTCAACAGATTAACCTCCATTGGCATCTCAGGTACTCTGTTAGACTGGTTCAAATCATATCTCTCTGACCGCACTCAATTCATTCAGCTTAAATCCTTTCGTTCCCAGTCTTTCCCTGTCTCCATGGGTGTCCCCCAAGGCTCTGTCCTCGGACCCTTCCTCTTCATCATTTACCTCCTTCCTCTAGGTCATATCTTCTGCAAATTTGGTGTCCATTTCCACTGTTATGCTGAAGACACACAGCTCTACTTGTCAACAAAACCAAACTCCACCCACCCACCCTCCATCCTCACCGACTGTCTCAATGAGCTACAAAGTAAATCACTGGTTTTCTAACAATTTCCTACAACTAAACAGTAACAAAACAGAAATAATTCTTGTCGGTACCAAAAACTCTATTTCAAAATCAGAACATCTTCTCATCCCCCTTAACAACTCTCTGCTACCCCCCACACCTCAGGTCAAGAGTCTTGGTGTCATCCTCGACACCACTCGCTCCTTCACTTCACACATCAACAATATTACTCGGTCTGCCTATTTCCATCTCCGAAATATTAACCGTCTCCGCCCTTCTCTCACACCCCGCTCCACAGCCATCCTTGTTCACAGTCTTGTGACTTCTCGGATTGACTACTGCAACTCCCTTCTTTATGGCCTCCCCAACAAATCTCTCCAGAAGCTGCAATTGGTCCAGAACTCAGCTGCCCGTGTCATCACTCAAACCTCCTCCTATAACCACATCACTCCTGTCCTGCAGCAGCTCCACTGGCTCCCGGTTAAATCACGCATCGTCTTCAAAATTCTTCTTCTCACTTTCAAAGCTATCCACAACCTTGTCCCTCCGTACCTATCTGACCTCCTACACATCTCCATCCCCTCTCGCTCTCTCAGATCCTCCTCTTCACTTCACCTCCATGTACCCTCTGCCCGCCTCTCCACCATGGGGAGAAGGGCCTTCACCTGCTCTGCTCCTCATCCCTGGAACTCTCTACCCCCTGACTTAAGAAACACCACCTCTCTTTCTCTATTCAAGACTGCTCTGAAAACACATCTCTTTAGACTCGCTTATCCTCAACTGTGCTGTTTGTATTTTATATTCTTTATATATTTTATATTCTGTATGTATTTTATATTCTTTATGTATTTTATATTCTTTATGTATTGTATATTTCAATTTATTCCTGTTGATCTTTGCACTGTGCTTGTTGTTTGTTTTTACACAATCTTTCTGATATGTTTCTTACTGTAAAGTGTCCTTGGGTGTCCTGAAAGGCACTTTTAAAATAAAATGATTATTATTGATTTTTATTAATCATCCCCCTCCCTCACCACCTTACAAGGAGGGAGATCATGTAATTGCCTGCAACCAGGTGTTTTTTTGTCTGTTAGCAAAATATCTATCTAATGAACAAGTGGATGGATTTTAATGAAACTCCTTGACAGGAATCATTGGATGGATGAACTTGTGGAGTCGACCCAATTCAAGATGGCTGACATAGTTGATCAATCTCGGCCAAAACAAAAATGTGAAATAGTCAGTTTTATGGATATTGAGCTAAAAATTGGTGTGGTAGTAGCTGAGAGTCATGCCCAACAAATATAACGCTTATTGATTGCACAAGAACTTGGTTTAAAACGTGACGTAAAACGGACGGCGATACGCATTTCTTCAAGGAATATTTTTATTTTTTTAACAAGATTGCAACAATTCTTACTGGGAACCAGTCGATTCATACACTCTGCAAACCATGCTGGAAACTCTTAAATATGTCATGTATGTTTAAATTCAACAACATAAGATCATTATTTTGGTTCAGAGCAAGATCCATATCCAGTAAGTTACTCCAAAACAAAACCACGTTAGTGTTTAATTCTTATAAATAAAAACTGAACATAGCATTATTTACCATTTACTGCAAAACTGACTTTATTTAACGCCATCTTTAAAAAAAAAACCCGACTTCAGACTTTTTGCAGAGTTTTCACCGGAGGTCACACGTTGTAAAAAGACGGTAAAAAATAGATATTAACCAATTATTTGCTGACACCTAAATATTCTCTCCTTCAGGGCGGCATGTTACGACGGAGCTTTAGGGCCACGCTAAAAAAAATAAAATTAAAAGCCATAAAATTATGAGAATAAAGTTGTACGAGACTTTTTGCAGCTCGTGTTTTTTCTTTTTTCCCACAAGTCGGACCCATGACGCGACCTGTCAATCAATCCAGTAGGTGTGTCAGCAAACGATCAATCCGAAGCTAAATGATTGAGAAATCGAGGGTTGCATTGTGAGTGCTCTGGACAGTCTACAATGCGAGTCACTGTGTTTATGAAGTCTGTATTCTCTTTTGGGTCACTGTTTGTGAAATATGCCTCCATCCACATTATGTCACGACGAAATCTGTCAATGCAGCCATTAATTGCAATGCCATACGGCTTCAGTTTATCATAAGAATGCTCAACATTCTTCATTTTACCAGTTAAAATGCGGTAAACCCTGTTTTATCATGAAGTTATTACGACTTTATTCTCATAATATTATGAGTTTATTCTCTTAATTTTAAGGCTTTTTTTTTTCTTAGCGTGGCCCTAAAGCTCCGTCGTAGCATGTCGACGTCCACATTGTTGTTCTTTTTGTGGATATGTCGAAATAACAAACAAACAGCAGTCATTATGGGCTACAGTGGGAACCTCAGCTGCCTGTCAGTTTGTTTAAAAGCGTGTGAGTTTTTTGCAGCACGTCCAGCATCCTGTTCGCCACTCCACGGTACTTCCTGTTTAAAAAAAAAACCCCACTTCACGTGAAGTTTCTGTTTGTAAGTGTAAACAGGCAGAGGATGTCTGAGCCTAAAGGCTGATGTAAAACGTGCACTGCATGTTAACAGGTTAAAGATCTCAGCCTCTGAATTAAGAAACAATAACCTCATGGAACTTCATGTGTAATTACATTTGACCTTTTTTCACATGATTACTCCCCACGTACTGACAAGAGCTGACACCCTGCAGGCTGGGGGTGTAAAAATGACGGTCATGACTCACGGCGTCATGCTGCGTGTTATAAATCTGCTTCCTTTTGTTGATATTTTTGTCGCCTCTTGTTAATTGAGATAATAAATTATACCAAGTGGAAAGTTTTTAATGGCATAAAGATATAAAATATAAAACTGGCAATGCTAAGCTCGGAATTTGTGTTGAAGATGACTCTCAGCTACCATCACGTCAAATTTTAGCTCAATATCTGTAAAACTGACTGAGTTGGAGCCATTTTTAGGTTGGCTAATGTCAGTTAGTTGTGGCAGCCATCTTGGACTGATGTCAGTAAATGAACCACAAAGACCAATAAAATATAACGAGCTGGTAAAACCCGCCATTAATCAGTCAACGGGCAGCAACTAAATGGCTTCTGCTCTTTAAAGACAAAAGGTTTGTCCTCTTATTTCTCCTAATGACTCATCTCTTCCACTTTCCATTAATCCACTCCGCCGTCAGCCCACTGCCGCTCTGTGCTGTTTGATTAACATTTTCCAGCTACTTGTATTATTCTCTGTAGGAAAACTCAATTATGACCGGCTAGAGGATGTCCATTAATTGGCGTGAGCGTGCAGTAAAACCGGACACCTTTAATGTGACTTCCTCAACAATAAATTTGAATTAAAGTAGCTCAAGTGCTGTTTAATACGGTAGAAAATAAATCTCATTCTGTGCTTCCTTCATTGTTTTCTGAACGCCACTTTCTGGGAACAAAGCAGCACACGACTTATCCAACACAACAGACTGTTATCGACAGGGTTCCAGGAACTACACAGTACCCCAGAGGTTACCAGAAACGCTGGGATAAAACAAAGAAAAGGGTCTGGTTTTTGTTTTTGTGTGGAGCAGTTATGAGCAGTGAGTATCTTACCTGCGTAAGACAGCAGACAGAATGGTCACAGTTCATACAGCTACTCAGAGAAGGAATGTTTATTACTGCCATTTAGCAAAAGACAGTTAATTATTTGGAAAATTAGTGTCATAGTGATAGTCATCCCCTGCGATAAACGAGGGACGACTGTATTACAAAAATAGGCAGTGATTTTTAAAAACTGTTCACTGAATATGCAAAGGCACGGCTGGCTTGTTGTTGTGTTTCAGACATTCAGAATTCAGTGAAATTTCAATTAAAAATTTTGTTTAATCACAATCTTTTTTTATTGCCAACCAGTCTCCAACTTCACAGCCCAGTGACATACTGGCTTACACACTCACTCAGCTCTGTGACTACCTGTCTTGACAGCTGAGATTCACCAAAGTTAGCAGCAAAACACCCACTGAAAAACCAAACAAAAACCAAACAGTACTATCCTCATAGCAGGCCAACCTTTAGTAATATCTCTGCATTACAAACAGTTCAACATGCCGAGCCTGAACTTCTGTGAAACAGCGTGAAGTTCGGCTAAAACACCTTCGACACAGACACCCCTCCTGCCCATGTCCTGGAAGGATTCATCGGCTCAACACCTCTCAGACAACAGCATGAAGCTGATTATTGTCCCGACCCTAAAGAAAAAAGCTGAGACGTTCAGGGAACGGACATTCCCTTCAACAAACTCCTGACAGAGTATCAGGTGCAAAACCTATGGCTCAAAGGCTTTGCTGTCATATTTAGGCTCCCAGAGCGCAAACGTTCTGATTATTTTAGGATGAAATGAAAGTGTTGGGCCTGAGGGATGATAGTTTATTGCAGAAAACAGCATTGATGCATGCAGGCCCCTCAAATCATAAGATAATGGCAAGAAAAGTAGAAATCACAGAAAAGGCCAAGACATTAAAAAGGTCCTTGAAGGCTTTTATTTCAAGCACCAACGAACCACGTAGTAAGTGTGCTAAAATATACATTATGTGTAAACTGTTTGTTTCTCGCTCACTTTTTCATATAAAACTGTCAATTCTATTTTTCTTTTACATTTTTATACCTTCCAGTTAGGCCTGTCGTGATAAACAATAAATCAATTAATTGCATGATAAATGAAAATTATCAACTTCATTTTCATTTATCTGTTTTATCGTTTCTTTGTGTCTCTCTTTCTACTGAAGACACTGGACGACAAAAGGCTCAACTCCGGTGATCTTCACTGACCCCTCCCTTTCTCTTTAAAATCTGTTTTAATCGTCCAAAATCACGTTTTTGGATCGTTAAAAGCAGCTAAGCTGAGAAGCTAAGTTATGAGCTAAGCTAACGGGCCGACCTTGGGAATAATCCTCAGTCTTGTCAAAGCGCCAAAATTCACGGTTGAAACCCGTGCCTTTGTGTAAAAAGTTTTTCTCTGCAAAAAGAAGCTGAGAACTTGTTTACTGATTTTTTTTAAAGCTTTGTGTGAAAAATGCTATGCTAAAGAACTCAAACCACACCGAGTGTCTGCCATTTTGAGAACCGAAGAGAGACTGCCCATGTCACGTCAAGGGGCCTCCCTCTCATTTTTCCTAAAGAGACACGCTGCTCGCTCCTTCACTATCCATCCTTCAGTTCAAACAGTCTTATACTGCTATCTGGTGGTTGAAAAAGGTACTACATGCAAAACAAATTAAATACTTCTTAAATTTGACAATACTTACTAATTATTGTCAAATTTCAAACAATATTAATGTTTATTGAAATAATTTCAGAGACAATTAATCGCCCAGCAAAATTTGTTATCGTGACAGGCCTCCTTCCAGTCAATATTCTGACTTCAATAAATGCTTTCAAGGATGTCCCGTCAATCTGATGTGACGGTGACGCTACACAAACTCACCTTCATCGTAATTACATTACATTCTTCGGTACTTTGAAATATTCAATAAGGGTCAAAAAGTCATGTTAAAAAAATCTGCCTAGTCATGTTTCAGCTGAGGTTCAGCTTTCAGGTATGGTCATAAAATGTGAGTAATTAGAGAAAATGCCACCCAAACTGGAATTAAAACAGTCATTTTGTAAAATAATGGAGTGAGCCACCAATTAATGTCTGTCTCTGATGATTAAACTTTTCATTGTTCGACTGAGCTGCGAGGGAAAAAACGGATTTGTTGCCAGATTCGGCTGCTGGGCTTGATTCAGTGAGAAGGAACGGATCCAGAGGCAAGGATGGCAGATTCATCAAAACGTACATCACCCAAAACATTTCCTCTGACAGGTACACAGACGTTTCTATGCCAACAGGTGTGGAGTTCTACATCAAAAGTACTGCACTGACATTTTGCCAGAGGTGTGTTTTCAGGGTTCTCAGAGGATAAGTTTGAATACTGAAACAAAGTAAAGTAGAGAAAAGTCATTTCCTGTGAAAATACAGTGTGAATGTTTATATTGCTGAATGTTTTTTTGCTGCTGAAGAAGCTGAAAAAGTTTAATCTCTAACCTGGTAGAATTTGAACAGCTGACAATAGCTGAACGCAGGAAAATAAAAGTGGAAAGCTGCAGAAAAACGAAAGAAAAGTATAGAGAAAGCTGAATAAAACTGAATAAGAGAGGCTAAACAGATTACAAAAAATCTTAAATTAAATTTTTTTAAATGAGTAGGAAAAAAAGCTTAAATTAGCAGAAAAATACAACAAATGTAGCTGAAAAGCAGAAAAAAAAGCTGAATTTAGCAGACAGAAGCTGAAAGGAGCATAAAATGATGAAATCAGCTCGGATCATGCTCACAACACGGACAGATGAACGGAGAGTTTTTACAATTCCACTTTTCGCTCCGTGACAGAAACAAAAAGACAAAAATGGCTGCCATGTTTTACAGATGTTGCGGTACAGTTTGGGGTGGTAGTAGCTGAGAGTCATCCCCAACTTATACTACAAGCACCAACTGATTGCACAAAATTTGTTTAAAAGTTAGCTTTTAAATATTGGAGTCAGCGGTGCATGTCTGTCAGCAAAATATCATATAATGCACTGGACACATTTTATTAGAATGTGCAGACATCTCTGAAGGGACATCTAGAACTGGTGAAATGATGAAGTCAATGAAATTCAAAACATTTCCACTTTAGCTGATAAAATGGGTTTTTAAAACAGTTTTGTATCATTGAGTGAATAAATAAAAGCTGGTGATGTTCAGTGCCATCTTGCAGGGATTTTGAACGGTTGCTCCACAGATTGAAGGTTGGAGGTTGCAAGGAGAAACAGGATCAGGATCTCCACGAGGACTTTATTTTAACCACATGACGGATTAAAGCGCTGCGTTTTGAGCCCATAAGTGGGCTGTGGGAGTGGATTATGTGTTATGAGAGCATGAGAGTGGAGTGTCATTGAACTGTGATTGAATACCCTTCTGAAACCTGCCTACACGCGTCAGAATTCAAGAAAATTGATGCCGTGTAGCTCAAAATGATCCATATTTGAAGCGTGGCTCTGGCATGTGTTTGAACAGACCTGGGGCCTTCGAAGGCTGACGCAGGGTAGGTTTAGGCGACCCGGAGGGGAAGGAGGGAGGGTCCGACTCAGGATACGGTGAGCTGACATGGGAACACTGCCAAATATTTAAAGTAGATATAACAATCTCCCAGTGAATTTTATTAAATTATAACGCTGCAGGTACAACTGTTTAAAGAAATTGTACACCAAAGTTTCTTTCAAAGTAAGATTAGACATGACACAATTGGCTGATTGATGGATGAGCCACACGAGCGGCATGGATTGTTTATTTAAAATAAATTATTTTAAATTATTTAGCACCTGCTGCACCTGTGTGCAGCCCACAGGTGCAGGGAGAAGCTCCCTCCGCAGCCTGTCATGATCTCCTCTCTGCCACCCACACACTTCTGCTCTGTGCTGAAGCGGGTTTGTGAAGGGTTAACCCTTTGCTGTCCAGATGCACCGATCGACTTTTGTCTTCCAACTTAAAATTCAAAGTATGGCGCATCGTAAAATCACCATAATCACAAAATATAAAAGTGTTAAAAGTTATTTTTTATTATTTTAGAACTTCTATGTTCAGTTGTTTCAGTGTAATTGATCAAAAAGTACATTTCTGCTCCGTGCTGCATCAGCTGTGTGAAGTGTTAACCCTTTGCTATCCTGCTGCATTTCTCTTATTTATACTGTAATTGTCACCATATAAGTCACACCTTTCTGCATAAATTAGCATGTCTGCGACTTATAAGGCTAAGCAAAGTATTTATGTTTTTTCCCCCATATACTTAAAAATTTTTGGCAGAGATCTGACGATTTCACTCATTCTGACATGGAAATATTGAACACTACCATTTTCAGCCACTAGAGGGCCCTCGTCTAATATGGCAAGCCAAGTGTCTCATTAATTAATAGGTAAAAGTGGCTATTAATGAGACACTTGGCTTGCCATATTAAGCCACCTCTGTCTCGTTGCAGAACTCCTGGAGCAAACTTCAAATCAGCTTCATTTTGCTGCGTCCCCCCAGGCGAAATGCAGCTGATTTGACCATCAAAATCCTTTTATTAAGGAAAAGTTCAACTGAGAAACGCCTTTGCTCTAATTTTGAGCAAACAACTAATTGTTTTTAAATGTTAATCTTGTTCAAGTCCTCCCGTTTACGCTACGGCGGCCGCCATTTGGCAGCCAATCGATTTTTGGCACAACACCGGGCCACATTTCCGGGTTGTCAGATGTGACACATAACAGATGCGACTTGTACGACAAAGCCATGTATTTATGTGCTTTTTCCACTTCATTAGACATATTTGGACCGATGTGATTTATATGGCGGTGCGATGTGTACGGTGGACAGTACGGTAAATTAAATTTAAATACTGTAATATTTTAAATAAACAATAATGCTGCATGGATTGTTTATTTAAAATATTACAGTATTTAAATTTAAATTGTTTATTTACACAGAAGGGGTATTGAGTGTGAAACTTGAACTTGGACTACTGTATCTCCACTTCATGTTTTTTCACTTATCGCGGGGGTGTGGTCTCCTAAACCCCCGCGATAAACGAGGGACTACTGTATTTTCCTTCTTCACATAGATCTGGTCTATTCTAAAAAAAAAAATCAACAAATGTTAATCATTAGATATTTGTAGTTTTATCATTTTACCCCCACCAGAAATGTGTAAATTTTCAGTTGCAGTCAACGTGTTGGAGACCAAGTGGATCAAGAGCCGTGTGTTTGTGTTTTGAACGACACACTTTTGAAAATTACAGCCTATAATTGTGTGCACGGTTTGAAATACTGTATTCTTCAAGTTCAAGTTTCTTTATTGTCCTTTGCATCACATGTGGAACATGAGGTGGAACGAAATTGTGAACTCAAGATCCTCGTTACACCCCAAAATAGCAAAATATAAAGTATTAAAAGAAACAGTATACAAGATAAACGCTAAACACTAATAATGTAAATATAAATGATAATCTTGGCCGCGCACATTATTTTACTGCCTACCTCCATCCTCATTGAAAAAAAACCCAACAAAAACACCCCGGGTCATGTGGTGTGTTGGACTCACCGGCAGCTGTTTTTCCAGACAGTTGTTGAAGTTTTTGACTTGGTTGGGCTTCAGTTTCTTGAGGGGGATCCGTGTTTCCCCGATAAACTCGTTGTGGCGAAATTTGTCCTCATCACAAACTGAGATCCTGAATACAGAACAGAATAAATGCAGGGAAACATGAAGAACTGGAGCTCAGATTAGTGTTTCGCACCAAAACAAGGCTTTTAAACAATAAAAGCTGCTGTTCTCCAACTGAACATCACCCCTTCAGGGATTTAATTCTAACCAAAAGCTTCACTTTAGAGCTAAAATGCAGTCATTGTGCAGAGAAGAAGCACATGAGACCTTTGTCAGACCCAGTCAGAATGACAAGAAGCCATGGGATAATTATACGTTAGGAGTCATTCAACCGTGCACGGGCCAAAAGACTCGAGAACTAAAAAAACAAGAGAAACTTTTTGATGAGAAATCACTTCATTTAGCTGATTAATACCATTCCTTCTGATTACGTCAAGACCAGATGAGAATTTTATCTTGAACTTGGTGTTCTCGTCTCTTTTACTCAGCATCACTTGGAATGAGTCGATCCTGAGAAGGATTCGACCCATTAAATGATTGGTTTTATGAACCACTTTGTGCAGAAACACAGGTATGAATCTTTAATGTAAGACATTAGAATTTACGATTGGTTTTAAAAGTAAAAACTCGTTGCTAAAGTCGAAGGATCTAGAAGCTCTTCTGGGTCTTTGAACAAGTTCTTCTGATGCTTCAGGTACAGAATCTTTTCTTGGGTTTGAACAAAAGGTCAAGGTTCTTTATCGTCATTGGCATCACATGTGGTACATGAGGTGGAACAAAATTGTGTACACAGGGTCCCTGTTACATCCAACAATAGCAAAAATATAAATTGTAAAAAGAAACCGTAAATAAGGATATAAGATATAGACTAAGATATATGCTTAGCGAACGCCCAACAATACGTTAAAAGATCTAAGATATACGGTAATAGTGCAAAAACAATACGCTGAATAACAGCAGCACGAACATGAGTCTTTGTGGATGGATGAGTACAAATGAATGAATACAGCAGCATGAAATGATCAGCAGCATGAAATGATCAGCAGCATGGATAATCGGCAGCACATATCGACAACCAAAGCTGCATTACAGTGATTTTTTTTCTCTCAGTGATTATCCTGGTTAGAGATTCATGAGTCTAACAGCTTCAGGGTAGAAGCTGATCCTCAGTCTATTGGTTCTACACTTAATGCTCCTCAACCTCCTGCCTGAGGGGAGCGGGGCAAAAAGTGTGTGCTGGGTGAGTGTGGTCCTTCATGATGCAGGTGGCCCTCTTCTTGCTACGAGTAAAATTAGGAGTACTACATGTCCGTCCATCCATCTATTATCTTTACCCGTGTCTTCCTTTTTGGGTTGCGGGGGTCGCTGGTGCCCATATCCTGCAGTCACTGTGTGAGAGGCGGAGGACACCCTGAACAGGTCTCCAGTCCATCACAGGGACACATAGAGACAAACGACACAGACAACCATTCACTCTCTCACTCACACCTATGTTTTTGGTCTATGGGAGGAAACCGAAGTACCCGGGGGAAACCCATGCATGCATGGAGGGAACATGCAAACTCCAACCAGAAAGGACCCCGGCCGGGATTCAATCCGGCAACCTTCTCACCGAGAGGTGGCAGCTCTAGCCGTACTGGAATGACCAGGGCCTCTGAAGAGTTGTGGACCCTCTTGAAAGTGTTACGACTCGGACAGAAAATACCAAAGAATCAAAGGATCAGCGAAGTTGGAGAAGGATCGAAGCTGGTCAAGAAAAAAATGGGTCAACTGGACCCGATACTGAAGAGGTTCCTCTTTCCTCAGTGGACTCTGGTACAGATTAACTCATACCTGCAATTATTTACACATTTGATATTTAAGTATAATTTTTATTAATGTTGGCATACAGATCTAAAGACAACTTCCCCAGAATGCAAGATTTTGCAATGATTATTTTATATTTCATGCCAACAAGCTGCTGTTTCACTTGTTTTTACATTCTTAGCATCCATGAGTCATGAAAACGAGGACGACTATCCATTTGAAGGAGACAAGAGGAAGAGAAACCAAACCAGAAAGGCCATCCATGCTGCAGAACCATCTTACAGGAAGAAGGCAAAGAAGATGGAGGAAAAAGGGAACACAGACAAAGTTACGAGGTTTAATGTTTAATGTGTTGTTTGGCTTCATGTGAGATGTTTAAAATTAAAACGTTTCTAACACGATAAAATACATGTTAGAGTTGAGGTGGCATGAGTAAATGATTGCTAATGTTCTCCTGATGTAGGATAAAACTAAATGTTATCGTGTTTAGCTGACTTCAGGAGAACGTCTGAAGAGCAGGGTCCTCTCGGGGCAGGAGGCTGTGGTTGTGTGTGGTCGATAACTTCTCTGTAAATATCACACACACCATCATGTTCCACACCTTCACACAGTCTCATCACGGCTCTAAGCAAAGATTTGTTTCCATCTTGTAGTTGGCCATCAAACATCCCAAAGCAGAAGGTCTACTGCAAATACAGAGTGAGCAGCACTTTGGTTTTAATCTGCACACACTTCTTACTGGATTATGGATGATTTATGGGATTATTTTCACTGACTCTTTTTGTTGGGATGTTTCAGGATGAGGATGGAAGGCAGGTTTTTGTGGAGGTAGATGTCACGTTAAGACTAAAGACTGAGACAACCAGTTCAGTAGGGGTGTCGGCCCTGGTTTCCCTGCTGGACTGGTTCGATCTGAGACAGAAACTCATCATCATCATGCAGAGACCAGTTCCTGCTGAAGACCTTCTCAGCTACATAGAAATAAATGGAGGTCTCTTAAAGCAGACAAGGTCAACGTAAGCTGATGGGCGATCTTTGTCAATCATGGCGTTTTATTGTTTCATATCGATTCGTATTAACCTGAGTCAGAACAATAACAACACGTCACACCACCCCCTGGCCTCTTCAGCTGCCCAGGTTTAGATTTCTTTTTCAGATTAAATTAAGCAGCTGCTTGATGCCGCCGTGCATCTTCCATCGGGACATCAAGACTGAGAATATCTTGATCCAGATCGGCTCAGAAGTCCCAAGACGTCGCCTGATGGACTTTGGACTGAGCTGCATGGATGAAAATGGAACGAGCTACAATGTTTTCTGGTAAAATGAAGCATCAGATTATCATCTTCACCGTCCTCCTTCATGTCTTATTTTTATAAATCTTACAGGTATCTCTGCTCACTTCCCTCCTGAGAGGATGTTTTGGTCTATGTAGAGTGCTGACCCAACACCAGTGTGGCAGCTGGGAGTGGTTCTGTTCGAACTACTCAACAAAAGACCCTTCAGATCCACCAGATTCCTCAGAAGAAAGCTCAGGATCAGCAACGTTCTCTCCAAAAGTAAGACCAACACCTGTGCACATATCTCCCAGCAAATACTCCAACTAACAGAGTTCAGCACCCAGACTTCACTCCACTCGTGTTGCCAGTTGTTAAACAAGTTACAGTAGCCTCTCGCTACTTCGCGGTTTCTTTTTCATGGGCTCGCTCCATCGCGGTTTTACAAAGATTGGACATGACACACAATCGGCTGACTGATGGATGAGCTGCACAATCGGCATTAATTTTTTATTTAAAATAAATCATTTAAAATTATTTAGCACCTGCTGCACATTTGCCCAGAGCTGCAGGAATAACTTCCTCCTGCAGCTGATCAGCTGATCTCCGTGCAGAGTGGAGAAGTGGGAGTGGCCAGGAGCGCTTGCAGGTGGCAGAGAGTTGATTTCATGACATTCTGTGCTCTTTTAGAGCATTTAGAGTTTAGAAACAATGTTTAGAATATTGCAAGACTGTGAGAAGGGTTTAAAACGTATATATATATATATATATGCCTTATATATACTAAAATAAACTACAACTTACTACTTGGACTACTATCCCTACTTGCAGTTTTTCACTTATCACGGGGCTTCAGAGTACAGATCCCCCACGATAAACAAGGGACCACTACATATCCTAACTAGACCATTCCTTCTGGGTGTTTAATGAGTTTATAAATCTGTTATTTGTGCCTCAAGTTACACTGAATTACTGTAGGCCTAACCGTTCTCTTGTTTCACTCATGCCCTCCAGACTGCCGAGATTTCCCGAAGACGTATTTGAGCGTATCCGTGGCAGAGCGTCCCACCTTGGAAAAGCTTCAACATCATCCTTGGGTCATGTAAAACCCATGAAAACACCACTCATAGATTTGAAGCTTTATCAGAATCCATGGGCAGCACGGTGGAGCGGCTGTTAGCACTGTCGCCTCACAGCAAGAAGGTTTTTGGTCTGGATTTCAGCTGGGTCCTTTCTGGGTGGAGTTTGCATGTTCTCTCCGTGCATGTGTGGGTTTTCTCCAGGTACTCTGGTTTCCTCCCACAGACCAAAAACATGCATGTTAGACTGATTGGTAACTAAATTGTCTCTAGGCGTGAGTGAATGTTTGTCTCATTTGTCTCATGTGTCCCTGTGATGGACTGGAGACCTGTCCAGGGTGTCCCCCGCCTCTCACACAGTAACTGCTGGACATGGACACCTCTGTGACCTGAAAAGGAAGAAGCGGGTAAAAAAAAAAAATGGATGGATGAAAATCCTACTATATTTAAAGTTTATGATGTTTTTTGCATTTTTGATACAAAATAATCCCAAACAGCCTCTTACCCTGAAGAAAACTTAACTCCAACATTCAGTAACGTTCGTCTTTGTCTTCGTAGTTTTCAGATTGTTAAAGAAATCTTCAACAAATGTCCCTGAGCAGCGTCCTCATCCTGAACAACCTCAGTCATCCATTTCTCCAGTTAGTCAGATCTTCAAGGAAATCCTGACAACCTTTCTTCACTATTTTTTATCTTTTTTATTCTCTCTGTGTATTTATTTACACTTTATTCTGCTTTTTATTGACCAAGAGAAACACCTCTGGACTTCTGTGTTCGTCTGCATGTCTTTCCTGTCCTCTCAAACCCCAGCCGGTCAAGGCCGTCCATCCTGAGCCTGGTTCTGCTGGAGGTTACTTCCTGTTAAACAGCAGTTTTTCCTTTCCACTGTCGCCTTGTGCTTGTTCAGAATGGGAACTGAATCAAAGTCAAAATGCAAGAAGTTGCAAATAAAAAATAAAAAAAAAGATTCAATCTGCTGGTTTCATTTCAGTAAAAAAACTTAAATTTTCCATAAGTTGGTATAAATTGGATATACAGTACATTGAACTTGTATTTTTTTCTAAGATGACTTTTAATGGCAACTGGCATTATGAGCTTTAAAAACTTGAGTCAAAGTAATGGCCGTTATGAAAAAACCCACTTATGTCATAATTTGGGAGGATTGAACCAAAAAATAGACTAAAATAAAGAGCTTGAATAAAAACAGAACTAAACTTTAATTTATTTAAACCAAAAAGCTGAAGTTGCAGCAAAAAACGTTCAGCTAACGGGGGAAGGCATACACAATGCCACACTGAGTGTGGATGGATGAAATGGACAGGGGCTGATGAGAGAAGTGCAAACACCTGGCGTGATGACAGCAGGGGACAGGTGAGAGTGGGCGGAGATGAAACGGAGCAGAAACCAGGGAGAAATTCTTTGGTGACAGAAAAAACTAGAGACACTAAAATATTGTGGAGAAATTAGTTGCACAGTAAAAGTAAAAGCAGCACGCTGAACTTGACACGTGGTGTTTGCTGTTCAAAGGCTGGGTTGCGGGGGTCTCTGGTACCATATCATCATGTATAAATTATCCCTGACACTCATCTCCATACACTCCTGCACACTGGGCGGCTGTGGCTGAGCGGTTAGAGCAGTCGTCTTCCAATGCAAGAGTTGGGGATTCGATTCCACCAGCAGCATGCTGAAGTGCCCCTGAGCAAGACACTGAACCGCTCATTGCCTCTGATGTGTGTCCCATCAGTGTCTGAATGTGAGCTAAAGCACTGCCTACTCTTTGTATAGATAATAAAATGCTATATGAATTTGTAAATGAGGGCACAGATTGTTGTAAAGTGTTTTGAGTATCTTGATCAGATAGAAAGTTGATATACAAGTACAGTCCATTTACTCGAATGTGCCTGTTTTGTGTTCTGCCCATTGCTTTGGATGGTCAACTCAAAGAAGTTAACCTCATCCAACTTCAGTACCTCTACTCCTCGCAGCTTCTCTGTTCCACCTGTCTCCTTATTCAAACACGCGGCTTTTGTCCTTTCTATTTCTACTGACTTTCATTCCTCTTCTCTACAGAGCAGATCTCTCTTCTCCGCTCCCTACTCTCACTACAAATCACATCATCATCTGCAAACACGAGAACTCCGTTGGCTAGTCCATCACCAAACAAAAAAGGCTGTGAAGTAAAATCATTAAACCCATCAGTCACGGCTACTGCACATCCCTCTCTCTTTGTATATATCCTGCACTACCCTCACTAACTTCTTTGCCACACCCAACTTGCTTTTTTTTTTCAGTTACCCTTTATTTATACAGGTAGTCTCATTGAGCCACGAGAACTCATTTTCAAGAGTGTATGGTACCATAGCTCCTCTCTTGGAAGGCTATTTTATCCTTTGCCCCTGAAGCTTGGCTGTTTCACGTTGTACATAGGAGATCTAAATTCTCTCTGCCTTTTCATTAACGTTCTAATGGAAGCTATTAATTAAAGCTCTCAGCAGACCCAAGAAATGCCTTCAATAAATGCAGTCTGTGTGTAACCTGACATGACATGATTCTCACTCAGCCTCATGGAGATGAATACTGTTTGTTTCAAGTGCTTTTTCTCTGCATAATAAGTAGCCATATGGAGGAAAACACGCTGCCTTTGTGCGTCCTGCAGCATGTTGGAACAGGACTGTAGCTTGTATAAGATGTAATCCTGCGTGCATTATTAATAATTACACTCATTGGAATGGCTTATCTAATGGTGCTGAAATCATTTTTCAGTGTTATTTAAAATGTGAACTGCAGGTCAGATCATGTTCGCTGATGCTTCAGATCTTTATTGTGATTCAGAGCAGCAACAAATCCTGCACCGCTACACAAAATAATCAGTGACGTGCAGTAATGCACTCACAGCGTGCTGATAAGAGTGTGAATGAATTCATTTAGCAACTACTTCAACTGCTGAATTACAGCACAGACTTTACGGTTCATCATTTTTAGAAGAAAATGTATGCACAAGAAAAAAAAGCAACGTTCTTTTATCCTCCATCATTTACAAAACCAAACCAAATGATTGGAGATTTTTTAGAATAAAAGTTGTGTCTTTGGCTGAATTAAATATATTAACTACTAGAAAATTCAAAGCTGTGGGTACAAAAATGATTTATTTTAGTGAACAAACCTCCACTGTTGACAAAAATCCTGTAAGAGATGACCGCCCTGCCAAGGCAAGTGACCTAGGAGAGACACTGATATATACAGCAGTCACTCGCTACGTCGCGGTTTGACTTTCGCGGACTTGCTCGTTCGGAGCTTTTCAAAGTAAAATTGGACATGACTTCAAAAAGGTTCAAGACAAAAACAGCTGGACTTTATTTGTAACAGAAGACGTTTTGCTTCTCATCCGAGAAGCTTTCTCAATTCAAAGAGCAGTGAGTGTGGGGTTCAGGTTATAAAGCTGAGATACGATACACACATGCATATGCAGATTGACCTATCACACCTCACTGTAGAGGTTTGTTAAGGTCTTTGTTAATCTAATTCACAAATGTGGCCCCTCTCGGATGAGAAGCAAAACGTCTTCTGTTACAAATAAAGTCCAGTTGTTTAGGTCTTGAAAGCTTTTGAATTTACCATGGCCTGGATGACTGAGAATCTTCACCAGCGTATTAGACATGACACACCATATGGGATGAGCCGCAAGATCGGCATGTTTTTTTAAAAATTCAAAATAAATTATTTTAAATTATTTAGCACCTGCTGCACCTGTGTGCAGCCCACATGTGCAGGGAGAATCTCCCGCCTGCCGCGTGTCATGACCTCCGCTCTGAATCGGAGAAGTGGCCGAGAGCTCTGGCTGGTGGCAGAGAGAGCGGAGATCATGACATGCTGTGCTCTTTTAAATTGATTATATATATATATAT
>NC_056511.1:6075595-6080380 GCF_014905685.2 Nematolebias whitei | reverse complement strand
TATATATATATATATATATATATCGTGGTGGTCATCTTCAATTTTGATGTGGCACCCACTTTCAAAAGCAATCGTTCTTATGTCTAGAAGCAGCTACACACCAAAAATGAAGTTTGCTCGTTGCTTATTTTTGATGTTATCTAGCTCACATAGTTTACATATTTATATGAGGGGACCATTTTGTACTTTAATGTGGCCACCCAGTTTTCAAAAGTAAACTTTCTTACTCCTAGATGCAGCCACGTACCGAAATGGAAGTTGGTACCTTACTTATTTTCCAAGTGATTATGTTCACAAAATGCACGGATGGATGGACAGATGGGTACTTCCTATACACTCTTTTAGCTCAGTGAAGGGAAACAACAAAGAACTACTCACAACTCGGTCTGTGGTTTTAATGAAACACGTCTGCATCAGTAAAATATTAAGTAAAACTCAGATTAAGAACTGGTTACCTTTCTTTAAAATTTTATGGATTTGTTTTGGGACAGAAAAAACAAACAAACATCTTAATCCCATCAGCCCCTATCAAACAACCAAAACCCTTCTCTGCGCTCAGTCTGCCTAAAACAAAAGTGAACATATGATTATGTAACACTTCACCTTCACCACTTGCTGTTAACACGTTGGTAAAAATAAAGAACCAAAGAATGGTGAAGTAACACCTTTATTACATAAACGTGTCATAGTTTTCACAGGAGGTTGAAGTTTTGTTTCTGGGTCTTTATTTTTCTTGTCTTTTTTCAGGCGTTGAAGTGAAACTAGGGTCAAACAAAAACACTTCAGTCATTTATGAATAATAAAACATGTTTCATAAAAACTAAAGTAGTCGTTAGTTTCAGGAGCCAAACGTCACTGCTTTCTAAAAGTGATTTTCTGATCCCTCTTAGATTCACATATTTCTATTGTTCATTTTCTCAGAGTGCAGTTACCCAAAACTCAGGAAGATTCAAGAGACTCAAGATAAGGAACATCAATAAATATATTTACAGTATTTACAACAGTGGGATTCAGGTGGAAACGAGCTAATATCTGTGGATGCAAAATGAAGATGGTAAGTATTTTCTTTTGGGCAGAGGATCTTCTGCAAGATTTTATATAAAAACAGAGGAGGCCTACACAGGTTGTAGGTGTTCAGGTTTAGAGAGGAGGGTGATATTCCAGGTTCCAGGAAGGTGAGTATGGTAGGCGAGCTGCACAGGTTGGTGTAGGAGAGTGTCAGGTTGGACCAGGATGAAGAATTAGTGACAGATATTTCAAATTGTACTGTTCGTATGAAGAGGATTGGTTTTAAGATGATGGTCCAAGGCAAATTCAGGCTGGAGGATAAAAGTAAGTTTCAGATGTGGAGAACACAAGAAACGGATTCTCATCGGTGAGAAGCACAAGGAAAACATCTTAAATTGCTTTAAACTGATTTCCTTAAGGCTCTGGATGTTGTGGGGTTGTCTTGGTTGACACACCTTTGCAACATGGTGTGGAAATCTGGGGCAGTGTCACTGGATTGGCAGACTGGGGTGGTGGTTCCCCTCTTCAAAAAGGGGGACTGGAGGGTGTGCTCCAATTACAGGGGCATCCCTCTCCTTAGCCTCCCTAGTAAGGTCTATTCAGGGGTACTGGAGAAGTGAGTCCTATCGTTGGTCAAACCTTGAATCCAGGAGGAACAATGTGGGTTCCGTCCTGGCTGTGGAACACTGGGTCCTCGAGGAGTCATGGGAGTTTGCCCATCCAGTCTACGTGTTTTGTGGACTTGGAGAAGGCATTCAACCATGTTCCTCAAGGTACACTGTGGGGGGTGCTCCGTGAGTATGGGATTGGGGCCTGTTGCTGCGGGCTGTTTGGTTCCTTTATAAAGAGAGCAAGAGTTTGGTTTATATTGCTGGCAGTAAGTCGGACCCCTTCAGGGTGGGAGTTGGACTCCGCCAGAGTTGCCCATTGTCACGATTCTGTTCATAACTTTTAAGGACAGAATTTCTCAGTGCAGCCAGGGGGTTGAAAGAGTCCAATTCGGTGGCCTCAGGAATCCATCTCTGTTCTTTGCAGATGATGTGGTCCTGTTGGTGTCACTGTGACGTGATCTTCAGCTCTCAATGGAGCAGTTCGCTGCAGAATGTGAAGCGGCTGGGATGAGAATCAGCACCTCCAAATCTGAGGCCATGATTGTGTCAGAAAAGGGTGGATTGTTACTTTCAAGTCCAGGGTTAGGTTCTGCCTCAAGTGGAGAAGTTCATGTAGCTCGGGGTTTTGTGAGTAAGGGAAGAATGGAGTGTAGGTATTGACAGAGAATAGGTGGTGCAGCATCTGCAGTATTGTGGACTCTGTGCCGGTTCGTTGTGGTGAAGAGGGAGCTGAGTTGTAAGGCAAAGCTCTCTGTTTACCGGTCAGTCTATGTTCCTACCCTCACCTATGGTCACGAACTCTGGTAAGGATGCTTCCTGGGCACCTCCCTAGGGAGGCTCTTAGGGCATGTCCAACTGGGAGGAGATCCCAGGGAAGACCTAGGACATGCTGGAGAGATTGCGTCTCTTGATTGGCCTAGAAACGTCTTGGGAGTCCTCCCAGAAGAGCTGGAAGAGGTGGCTGTGGAAAGAGATGTCTGGACCTCCCTGCTCAAGCTGCTGCCTCGTGAACTGACTCGGAACAAGCGGCTGATGATGGAAGGATGGATTTTAAATTGCACTAGG
Source organism: Nematolebias whitei (assembly GCF_014905685.2). Taxonomy (NCBI): domain Eukaryota; kingdom Metazoa; phylum Chordata; class Actinopteri; order Cyprinodontiformes; family Rivulidae; genus Nematolebias; species Nematolebias whitei. The sequence goes on along the minus strand of NC_056511.1, from coordinate 6,077,696 downwards.
ATCTCTGGCCGCTCATTGAATTCCATAGAGTAGACAATATCTTGGTGTTGTCCTCTGGCAGCTTTAGTCCTTAAATAAAGCAGGTGGCTCATTAGAGGGACGAGCCACAGCTGAGGATAAGAAAACTCCTCCCTGCCACTTAGGAGCTGAAAAAAGGTGACGTGAATACAGAAACTAGGTGAATCTACATAGAAATATGAACAAGAATGACCAGATTATAAAGAAAAATGGAGGAGTGTTTTGTTGTTCCTCCATTTTTCTTCTCATGACCTTTTCTCCCCTTGTCTTCTTTGATTTTAATTTAATTTGTCCTTTACTCTTTCATCAGCAGCTCCCTCTTTATTTAACCTGTTTTTTATATAATTGTTCCTCCACTCTGCTTTTTTTGTTCATCCATTTTTTTTCCCTTTTCCTGCCTTTGTACATTAACTTCCAAATTTATTTTCTTTCCTTTCAATTTTCTTATTCCTTACAGCATTTTCTGGGAATTTCCTACCTTTAATTTGTTTTTATATTATGTTCTTCCTTATTTACCTCTGCCCTACCTTTCACCCTTTTCCCATTTTACTGTGTTAATGTCCCATTCTCCATAAAGATTTATCTTTTTTCTTTGATACTTCCTAGTAGATGTATTTTCTAGTGACCATTTCGCAGCACGTTTCATTTATTCCTTTGCTTCTTGATCTTGTCACCTGAGAGTTTTGCGGACCATATCCTCGTCGGTGATGCCGTAGTAGGTCAGGGTCTCGTTCCAGAAGGGGTTGAGGGTGTTGTGCAGGGTCTTGGTTCTGAGTTTATTGGCCTGAAAGACAAACACATTAGCTGTTGAACACAACTGAACCCAGACTCTTTCTCTTACAGCTCAGCAGAACTCATCCCATTTACTCCAGGCCAGAATTTTCTAAATTTATTTGAAGATTTAAATGTTTTCAGCCGGTGGAATCGAGTCCGTTTACAATGATGTCTAAATACCGAGCTGAAATTCGGTGTGGTAGTAGCTGAAACTGATACAAAGCTGATACTTTGAGCCACATATTTGCTTAAAACTTTGGCAACAGCTGTTGGAGTCAACCTAGTTTGTCTGTTAGCAAAATATCTCGTGAAACACTGGATGGATTTTAAGAAAACTTTCAGAAAGCAATCGTTGGTTGGATAATAAGAACTGATTCACATTTGGAGTCAATCTAGAACAAGATGGCTGCACCAGCTAACTTTATCCAACACAAAAAAGGTTATACCTTGGTGAATTTTAAAGACATTGTGATAAAATTAGGTGTGGTAGTAGGTGATCATTATTCACAACACATCCTTCAAGCACAGATCATACAAGCACTCATTATAGAAAAAGTGTATCTTTTTTTGTCATGATTTGACTAAAAATAGCTACAAATCATTATTTCGCCACACAAGATATTAATCTAAAACTGGCATTCTTGAAAGAAAGATATTGTTTGAACATTTTTAAATAATTTCTCAGTCGTACTACCAATTATTTATTTCATGTTTTTAGTGTCTTATTGTCCTAATCCGTATTTTTTTGGTCCTGAACATAAATCTGAGTCATTTAGGATTAAATGTTGTCTGATACGGAGTCAGAGTCTAATGTTTGCTATAATTTATCTTTGTTAACAACACACTTGCAGATTACACACACTTGCAGATTACACACACTTGCAGATCACACACGATCGTAAAGCCCCACTCGCCATGTGCACGTGTGGCACCCTGGATACAAATACTTCCTTAATCTGTATCTGCATGTAGTTTATTAAAGTAATAAAGATTAACATAATTATGTGACTGAACTGTCTCAAGTTCCACACTCAAAAATCTGTCTTCATGTTATTCTGAAAGTTTTTTTACTTTGTATTATCAAGAAAAAAAAAGGTAGTTTAAGTTTTTTAAATGCTTTGATCAGTCATTAGCTTCACTCGTTCATGAGAATTTCTCCCTGATGCTCCAAACTGAGAACATTTTGAATGCTGTCTGCTGCAGGTAAGATAATGACTGCTCATGACTACTCAGTTTAGCAGGATGATGCTAATTGTGAAGGTCGAGCAGCTCTTAGTGGATCGTTGGCGGGGGGGGGGGGGGGGGGGGG
>NC_056511.1:5977538-6075195 GCF_014905685.2 Nematolebias whitei | reverse complement strand
AGCTTTTCTTTCTGCAGCTGTGCAGCCTCCATGCCACACGTTGATGCTGGAGCACAGGATGCTCTCCACTGCACACCTGTAGGAGGAGGTGAGGACTGAGCTTCCAGACCAGCTCGTCTCAGCCGCCTGAGCTTCATCCGATGAGCTTCACACATGATCATCAACGTAGGTCAGAAAATTGGATATTTAAATGAATTTCGACATTAAAATTCTCATGACAGGTTTTTGCAACTTTTGTGTAAAAACAAAAAACAAAAAGACAAAAAAAAAAAAAAAACCCTGATTTAAAATATATTACAATTGATTTTTTTTAAATGTAGATAAGTGCTTTATTCTTTTAGTCTTTCATAAGATCATCCTATAACTTTATTGTATTTTATCAGAATCAACTTTAATGTCAATGCACAGTCACAGCGAAATTACGTTCCGTACAGCCGTCCGAAGGGTAGACGGATGGAAGTGTACTGGAGCTGCAGCTTCTACAAATCATCATTTAGTTTTGGAGTACGACTTTTTATAACTGTTTATTGTTGTCGCTGTTGTCCACTGTTGTCATCACTCTTTGTTGAAATCAGGTCTCTCTTGTAAATGAGTCCTCGAGGCTCAATGGGATTAACCTGTTTAAATAAAGGTTGAATGAATTTAATTATTAATCATAATAATAATAAAAATTAAATAAATTAATAATTAACAATAATCAGTAATTTAATTATTCAATTATTATTTTTCCTTCATATTTTATCTCGTTGCTTTTTTTTTTTTAAAGCTTTTAGCTACTTACTTGCTACTTTAAATTTTAGCTGGCCTGTTGTTACTTTGTTAGCTTTTGCTCCATTTATCTTAAGCTAGCCGTTTACTATTTTAATGTTTTGCCATTTTAACCAGCACTTTGCTAATTTTTTGCGAGTTTTAGCAAACATCTTGCTGCTTTTAACCAGCTTTTTCCTACTTTAGCTTGCCTTTGCGTCATTTATCTTAGCTAACCTTTAACTATTTTTTACTTTGGTTATTGTTTTGCTCCTTTTTAGCGTAGCTTACCTCCTTAACAGCATTTTGCTTTTAGCTAGTGTTCTGTTGTTTTTAGATTTAACATTAAACATTTAACATTTGTACTGAACATTTTTTGAATCTATTTAACATATTTTGCTACTTGTAGCTAGCTTGTTGCTACTTTTAGTTAGCCTTTGCTCCATATATTATTTAGCTAGCACATTGGTGCTTTTAGCTTTCAGCTAATGCTTTGACATTTTTAGCTAACATTTAGCAGCTTTTAATTAGCCTTTTTTATACTTTAGCTAGCCTTTTAACAATTTATCTTAGCAACTCTTTTGCAGTTATTAGATTTTAGCTACTTTTAGCATTTGTTGTGCTTCCTGTAGCTTTAACAACAAATTTCAGAGGTCATTGAGCACTCAACAGTTTTCACAGAAAATGTATTTGTTAACGTTTGTTTGACGCTTCTATAAAAACATGTTGTGTTTCCTGATCGCCACTCATTGCTTCATTTTTTATCGTCCTCTGTGTCTAAAACTGGAGCTCTTAGTTTCTTCAACAGGCATCGCCAGTAAAATCAAATCAAATAAAGTCCGATTATGTCAGAAGGCACTAAATGTGGAACTTCATCCTGAATGTACCAAACTTATACAACTCTGTTCCTTTATTTGACAACAGACTGAATATTTTTGTTGTAAATGGAGCTTCTGCACTCGAGCACCCTGAGGTCCTAAAGTGTTGGTGGCGTGAAAAGTTTACTTCCCGTCAGAACTCGACAGTTTAAACTGGAACAATTAAAAGTCATTTCATCGTGTGTGATTGTGGCTTCAGAAGTGATGAAGCTGTGATATGGCTTTGCAGCAAGGCGTGAAACTTCACTTGTGATTAGGCTGCAGCAGAACTTATGACCTCTTTAGTGAGCCTTAATGAGCCTCTTAGACCGAGCCTAATGACCGTTGTGAGGAGGAGCCGACAGAGAGCACAGAGGAGGCGACGGCTTCTTGTTTTTGCTTCTGCGCGGCCTCAAACTGAGACGGCAGACTAATCCACCAGGCAACAGCCTTTCAAGGAACGGTTTATTTGACTTACAAGTCAAATAAAACCCACAACTCGTATTTATTTAAGTGAAGCTGAAAGGAGAAGTCTGTATTTGCTTCGACTCCCACCAGAACAGAGAAAAACAGAAGAAAAACCCCAAAGGTTCTATAATAATAATAATAATAACGAAAAAAAAATCACGACAAGCCCTAAAATAGTAACAATTACATTTTGTAAACCTTGAAAAAAATAGCTGAGAAAGTTAATTTCCAGGAAGCTGTTGCCATGACGTCCATTCACAGAAGATGCTCCTCTTTATCAGCAGGGAAAGAAAAGCTGCAGCGAGTGAGACGAAACAAAAAATGAACATCTTGACCTTCAGTAGTTGAAAATATAACAAAAATAGATTGTTTATTTGCAAGAATGAGGCAGGAGGAGCATTCTTGTTTTTTCATGATTCATAATGTTGAGTAAAGGTGGTCCATAAAGAAAAATACTGTTTATTTCCACCTTCAACTCATCCTGACGGTGGTCTGAATAAAACAGGCCGGCTTCCAATCTAAGACAGAAAATGACTGTCATTATGTAAAATGTTGCTTAAAGCAATTTATTTTTACACTCCCAAACGTTAGTTCAGTTGTTAATAAAAAGTAACAGACGAATGAATCAACGAGTCAATAAATGAATGAATGAACGCATCAATTAATCAATCCATGAATTAAAGACCCGCTCTGATGCATCAGATTCTGTCATTTTGAGTGAAAGGTAGAAGAAAAAACTAATGAACTTAATGAACCGCTTTCTGAAAAATATACGTTGTGTAAAATAAAAACAGAATGTGAATCTCAAAAATCTAATTTACAGAAAATTGATCATTGTGATCAGATAAAAATTCTTAGAAATTGTACCATTTTTAGGAAAAAAATAAATGTTAAGTTTTACTGCAACAACAAATAAAATAAAAAAACAAAAAACAATCTCACAGACACGTTTCAGACTGTGAACATCCAGGACCTGAGGAGTCCAGCTGGTGGAGTTTGTGGAGCTAAACATCATCCTATTTTTTGTCTGATAGAGGATTCTACTGTTCAAATGACTTGGGTCTTCTTAAACCGACAAGAGGCAAAAAAAAGAAGTTATTTTAATCAAAACAAAAAAGGCCGACATGGCAGCAAAACTTACATAAACCGTGGGAAAATCACAAAGAGGCACGAGGAGAACCGGCCGCAGGATGGAAGCACAACAATGTCAGACAGATGTGAGGCGAGCAGACGAACTGCAAGGACTGCGACTGATGGAGCAAGGAACAGGTGTGACTGGGCGTGGCAGAAACTGACTGAGGAACAAGTGGAGAGGAGGACACAGGTGAGGGAAACCCAAAACATTCAACTCCAAGCAGAAGAAATAAACGGGATCATGACGGTATGGGAGCAGATGTTCTATTCTGCATCAACGGTTTCTCTCCATGTGTGTGAGCAGCTAAAATACAGGTGTAGGAGATTTACATTTCAGTGCTTCTGTTCCTTGTTCGATATCAAGGTGGTACTTAATATAAAAATTAAGACTCTTTCAGAAGCAGAAAATATGAAAACATGCATTTCATACTTATGTTTACAGCATATATATCAAGAGGCACATTATAAGCTCGTTGACAAACTGTTATACAGCAATCCATCACAATGGCCTGGACAAGCAAAAACCTTGTATAGCATTTGACCTTGATTTATGACCTTGACCTTAGAGCTGAGGAAACAAAAGATCATGTGACACTCTGTCTAGCAGTGGTAGAAACATGTGCATGAAGTTTCATTAAATTATCTTGAGTGGATCAGAAGTTGTGGAGCAGACAAGAGAAAGGTTACGGACCAAGGCTATCCCATAATACAGAGCTATTCAACTGGTGGCCCGCGGGCCACTTTTGGTCCGCAGGCGACTTCAGTCCGACTCACAAATGAGTTCATATAAAAAAAAAAAATTTTTAATGAAGAAAAAACAAAGGGTTCTGGGTTTGGGTTCTATTTATTGCATTTATGATTCAATGGAATAAAACAAACCAATTTAAACGATAACAGATCACTGTGATACTTGGTTTATTTACAAAATGACTTTAATTAATAATGACTTTAACTGCTGGATGTCCAGCCCCTGAGCTGCTGGCTTTCAGAAACTGTGCCCCCCCCCCCCCCCCCCCCCGAGCAGTTTAGTTGAATAGCTCGGCCATGATACGTCCACTTTTCAACAGGCGTGTAAAAAGCCAAAGAAAATAAGTAAATAAATCATAAATTGGTAGACCAGCCTCCCATATACATTTTCTGTCCTCGTTATCCTGTTCAGAGGCGAGAGCTTCCAGCAGCAGACCACAGGGATTTCTCTTCATCTCCACTGGTCCAGGGTTGAGGTCAGTTTTGTTACAATGACTTTGGACACACGGGTCAATTATTGCTCTTTAGTTGTCAGCTTAAAGCATCGTCAGCAGTTAATACAGCTACAGCAGCCTTCTTCACACCGAGCTGTTGCAGAAAACCCTGATATAACGTAGTCTAGTTCATGGTTGTTATTTATGGTTTAACCCACACGTTCCATCACTGAACCCGTGAACCTACCTAGAGAAAGCAGCGGCATCACTGTCTCTGTGCGTCTGAAAAAACAAATCGATAAGTGAGTCAAAGGTTTTAATCCCTTACTGGTGAAAAAAGACGAACCTTTTTAAATGAGCACTACAGTTTGAAGTCGGAGTAAAAACGCTGTTTGGTTGGAAAAAAAAAAAAAAAAGGTGAATTTTTGTTTCTGAATGTGAGCTCAGAGATGAAGTGTCAGTCAACTGGGTTTCCTGTGTAAACACTCGCATTTCTATAAACACATTGATTTTTTCTTCTTCTTCTTGAAGGATCAAGTTGCTGAAATCATCCACAGAGCCAAGTGAAAACAAGTCTGCTCAGAAACGCTGCTCTGGATCAAATCTCCATCAACGATTTACCGTTGGCAGATTTCCTCTTTAACTGGAGTTATTAAACAGGAGGAGCGGTTCAGCTCAGCAGCTGACAGACTGGTTCTGCTTTTATGAGCCCATTCCATGCGTCGTGCGACAATAATTGCAGCGTATTACTGAAGTGCTCGAGGCTTTCTCTCGTGCTGAACGTGCAACTTCTCATAGTTATGCTAATAATTCAAACTATCTTTGTGTCCAGCTAATTAATCAACGTTTAAATGACAAAAAATATAACTGCGACATTTCAAAGCAACATTGTGTCTGCACAGAGAGAACAACGAGGGATTTATATCATTTAGATGTGCAGTAATAAACAAAGCGGTTCTGCACGTTGACTGACAGCTCACAGCAACGATGGAAGGTGACGACTGAGTCGACTTTCATTCCGTCTGCAGAACCGTTCCAGTTCATTTGAAGTCTTCATCAAGCTGCAGATTACAACCTCAAACCTGAAGTTCTGTGAGGTGGCAGTCAGTTCATCCCCCAGTCCAATCATACCCCCACTTCATACCCTGAGGTTTACTTTTTGTACCAGTTGGGTACCCACTCCTGTCCTGGTGGAGTCCAACCCACCGGATGTGGACTAAGGATCAGACTTTATTCAATCATTAAACGCCTCCCTCCCCCCATGGTGACCGACCACCCTCGCTCCTCGTATAACGGGTGCACGGTGACTTTATATATCACACTACTGTCAGCACAACAACATCAGGTAGGAGAAAAAAGAAGCGCTCAGCCCTCCGGGTCACAGGGGTCACTGGTGCCCATATCCAGCAGTCACTGTGTGAGAGGTGGGGAGACCCTGGACACTTCTCCAGTCCATCACAGGGACACATAGAGACAAATGAGACAAATAACCATTCACTCTCTCTCTCCCACCTAGGGACAATTTAAAGTTACCAGTTAGTCTAACATGCACATTTTTGGTCTGTGGGAGGAAACTGGAGTACCTGGAGAAAACCCACGTATGCACGGAGAGAACATGCAAACTCCACCCAGAAAGGTTCAGGACAGGGATTCGAGCCGGCAACCTTCTCGCTCTACCAACTGTGCTGCCATGCCACCTGCTCATTTCATGTTTTTTACTTAACACAAATAAAACCAGTTGTGATGAAGACTTGCAGTTAACTATATTTTACTGACAATGCAGCTGAAACCCCCTCTGATGGAACAGAGGCCCGTGCGATCGATCGATAGATAAATCGATAGATACTTTATTAATCCCAGACATGTTCTAATTATACAGAAAAAAACCCCACATGAAATAATCAAAAAAGAAGCAGAACACACAAATTTGGGGAAAAAGACGATATGCACATGTACAAGGTGGTAGGGAGTACTACATTCATGATTAACCTGTGTATCCATAGATGAACGAGTGAATGAGAACAGGCTGCAGTGCGAAATGAGTGGAGGTTGATTTTTGCTGTAGTTAAGGTTCACATAAGGACACCGTCTGGAGATCCTGCTAAATAAAATACATAATCTTCCTAATGCGTCCTTTATCTTATAATCCTCATCATTTATTTTGAAACTGACCATTTTGCTCAGCTGATACATCGAACCTTGATTTATGTGGATGTTATTTTTCTAGGATGCCTTGGTGACGAGCTCACCAGCCAATTCCACAACCGCTGGAAGCTTCAAAATGTTGTCACTGATTTCATCTTTATAGTTTGAAAACTTGTCTCTTCTTTTTCCTCCCTATAGAATTAAACAATCTGCTCTGTAGTTCGTGTTTTACAGCATTTGATGGGGTAACCATATACCTCTCAACTCTTTACCCATGTATCTGATTTTCTACATAAGATTTGTAAAATCAGGCTTGGGTCAAGATGAGTATTCAGCAGAGAGTAATATTTGTGAAGCTCAAATCACTTGAGACCGAAAAGATCCAAAAGAAAAGGAAGATGTGCGTCAGATAGACGGATCATCAGACATCATTTCATTAAGCTGCTTTTATGGAGCGTAATCATCTTCAGGATCAATGAGGACTTCAGAGAAAGTATTAAACAATCGTCAAGGACTGCTGCCAGATGCAAACGAGTTAGAGAACTCAGTCTACTGGAAAATAACCAGAGCCTCAAAGATGAAGCTTTCACATTAAACTCAACGAAATGGGCTTTGTTCTTTATACTGAATATAAAAAGATCGTCATGGGAAACAGTTTACATGTAATAAAAAAAAATCTGTTATAAGCAACAACTGTGATCTGGTATAAGGACATTTATGTGAGCTTTAAGAACACTTTGATATTGTATATAACTATTTACAACACAGCGCCGACCCCAGCTGGGCTACAAACTAATATGTTCAGAAGACAAAGTGGATCTGTTCACGAGCGACTAGTGATGTCAGCAGAGGTGGCTTCATCCAAATACTATGAGTTTGAAAAATAACAAAAATACAACATCTGGGTTATTAGAACCTGAACGAGTACACGACTTTAGATAAAGAAGTCTGTGTTTGTCTGCAGTCAGCAGGAGGCAGTGCAGGGTTTGTTGGCAGCACAAAGATTTCTTACACTCAGAGAACGTGTGGGGATCAGTCTCAGTCCTCCCAAAATTCCCCGAGTTGTCCCAGAGTAAATGTAAACATTTCAGGAGAGATTTCAGTCACACGAAATGCTCAGAACTTGAGTCTTAGGTGGCGAGCAGACTCACATTCAGACAGGAAGTGTACTACGGCCTATGTTACGTGCATACAGCAATCATCCCTAATAATTAATTATATTGTAGAACATCAGATACTAAAAAACACCATAGCCAGTGATTAAGGGTACTCGTACTGTGTACACAGTAGAATACCAGACTAGAATACCAGCATTAATACATGAATATGTGGACATCTCAAAAAGATCATCTTTTCATCAGATCAGCGTTTAAATTCCTTGAGTTTTCCCTTTCTGGAATATGCGAGTCATTTTCCAGGTTCTTCTATGATTTGCAGAGTTGCTGGGAACCAGTTCTTGTTCTCAGATTAAAACTAAAGAACGTGGAGTTCCCAGCTTTAAACTGGACTCCTTCTCTCAAGAAGTTTAGGTTCGAACTTGAACACACCAGTTTTAAAGTGTGAGAGCTTTCTACTTGTGTCCTGGATGACTAAAAAAATCTACACCAGTGATCAGTCTCAGCTACTACCACACCAAAATTTACCCCAAGATCTAAAATTGACTAAGTTATAGTCATTTTGAACCAGTTGCAGATGTTCATCTAGTGATTAATTTGAGTTTCATTAACATCTGTCCACTGGTTCATGAGATTTTTTGTTATCAAACGCAGAGACAATTACATAATCGCCCATCTGTCATGGTGGAGGATGCAGAGTTGACAAGTGAAAAGAAACTAGATCTGGTGGTACACACCTTGCTGGCGCCGGGCAGCAGGTGCAGTTTGACGTATGGATCTGACAGCCCGTTGTGGTCCATCGGTTTGAGCCCCTGTGGATGTTAAACAGAAACATACAGATAAATATTAACATTTAAAAAATACAGTAGTCCCTCATTTATCGCAGGTGTTAGGGACCACGCCTGCACACGATAAGTGAAAAACTGTGAAGTAGAGATACAGTAGTCCAAGTTCAAGTTCAGTAAACTTTGTTATGACATGTGCCAGGCTGTAATCACACTCACTCATCACCTGCTACTCCCAATCGCTCTCCTTAAATAAAACATTTAAATTTAAATACTGTAACATTTTAAATAAACAATCCATGCAGCATGGATTGTTTATTTAAAATGTTACAGTATTTGAATTTAAATTGTGGAGAAACAGGACATCAACGGGTTAACACTTCACACAGCTCTGCTGCACGGAGCAGAAATGCACTTCTTGATCAATTACACTGCAACAACTGAACATAGAATTCTAAAATAATTAAAAATAACTTTTAACACTTTCATATTTTGTGGTTATGATGATTTTACAATGTGCCATACTTTGAATTTTAAGTTGGAAGACAAAAGTCGATGGGTGCATCTGGATAGCTTCACGAAGCTGCAGCAGGAGAAGAGTGTGTGCATGGCAGAGAAGGCGATCAGCTGATCAGCTGCAGGAGAGAGTTCTCCTCTGCACTTGTGGGCTGCACACACGGTGCAAAATCATTTAAAATAATTTTTTTTTAAGTAAACAATCCATGACTCATCCATCAATCAGCCAATTGTGTCATGTCCAATCTTGTCAAACTGGTTGAAAACAACAAAGTCCATGCTCAATAATCCAGGTATACAAACCAACATTTTTCAGTCAGGTCATCTAGATTGTTATTGAGCTTGGACTTTCTTGTTTTCAACCAGTTTGACAAGACTGTCAACAAGGAACAGGGCCGGCAATGGAGGAGGGGCGTACCAAAGAGACCATCTTATCACAAGCAGAACTGGTTTGTTCCACTTTGGAGTAAGCTGTTTGAGGAAGAATCAGTTTTGTTGTGTGTTTCTTTGACTGATGAAGCCTTCCGGACCGAAGGCGAAACGTTTCAGCACAACAAAAAAAAGAAACTGCCCAGATGACCCGACTGAAAAATGTTGGATGTCCAATCTTACTTTGAAAAACCGTGATAGAGAATCTGTGAAAAACGAACCACGAAGTAGCGAAAGACTAATGTTTTCATCTGTGGTTTTTGTCAGCTGTACATTAGAGACAGCTCAAGAGCTGCAAGTAAATTGTTTTTATAGTATTGTGGTTTAATTTATAGAAATAAAATCTTCACATTAAATCTCAGTGATTTGAGACATTTTAGAGGCAGAAGATCCTTCAAGTTTCAGAGAAACATGGAGGTGAATACAGGAACAAGCTAAAAAAAAAAATGGTTTAACTTTCATTTAAGGACAAATCAGTAAACTCAGAGGGCAGAGGATGTAAAGGTCCATCATACAGTGACCAAACTAAAGCAGGAACACACCGAGTGATGTCAAAGAACCTGAAGGAATTCTTTAGAATAAAAACTCCAAGAACATCCACCCAGAAGGTGCTTCTTTCCATCTGTGACTTCCTGTGGAAATGGGATCGTTTAAGGTGCGGACTTCTTGAGCATGCATGCAGTACATACGTAGGTACATACCAACCAACCGGCCGATTGACCGGCCGACCTACCAACCGACCGTCCATCCATCCATACATCCATCCATCCATCCATCCATCCATCCATCCATCCATCCATCCATCCATCCATCCAACCCACAGAGGACAATTCACCTTTTTCTGACTGAGGACCATGGAGCTAAACCTTGATTTAAAGCTTTAATTTTCAAAGCAGCAAGCAATATGCAGTCATCAAATTCTTCACAACTTTAAACAGGTTTAAAATAATTTTAAACAAACTGCTCCCATATTTTAGACAGATCTGTGAACCTCTTCATCCTCTTTATTCTCTTTACTCATCCTCGCTTATTGAGAAAAGTTCACTTTAAAGAATTTAACATAATGTAGTTATATCTGATTTAAAATTTTTAATTATATAAAACTATTTTAGAGCATTCTCACGGAGGTGTCAGTCAATTTGAAGATGTTGATACAAATTTATTACAAATTCAGAACAATTTAGCCATTTTTAACAAGCCAGACTATGACATCATCTGATAGATGATTGTAATTATTCCCTCCCTACAAAGGAGCTCAGTTTCATTTGACAGCATTTTTTAAGTTTGTTTTTCATTTGGAGCTGTTCTGAATGAGCATGGGAGATAGAGGGTGTGTGGATCCCCTCCCATCTGCCTTTGGCGGGGGTCATTTTTCTCCAACCCTCAGTAATTATGATCAACAGAGTATTCACAGCGAGCTGGTGCAATCAGCAGCGTGACGCACATGCCTGTTCAACCCGGTCCAAGCTCAAATAATGTTTTCCATCTTAGCAGCTCAGGTGTTTGCTGAAAGCAACAATAGATGTAGATGAGAGTGGCACTTTAACCTCCCCAATCACCCCCCTTTTTTGTTTAATTTGGAGGGAGGGGGGGAACACAGTGAAAGAAAGAGCAACTGAATCTTAGCAAGAAGTTCCACATTTTAGCTCCCTGCAGTGGGTGAATGAAATAAAACTTACTGAAGAAACTTACACTTCAGGGGGGCTTTCCAGCTGTTTCTTTTCTTAAATATGCATCGGAGCGTTTGCGTTTCAGTTCAACACAAATACTGCAAACAATTTTCAGGTTTGGTTTACTGGGGTTGCTCTCCACCAGTGCTGAATATAGGCTATAAAAGTGAATGTTGTGTCACATCTTTGGCTACATTAGGAACTGTTGGCTGCTTGGGCAACTGTACCAGACTGAGAAAGTTCTGTTTTTTATTATGTTTATTTGTGCGTGTATTTAAGTTAAGTTTTTTTTACTTTGTTTATAAATGGCATGTTCTTTTTCTTCTCACTACATTTGAGGTGCGTTCAATTTAGCACCTATTTATGCTTAAAATACCTAAAATACAACCTTGTATTCCTTTATTTTGTTTATTTGGTTGGGACATGAATTTAAGGTGTTTATGATTCTTTGGCTACGTTAGCAATGGTCATGTAAGGGTTGGTTTCATTCCATACCACAAGGTCGGAAGATCCCAAAGACTCAGGAGAAAGAGGTGAGTTACTTCTTGGGATACCAAAGTTGAAATAAGATCGCTTGAGAACACTCGAGACTTTGTCTACGAAACAACTTTTGTAAAAATACTGAAGTATTTCTATTTTAAATTCCATTGTCATGTGGTACCTTGTAAAACGGTAACGACTGGGTCAGAGAAACAACCTCTGAACATTATCTGCACTGAAGACCATTCGATGTTTGTTCCTTCGTGCAGAAATAAAAGGGCTTTAATTGAAATTGGCAGAATTCCTAGCTTTTATTAAACATAACGTCAACATTGAACAACATTTGTATTACTGCACAAATGTACATGTGCAGATCAAAAAGTGAGTGTTGGGCTGAGGCTGCAGAATCAGTGATACAGTGTTCTGTTGACTAAAGGAGTGACTCTGCACTTCATCTATTAAAGACGAGCAGCTCACTGTCCGAAAACGTTTTTCTCTTTTCTTTCTGTCACTCATGCACTTGCTGTGTGTGACAATTATATTTAGATTATACAGCCAGGGCAGATGCTGTGTGACGCAAACAGAGGACAACAAAAGTCATCTGCTAACCTCGATGGGCATGTTTGTGTTGCTATAAACGCACCGGCACAGACACAAGGTAAACCTCGACAGTATTAGGACGGACTCCTTTTGGCTTCAGAGTCGTCACTTCTTTGTGGTTGGACTCAGTAAGGTGTTAAACATTCTTGAGATTTTGGTCCATATTGGCATAAGAGCATCACACTGTTAATTCACACTGATGTGCAAAAAAAAAGGAGCTTCGCATTATGAGTGAACGTGGGCTCTTTTCTAAGTTCGCATTAAACAATTTTTGATGTTAAAAAGTTTTCCGTGGTCAGTTTTGATGTGGTCCTGTTGGTGTCATCGTGCCGTGATCTCTGGCTCTCACTGGAGCGGTTCGCAGCCGAGTGTGAGGCAGCTAGGAGGAGAATCAGCACCTCCGAATCTGAGGCTGTGGTCCTCAGTCAGAAAAGGGTGGATTGTTCTCTTCAGGTCGACGATGAGGTTCTGCCTTTTTGTTCACGACTGAGAGAAGAATCGAGAGTGAGATTGACAAACAGACTGGTGCAGCTTCTGCAGTATTGTGAACTCTGCGCTGGTCCGTTGTGGTGAAATGTGAGCTGAGCTGTAAAGCAAAGCTCTCTGTTTACCGGTTGGTCTATGTTCCTCCCCTCACCTATGGTCATGAACTCTGCGTAGTGACAGAAAGAATGAGATTGTGGATACAGGCGGTTGAAATGAGTTTCCTCTGGACTCTCCATTAGAGATAGGGTGAGAAGCTCAGTTATACGGGAGAGACTTGGAGAAGAACCACTGCTCCTCCACATCGAAAGGAGCCAGCTGAGGTGGTTCAGGCATCTGGTAAGGATGTTTCTTGGACGCTCCCTAGGGAGGTGCTTCGGACATGTCCGACTGGGAGGAGACCCCGGGGAAGACCCAAGACACGCTGCAGAGACTACGTTTCTCGGTTGGCCTGGCAACACCTTGGAGTCCTCCCAGAAGAGGTGGCTGTGAATAGACGTCTGAACCTTCCTGCTCAAGCTGCTGCCCCCGAGACACGACTCCTGAACAAGCGGAAGATGATGTAAAAAAAAGATGATGAAAAAGTTTTCTGTTAAGTTTAGTTAAATATATCATGGGTTAAAATAAAAACTGTATTATCAGCATGAACGGTGTTCATAACTTTAAAGTACATACACTTTCTAAGAAATGTTTGGAACCATTTATTATTTTACTTTATATATTAGGATGATTGCATTTTGTCTTGTATAAATTTGCTATAACATAAAGTTTTGTAGATTTTTCTTGATATTAAAAATCCAATATATAAAAATATGGCAGTTTATTTACTGAACCTGACAAATATGCAACTAAAAACAGATAAAACCCACAAAACTGTGTCTACATGTGCAAGACTTCCATTGATCTTATTGATATTCACAGAAAATAGGACAAAAATCACGACAACGTTCTCCGCTGGCAGGAGAAGACCAATCAGATCAGATTGTAAACAGGTTTAATCCTGAGTGACAGTTTAGAGCATGCAGACTCATCCGTTTCTGTAGGAACCCCAAAGAAAATCACAAAGATTCACAGTTCTTCTCATCTCTGAATGCAAACTATGTTTTTATGAACCAGTTCTCTGTGTCAGCATTGTTTCTCTGAGATGTCAGAGAACAGAATATAACACAAACGCCGACGTGTTTATGAGCTTCAGCTGAAGGGAATATTGTCGTCGTGTTTTAGAGCTTACAGGATGTAAAGCAGCGCTGCCTTTTTGGGGATGAAGTCGAGTCATTTTGCTGTCAGTAATTCCTGCTGAGTGCCGGGCGTTTTGCCCAGCTCCTCCATTCAATCAGATTTTTACAGACAAATTGATGATGTGTTTCTTTTACTTTCCCATTTTTGTTTTGATAAATGAGAAAAGAATGTGAAGGCAGAGAGGAATTAAAATAATGTTGCTGATAGAAGAATGAACCGTTTTGTTTTTGCACAAACACTTTCCACCAGATTAAAAAGAAAAACGCTCTTTGTGTCTTGAGATTTTAAACTTGTGGGTTTTATAAGCCTCATTATTCTTTATGATATAGAATGAATTATTCAGAACGTCTAATTCCACTGTCAGTCCGTATTTACTGCGGCACGAAGCACAAACAAGTAACATTTATCACCAAAGATGAAACTTTTCTCATTTTGTGTTTGTTTTGTGTTCATCTGATTTTATGTTTCACCAATATTTGTTATGTTCGCCTTAAGTTTTGATTTACTGTAATTATCCACCATGATTAAGATGTCCGTCTGTCCATCCATCCATCCATTTTCTTCTGCTTATCCGGGGTTGGGTCGCAGGGGTAGCAGCCTAAGCAGGGAGGCCCAGACTTCCCTCTCCCCAGCCACTTGGGCCAGCTCTTCCAGGGGAATCCCGAGGCGTTCCCAGGCCAGCCGAGAAACATAGTCCCTCCAGTGTGTCCTGGGTCTTCCTCTGGGTCTCTTCCCGGTGGGACGTGTCCGGACCACCTCACCAGGGAGGTGTCCAGGAGACATCCTAACCATAGATGAGGGTAGGAACGTAGATCAACTGGTAAAGTGAGAGCTTCATCTTTTGACTCAGCTCTCTCTTCACCACGACAGACCGGTACAACGCCCGCTTCACTGTAGACGCTGCACCTATCCGCCTATCGATGTCTCGCTCCATTTTTCCCTCATTCGTGAACAAGACCCCAAGATACTTAAACTTCTCCACTTGTTGTTGGACCTCCTCCTGACCTGGAGAGGGCACTCTACCCTTTTCCGGCTCAAGACCATGGTCTCGGATTTGGAGGAACTGATCCTCATCCCAGTTGCGTCACACTCGGCTGCGAACCGCTCCAGAAAAAGCTGTAGATCATGACCTGATGAAGCCAGTAGGACCACATCATCTGCAAAAAGCAGAGACGCGATCTTAAGGCCACTCAAACGGATCCCCTCAACATTTTGGCTGCGCCTAGAAATGAGGTCCATTAATCCATGATTAAGATGTCAGTTATACTTCTAGAGAGTTTGGATCTTCTGAAGTGGGGTTTTGGGAATAGATTATAAACAACCATTTTACCTGTTGCAGATAGTTCTTGCAGGAATAGCACAATATTTCTGCCAGACTAACCATGTAATATGAAATTGATGGCATTTAAAAATATATTAATTGCTACATATGCTTTTATTTAAATTTTGTTTTATTTGACAACAATCCACTTTAGTCTTGGCCCCGATAGGGCTAGCCTTTAGCTCGTCTATCTGGTTAGAATTAAACTATTTCTCAACAGGCTCATTCAGAACCAAATTAGGGGCACATTAGAAGATTCTTCAGGTAAACAAGTACTGCATACCTGCTATTTGTGTTGCCTGTGAATCAGAAATATAACCGACTTTGTTTCACTATGTGTGACGAATAGAGCCAAATCGATATATCTGTAGGGGCCGATATTTTAGGTCAAAATAGGCAATTGGGGATATATCGTGTTGGTGGTAATTGTCCCATTATGCGCCGATATAAACACTGGGAACAAGTATCCAAGTTCATGCTCAATAATCCAGGTAGATAAATCCACTGGGAACAAGATGTGTCCTCACATGCTAAAGGCGTAATTGTACAATGTATCCAGCAGAGGGCGCATGCGGACTACTTTCAAATCATGGCTGTTGACTTTAAGTTTCACTTTCAGCACAGCCAAAGTAGTGAGCAATACTGTGTAACGTATTTGCTGAACAAAGCATGGTAAGTTTATTTTAACTGATCTGTAAAATAAAATGTCAACAATAATAAATTATCTTCAGTCCTCAAACCCACTTGTCATTAGCTACATGCCTCTCAAGTTAGAAAGCTAGCATTTAGATAACAGGCTATTGTCTTGTAAAACTTCCAGAACAATAAATCTAACGTAGAGGAGACACGTCCTGAGCTGCGCAGCGCACTGTTTATACCGACAGTTTTAAAGCGCGGAGTGGGGGGGGGGGGACAGAGACACAGCCGCGCATTGTCTGCACCGGCAATTTTACAGTTTTGGGGGTGGGGGAGGCAGAGACACATCTGAGCTGTGCGCTGTTTGTACCGACAGTTTTCGAGTGGGTGGTGGTTGTGGGGTTTCAGTGTGAGGGTTCAACATGAGGGAAGAAGCTACCTTTAGCTCGTGCACCTGTATTGCGAGTCGCTAGCTTAGCGTTACGTTAGTGCCGACAGGTGCTTGAGGTGGGGGTGCGCACAGTTCGATAGACGGGGCACTCGGTTCCGTTGACGGGGCGCCTCACTTGTATAATGGTAGGGGAAACACTGGGCGATAGCCAAAGGCAGCAGAGGCGCTGGTGGGTTCAGAATCACACCCATGTTAATCAACCAGTTTTTATCAAGTACTTTGTCCTGTGGTAGTTCTCAAACCTTCCAACTGTGATCACCAGGACCCTGCGGTCCGGCTGAGAGCCATCAATCCCTGTGACCCGTGTGAGTTCAGAACAGTTTGTGAGTTCTGTAAGTTCTGGTGATGGTTATAATGCTGCAGCTTGATTTAAAAATGTCTGATTTAATCTTATTTGTTAAAAATATAATTTTGGTAACCAGGCTGAAGTTCAGATATGTGACTGAAATGGTGACATTCTGGGAGTGTCCGGTTTGTGGGATTCAGTTTGATTTGGTGGCTCCTCAGATTAAAGATGTCCTTCGGACGAAACGCCTCAGCAACAAACGAAACTGTCCAGATGACCTGACTGAACATTGTTGGATTTATACCTGGATTAAAGAGCATTAACTTTGGTGACTGAAAAAAAGGTTGATTAAGCACCTCAACTCAGTGTATTTTGTCTACATTATGGACCTTCTAATCCCATGCAAACAAATGCTTCATAAATTAAATAAATACATATAATCCTCGAGTCTCTGCTTCCAAATTTTGAGCTCTTTCTTTCTTTTTTTCTCAGTAACATGCTTTATGGTAGTAAATTCTAATAAATACCAATTCATCCCGAATCTCCTCGGCTCAGCAGGACCAACGAACATCTACAAGCGTCAGACAAAAGAAAAACTAATTTATCTTCTTGTCGTCATAAAACATGGCAGTCCTCTGTTTTACTGCCAGCTCTTACTGCTGAACGGAATAAATGATTTGGGAACATCAAAAACAAACTCCGGGTCGTTGCAGACATTTTCCACAGAATCTCGTGGAGCAGGAACAAGCAATTAAATCACAACGGATAAAAATAATTGGCAAATGAACCAATTATGGAAATAATCCTTCGTAGCAGGAAGAAACAAAAGATGGAAATTTGTAGCGATATTTAAAAAGCAGCTTTCAAACCTGCTGCCACTCATGGCAGATGGTAAATCCATCAATTTCACATCATTCCACCATCATTTCATGATCTAATTACCTTTGCAGGTTTTTTTAGGGTCATAAGTCTCCTGTCAGATGTCAGATATCTCCTCCTACACGCCACTTCGTCAGTGTAGCTACAGCGTGCGCTCTCAAGACATCATTACCTGCAGCGTCCCCTCAATGTGGACTGAACTTGTCAAAAGGGCCTTGTCCTACTCTGCTCCTGTGACCTGGAACATCTTGCAAAAACATCTGAAGTTGTCGACTTTGACCTCTCTAAGGGATTTTAAACTACTGTGAAGCTCATTGCAAAAACCAACGCAGTCATGTTCCTGTTTTTAGTATTTTATATCTCTTTATAATGTAGCTGTTTTTGTTTCACTTTTATTTAATTTTTCTATTTACTTTTCATTTTATATGCTTTTATATGATTGTCTATTGTTGTCTGTATTTCATCTGTTATTTGTTTAAAACAGGTCTCTCTTGTGAAAGAGTCCCCGAGGCTCAATGAGATTAATGCGTATAAATAAAGGTTGAATGAAAGATGGCTGTGGCAGCCACCCTGAATCAATGCGACTTCAAAAGTTAACAAAAAACAACATGCACGCACAGACTATGCAATGACATGACTACCTGCCTTTAGTGGCAGCGAGCGATGGCCAAGAACAAGAAAATACTTTGTTTCTGGTAAAGTGTGGACCCCAGACCCATTGTTTCCTCTTTGGCTTTTGACTCCGCACGAGATGTTGGTTTTTATTGATTTCATTGTTTTACTGTTTGTTGCTTGAATGATTTTACCAGTTCATTATTATTTTACTGTTTTAATTGATTTTATTGTTCTTATGTTTGCTTTAATGGGTTTTTATCAGTGTACAGCACTTTGGTTAACCGTGTTGTATTTAAAGTGCTTTATAAATAAAGTTGCATTGCATTCATGTCAGAATGAACATCATTTTAGCTGCAATCAATGAACAATAAATGCTTAGTAAAGGATGCTTTGTTCTCAGCTTGTGAGTTTTTTGTCCCTGCACTGTTAACAATAACTTCACATATTCAGTAATTTTTTATATTTAGCGTCCAGTATTTATTTTCTTTTGTTTGGCTCCTTATGCTGAAGTCCCATCACAGCTGTACAGAACCTTAACCCGTTTTCTCCAACCCTCTTTTCCACCGTGCCATCAGGCTCCTCACCGACAGGACATGCGTCTTCATTATCATATCTGAACGGCTGCTAACATGCAGGTGGAGGAAGCATCAATCATCAGGAGCAGCAGATAACAGGCTGGATGGGAGGGGGCGATTATTGATTTAATTCAGAATCACGTTAAAGACAGAGTTCAGAGGTCACCTGGGGTCACGGGAACCTGATTTTCATATTTGTGTGGACTGAGCTCCTGAGTCCAGTTCGTTACTGTCAGAACTAATGAATGAAAGGTTTGAAGAGGAGGGAGGTTACTGCAGGGTTATTCATTAGTTTTAATGCCAAACTTATTAACTACAGTGAAAAATCAATAAATCAATAAATTGATAAGTATAACACTTAAAATGTTCAAGATTAGACAGTTCCAGTGGCTCAAAAATGTCCACAGGCACACATTTAACAAAAGAAAAGTATCCTTGTTAAAATCTTTACATATTTGACCACAAATGTCTGTGGTGGATGCAAACACATTATTATTATTATTATTATTATTGCTTCCACAGAACGTTTGATGGATGCAGTACATGATCATCACATGTTATTGAACACAACATGTTGAGGATTTAAATGTCATGGCTCCCGACAGTTCAGTGGAAAAGTCCTTTCTTCTGTTCTGTCTAAACAGACAAATTTGATTCATGAAGTCTTCGTCAGTTGATTGGCTGGGGGATCCGTGCACGCTTCATTTACGAGCACTGCCTTGAAGATGATTGGCTCGTGAGTCCAAATCTGCAATAAATAAAGAGCCACCGGGCAAATACGTGTTCTTCCTACTTTGTTTTTTTCTTTGCCACAATTTCTGTAGATGCTCTGTTGAACCTGGTACCAGAACTGGACACCTTCTGGTTCAGGAGGGACTACCTATAGCTCTGCTGCGTTCCTTTATGTTCCTTTTATTTTGCCTAGAATCACCAGCAGACACGTCTCACATCGTTAAGGTGCATGTGAGAGATCAGTAAATATTTTAGGAGACAGCTGAGATTATTTTCCTGCAAAAATCTGTGAAAGAAACGCTGACGTAAACACATCCTTTATGCCTCCTTCACACTGGATTACAACAACGGTAAATTCCCAGGATGATACCGCGACATATTGCATGTCCACGATCGCAACGTTCCCCAGGCTCGACTGTCTTAGACTGTATACAGACGCAGCTATGAGTTGGAAGATCATCACGAAGCTACAATCACGGGTATCAAGTCTACACGAGGTTGTTTTCATAACTTAGTTACAAACTGCAGAATTTTAGTAACAGAATAATTTGTCCAGATTTTCTGGATGAAGATGCCTCTTATAAAAACCTAATGAGGAAACTGCAGCAACGAGAAACTTACACTGTGTATAAAAATAGAGTTGTTGTTTTTTATCCGAGGTGGCGTAGAATGATGGATCACGGGGAGTAGAGGAAACAATTTTTTCCATGGCACAATGGACTGGAGTCAAAGGATGACCAATGGTGACCTTGGCCACCCTATACTGACCACCCCACAAAACTTTGAGGAAAGCAATATAAAATCTAGAAAGCATAGTTTTCTCAAAAAATACAAAGGGTCAAAAATTTTCGCACTTACTTTCACGCACTTTTCGGCCTATGAGTCAAATTTTTTTTTTGCATAATTTGCATGTCCTGCGACTTATACGCCGAAGCAATATATTTATGGACTTTTACCATATTTTTAAAACAATTTTTGGCTGAAATAACCGTTTTCATTCATTCCGACTGAAAATATTGAACACTCCCATTTTCAACCACTAGATAGAACTCGAGTAGTATGGCATGCCATTGTATGCCAAGTGCATTTATTAAGTAAAAGTTCAGCTGAGACACACCTTTACTATAATGTTGAGCAAACAAATAATTGTTTTAGGTGCTTATCTTGTTAAATTTTGAAGAAATGTGCAGCGTTCCTCCTTCCCGATTTCCTCCCTCTGCACGCTCCCGGAGCACCGAGGCAGTGAATACTTTTGAACTTCAGCTGATTTCACCATCAAAGTGCATTTATTAAGGAAAAGTTAAACTGAGCTCAACCTTTACTATAATTTCAAGCAAACAAATAATTGTTTTTAAGTGTTAATCTTGTTCAAGTCTTGTTAAAGTTTTCCCGTGCATGTTCCTACGGCCGCCATTTGGCAGCCAATCGATTTTTGGCACAACACCGGCCCACGTTTCCAGGTGGTCAGCAGTGACGCATAAGAGATGCAACATATACGGCAGAGCAACATATTTATGGACTTTTCCACTTTAGTAGACATATTTGGACTGATGCAACTTATAAGGCGGCGCAACGTGTACGGTGGAAAATACGGTAGATATCCTCACACCAAAACCACGAGTGGTTATCCTAAGCTCACAGGGTTTACATACATATGGTGGCGACATCTTGGATTTTGCCATAGACACCCAGTTTTCAACAGGAACCTTTCTTACACCCAGTTGCAGCCACACACACACCAACATGGAAGCCGGTACCTCACTTATTTCCATGTCATTATGCTCACAACATGAACAGACGGATGGACGAAGGGTATTTCCAGCTCCTCCTTTTCGCTCCACGACGGGGGACAATAAAACTGAGTTAAGTGAACACACTACAGCGTGACGACAACTTTGTGTGCATGTCTTTACTCGTGTTCGAGGACATCTTCTCTCACTGAGCTCCTGCAGCTGGATCACCTGCATGTCAAACATTTATCAATATTAACCACTTCAACTTGAGCTTTCATTGCAGTTGTTGCCAGGCAATTCCATCATCTTTAGCGTAGCTCGACCAAATTTGTTTCAATCAGTATGACTTTTTTTTCTTCCGTTTTGGTCATCGAGCCAACCCGCCTGCTCATCTGCCATCTGTCAACCAGCCACCAGCTCCCGTCTGCTCGCTCTCAGCGTCCATTCCCAGCTCAGACTTGCTCCTGCTCAGACGTCGCCACGTCTCATGGAGTTCTCAGTTTGCTGCACGTCACTTCACACAGCAAAATGTTTTCGCAACAAAGCTAGGAAAAGTCTGTGCGCTGACCTGGGGTGCTTTTATCTGATAAATGACTGTTTTAACAGTTTGGTTGAAGTCTGTCGAACACCAAACACTTCGTTGTTATAACAGGCTGATGAGTCCTGTTGAGATAAATAAATAAATAAAACATTTACCTGCAATTTAACTTTGATTCAAACAGTAATATGTATCTTTTTTTATTCTTAAATTATATAAGTTTGTTAGAGTGATGTCATGTTTCCCTTTTTAGGAACAAGATGTTATTGTCTTCATACATGAAGCTTTAGAACTGAAAGCGACGAGTTTATTATTGGCATTTAATACTATTTGTGTTTTTTTAATAAAACTGAAGCACAGTAAACTATGACAAATGCACATCTGGTTGAATTTAGAGCTATAATTGAAATAAACTTGTTAAATTACCTATTTTGATAAACTGTCAGGCTAAAATAATAATTTTGCTCATGAGAATTATAAACCAAAATGTTATTTTTTTTTTAAAGTAAATATATGAAGAGTACTGCAAGATGTATTCATTAATTCTCAGTAGAGTTTAAAATGGCCCTAACACCAAATAAAGACAAAAAGTGTTGAACTTCTTTATAGAAAACTCTGAAAAGCATCTAATCTCAAGTAAAACTTGCTTATCCTTCAAGAGAATCATAAAACGTAGTTTTTTTTTCACATTTCACATTATAAAAAAAATTAACAAGTTGAAACTCGAGTGGATTTTTCCGTTCATTCTTTGGTTTAAAACACAAAATGAAACATCTGGTGCTGAGCACAACCAGAGAAAACCAGCTGATTAAACGTCAGCCAGAGCAGAGAACTTATTTTCACAGGAAACAGGTTTTCTGCTCCAGAGTAATGAAATAACATCACAGTGATAATGAGTTCAGGAGGTAAGACACGGGGGGGTGTTGTGTTTGCACCGGGGTTTACCGAGTGTAGACCGGACAAAAGGATTGATTAGAGGGGGACGGGGTGGAGGTCCGAGCTTATCTCAGCAGCTTACCTTCTTGTATCTGGGGACAGGAAGCTTCAAACATAAAGCACCAACACAATGAGAGCATGCAGAAAGAAAAACACGGAGACAAAAAGAGAAATTAAAACTCAAACAGAGAACGAGACAAAAACAAAAGAGCAAGCAGTTTTTACATGTAAGAATTTATTTTAAAACCCCTAATTCATTTAAAAACCCTAACATGATGATTTTTTTTCTGTGTAAACTGATTCGCTGAAACAATAACTCTGCACAAACTCTGATTTGATTTGTTTGTTTCCCCTTGAACAATCACACGACAGAGAACGACACCCGGAAGCGCAAACGCCGTCGTCTCACAGAAGACCAGTGGCTTTTTATTGTCTTATTAATATTTCAACATTTAATTAAATCATCTGATTATAATTTCATTTCTATGCAACCACCGTGATATTTATTTAATTAAACAACCAGATTGTCAGACGCCGGCTCAGAAAACGCTGAGCTTTATTTGTGCTTTGATGCTGAATGTCAAAACGCTTCTCTCCTAGCTTCTTTTAATAACATTTTTTGTCTTGACGTTGTTTGAAAACATCTTCACGTTGAGTGAAGCTGATTTTATATAATAAAGTCAATTATACATTATATTAAATTAATATTAGTCCAACCTCTGGCGGAACTGTGATGCGAGTTTGCAGCACTACAATAAAAGATGAAACAAACATATAGTAAGTTGTTTTAATAATCACCATGTTCACATTTGGTACGGGGTGATGATGCGTTTGCTTCTGTTTATGATCATCTGTAGCTTTGGAAATAAAAACTGGATGGCTTTTTTTTTTTTACTCGAGTCTTTGGGTGTCCTGTAGATCTACAGCTGATTTACTGTTGAAGCAAATACAATTCAAGATGGCTACCACAGCCAATTGAGCTAAATGCATTAAAAAACAGCCACAACTCTGTAAATTTGACATAAACAACTCATCCAACATCAGATGGATGCTGTCTATCATGGTGCACTAAGATTCATAACTGGCTGTAACTACCGTACCCACCACTGCACCCAGTATTCACTGGTTAACTGGACATCATTAACTTCACGCAGACTCTCTCACTGGTACATTGTCATCTTTAAATCACTTCTTGGTCTGCTGCCTTCTTATATCTCCTCCTACATGTCTCTGCGTGAGTGCAGCTGCAGCGTGCGCTCTCAGGACATTATTACCTGCAGTGTTTCCTCAGTGAGGACTGAACTTGGCAAAAGGGCCTTCTCCTCCGCTCCTCTGACCTGGAACATCTTGCAAAAAAGATCTGAAGTTGTCGACCTTGATCTCTAAGGGATTTTAAATAACTGTTAAGTTCATGGTAAAAACCAATGCAGACATGTTCCTGTTTTTAGTATTTTATATTGCTTTATAATGTAGCCGTTTTTGTTTTTATATAATTTATTTTATTTACTTTCATTTTGTATGCGTTTTATATGATTGTCTATTGTTGTCTGCACCTCGTTTGTGTTCTTTGTTTAAAACAGGTCTGTCTTGTAAATGTGACTCAATGAGACTAACCTGTATAAATAAAGGTCGAATGAATGAATGATAAATTTGACATATATTCAAGCTACAACGAGATGTGGTGATAGCTGAGGATCATCCACAACACAAACTCCAAGGACTTCTCTTTGATCAAAATTTTAGCAGTAAATTTTGGATTTTGACCGTCGCCCAACGCTGTCTCTTAGCAAGGTATCTTATGACCCACTCTGCAGATTTTTGTATTTTAAAACTCCAGCATGAAAGGTGGCGGACGATGTGTGCTGTACTCCCTCGCTACATTGCAGTTCAACTTTCGCAGACTCACTCGTTCGTGATTTTCAACGCAAGATTGTATACGACACACAATTGTCAACTTTAATCTCACGAGATTGGGACGGTACGGGATAAAAAGTTAAAAAAATTAAAATGGCACCTCCATTTTGTAGTTTTTTTTCAATAAGACTATACTGTAACGCGGGTTAAAAGAACTACATGGCCCAGAAGCCAACAGTGCCTCCGGCCACTGCTTTCTGCTGAAATGGAGGGAAAGTTCTGCAACGCAGTCAGAAGTAACGATCTATCTATGAAACACAGAACTGGCAGGAAAGTAACAAATAATCCTGAAGCTTCCTGAAGCTCAATTATCCATGCACACATCAACCTGGACAGGGCGGCG
Organism: Nematolebias whitei; assembly: GCF_014905685.2. Classification (NCBI taxonomy): domain Eukaryota; kingdom Metazoa; phylum Chordata; class Actinopteri; order Cyprinodontiformes; family Rivulidae; genus Nematolebias; species Nematolebias whitei. The sequence goes on along the minus strand of NC_056511.1, from coordinate 6,050,387 downwards.
GGCTTCGTTGCTGCAGGGTAGGTCTGCAGAACCAGAAGCAAGCTGCTGGTCTGCAGAGCTGGTGAGTAAAATGTTGCAGTACTGTACAGTACATATACACATGTTGCTAAAATTATGTAAGAGTTTAGAACATTGCAAGAGTGTGTGCAGGTTTTATAAAGTAATATATAAATATATAAATACTAAAATAAGCATTGTGTTCCTACTTCGTAGTTTTTCACCTATCGCAGTGGTGTTTGGAACGTAACCCACAGTGAAAATCGAAGAACTACTGTATTCCCTCAAGGAATTCCAGGTATTTCATTTTAATTTAGTAATATAACTAACACTTTGACGATCTTACAACTATTGCAGGGTTTTAATTGTTCTACTTCCTCTGGTTCCAACAAAACAAGCAGAACACCGACGCCCCCAGTTGTTGAGGTTAGATTTTAAGTTTTTCTGGATTGTAATTGAACATGGAATGAAAGCAAACCTTCATATTTTTAATGGAAGATAATCAAGTGGGCAGCAGTTATAGTGTGTAGAAGAATAGTGATGGATCCTGGTGAGTGGAGGGAGTAATCGTTTTCACCAGGCACAACGGAGGAGCCAGGGGGTGGCAAATGGTTGGCCACTATAGATTAATCTTTGGCCACCCTACACATAAGCAATATAAAATCTAGAAAGTATAGTTTCCTTAAATTATAGGGGTTGTCGATTCACATATATGTTGGCGGAAAGTACATCTAGATGCAGCCACATATTAAAATGGAAGTCAGCACTTTACTTACTTTTGGTTTTCTAGCTCACAATGTTTACACATACACATACACACACACACACACACACACACACACACACATATATATACATATATATATATATATACATATATATATATATATATATATATGGTGGTGGCCATCTTGGATTTTAAAGTGGTAACCCAACTTTTGAAAGGAACCTTTCTCACACCTGGATGCAGCCACACCAACATGGAAGTCAGTACCTACCTCACTTGTTTTCCAAATTATCATGCTGACATGCACGGACGGACAGACGGTATTTCCAATTCCACCTTTTGTTCCACGACGGGACAACAAGCCCCATTTGTAGAAATATCTTCACTTCAACCTTTTTTAGTAGGAAACCAACCAAAACTGTAAAGAGGTGCAGACTACACAATGCTCTCATGTAGGAATGCGCGATATATACGGCACACGATAGAAACGATTGAAATTTTGCCTACGATGGAGATCTGTCTTCTACTGGCTAACCGCAGTAATGCTGTGTCTGTTTTTTAGTTGAAAACTGTGCGCAAGTGGCGTTAAAGTCTTTTCTTCGATGGCTAAGTAGCGAAGCTACAAGCTAACTACACCCGGCTTGCCGTAGTGTTTCCGTATTCTGACGCATGCGCATAATGCTGTGTTCCGTCAAACGTTTTTTTTTTTCCGTCGAAAGTTAAAGTAAACGGTCATCTTTAGAGAAACCTGCTCTCTGATCTGTGAAAAGAACGCTGTGTTGTGTGATTTTACTGCGAGACCCTCTGGTCAAAGCCACAGTCATTTTGTGTCAGCTCTCCATTAAAGCAGAAGGAGGCGCCCACTAGAGGTTTGGAGGGTGAAGTGTTTCAGTTGCTGCTCTGCTGCTGTTCATTTCTTAAGTTAATAAGACTGGAAACTGTTAAGAGTTAACTTTTTTTTTGTTTAAAACATATGGCTAAAACTACACTTGATATCTTTTGCACCGTTTTGCACTTCAAGAAAGAAGCCTAATACTTGATTTGTTTATTATTTAAAAACTCTGTGGACTTAGTAGTGGAATTTTCCTAATTCAAAATATATGATGGCAAAAGGACACCCTGTGCTTTTCTTTAAGCAAGTTTTATACCCAAACATATCGAGCTATATATCGTTATCGCCACCCTTCACAATACATATCGTGATATGAATTTTATGCCATATCGCATATCCCTACTCTCATGTAGAGATTTATTACTGAAATAATTATATTCAATTCAATTAAACTTCATGTTTCTTCAGAGTTGCACATATTATGAAAATGTAATAAATCTGGGTTTGTCACGGAACATTTGCACTTTTAAAGTTTGCTGTTTTTCGACACATTACAACTTGTTTATCTGAGCTGAACATAAATTAAAACGTCCAATCTTCAGGTTGAGGGTTTCAGAAAGGTGTGTGTTGTAACTCCTGCTCTTGTCACTTGGCTTGTTAAGCTTTGAACCAGACGTCTATGAGCAGAAAAGATGCAGCTTGTTCAGGCAAAACTGTGTTGTAGAACTGGAACAAGAGGATGGGTGCATAATCACAAGTTTGTTAGGAAGCAGGTGCAATTTAGTTTTTCCATTAAAAATAACATGTTTTTTAAATTCTGCTTGTTCAAGACCTGTAAATGGACAAACATTGCTCAGTTAGTGATGTCTAGGGTAGTTTATTTCTGAAGTGGAGCCTGGTGAGCTGTAACCAGTGATTTTATTTAGGCTCAGACATAAAACAGATATTCTGCCTGAAATATTTATCAAAATACTCCTTTCGGTTAATAATGCCCAATCGTGACAAAAGGGGCTGTCTTACAAAAAAAAATCTTAGCAGACCAATCATACTTGAAATGTATCGTCTATCTAGCGGAGTCTGGCCAAAGGCCTGACAGAACCTGTATTAACTGCTCAGAGAGGAAATCACGATTGATTGTGTGCTGCAAGCTGCAGCGCTTCAGTTCATCCTTCCTGATCGGCCCTGCGCTCGATTAGACGTTTCATCAATATTTAGAGCCAAAACGTGACGCGCTGTAGAGAAAAATACAATTACTGTTTAGGATTGTTTTCTATATTTGTTTTATGAAACACAAATAAAATGGCATTTCCTTAAAAAAATATTTTATCTTAAAGCAGCAGGGGGAGAAAAAAAAAAAAAAAAAGCCTTGACGTAAACTAAGATAAAGCAGAAAAATAAGTAAAAACGTCTCTGAGAAAGCGAGCCCGAGTGTGTTTGCGTTTTTTTCCACACCGGTGTGGGTGTACCGGGCGAAGAAAGGGCAGCCTGCAGACGGAGGAGAATAAAAGATTGTTTGAGTGTTAATTTAGGTTGTGGAGTGGGTGGTGCTGAGCAGACGGGTCGCAGAGCTGCAGCTGGATCGTAAAAAGAGGTTTAATTCACTGATAAGAAAAGTACATTTTTTATTTTCTTTAGGAGGAAGATGCATTTGGGTGAATGGTGAGTCCACAGTGAGAGAACGTAGAACAAAACTGAAGCAAAGCATGAAGTCAACAAGTTTTATAAAACTGCTGTTCAGCCATTAGAAATAAAGACATTTAGAAAACTGCAGGGCTAGCATTCCTTAAAGAAGTGCGCATCGCTCTCTGACTTTCATGACAAATTTTTAGGATAATTTTATCTGAGGAAATGATACCGAGTTGTGGCCATTTTGACAAAACAAGACCTCTTAGTGCTCAGAATGTTTACTCTCAGCTACTACCACAACAAAATTGAGATCAAATTCTATCCATTTCTGTCTCATATTGTGGAGAGAAAAGAAGGCATTGTAAATACAGTCCACCTGTCCAGCCGTCTGTGCAGGTTGTAGGATTCCAGTGTTTTTAGTAATTGCTTCCTTGCAGCCTCTGAGTGGCAGAACGGAGCCACAGCACCACAGCTGATCCTGATCCTGGCTGATGAGCTTCTGGTGTACTTAAGGACCTTCGGATCAGTTCTTCTCTGCTGGAACATTATGCTACCAACCGGTAACTAGTTACAGCATCACAGTCCTTAAGATATATATAAAAAAAAACTTCTTCTTTCTACCTCCATGTCCTCTCTAACTGCATCCATATATCTCCTCTTTGTCTTTGTCCTGGCAGCTGCATTTCTATCTTTCTTCTACCAGTATACACACTGTCCCTCCTCTGGACATGTCCAAACCATCTCAGTCTGGTCTCTAACTTTATCTCCCAGTTGTTCAACATGTGCTGTACCTCTGATGATCTCATTCCTAATCTCATCCATCCTTGTCACTCCTAAGGAGAACCTCAACATCTTCATTCCAGCTGCTGCCTGATCTTTCTCCTGTCTTTTTTCCATGCCACTGTCTCCAGCCCATACAACATAGCTGGTCTCACTCCTGTCAACCGTCCGACCACGGCTACGATGGTCTCTGGGGCAATGCTCTCCCCTGCACACAGGAACAGCAGGTTTAGCAGGTGCTAAAATAATTTATTTTAAATAAACAATTCATGCTGATCGTGCAGCTCATCCAATAATCAGCCAATTGTGTGTCGTGTCCAATCTTATTTTGAAAAATTGCGATAGAGCCAGTCCGTGAAAAACAAACCGTGAAGTAGCGAGGGACTACTGTACCTGTGTTTTTCTACACAGTGCAACTCATACCCACTTGAACATCTTGCATCAAAACCAAACGACACCAAAAACCAAAAACATGGCTTACTTGCATTCTCCATTTAATTTCTGTCCAGAAAAAACACTTACCTTGAAAACTACAAACGTTCACTTTTCAAATCCCTCAGCAATGGGGGACATCAGCGTACCACTTGTTGAGTTGACTAAGGTCAATAAGCCGAAGTGGACAACTTGAACTGAGATGACTCCATAAGTAAATTAGTTATAGATGTGTACCCAATTATTCCTCTCATTCAAATCTGCCAAATGACGTAAAATATTTTGCTTACAGACAGTATTGACTCCAAGAATCAATGTCAAAGTTTTAGGTACAAATCTTGTACGATGTATTGGAGTTTGTGTTGGGGATGACTCTCAGCTACTATCTCACCAAAGTCTAACACGTCATCTGTTAAACTGAGTGATAGCCGTAGGTTAGTTAAAAACGGCAGCCATCTTGAATCATGTTGACTCAAAATGTTCAGCAGTTATAGATGTACTCCAATAATTACTTTCTTACTTAATGTTATTTTTCTGTTGGGAAACCTTCATCTCAGAGCAAAAATAACTTCTCAGAAAAGTTTGTAAAATAACGTTTCTTAATTTTAAAACAGTTTATTTTGAACATTTATGAAAGCTGCATTCTTAAACTTTTTTCTAAAATGTTACAACCGTTTTTCTAAACCTTTGCGTTTTATTTTCAAGCTTTTCTTTGGAACAACTGCTCCTATGTGCATTACTGAACTCAAAACTTCCCATTTTTTCACAACTCTTAAGAAAATAGCCTCTGACTGAGCGTCCCTCTACAGGCAGCAAAACCCCAAACCATAATACCTCCACCACCATGCCACACAGCTGGTATAACTTTCCGGGTCTAAGAATTTTTTTAAAATTTTAATCTGATAATTTTTTTGTTTTTAAATCAAAGTCTGATTTTAAAAGGTCATTTCTGAGTTTGATCCTTGTTCTTGTAATAAATTCAAACCCTGCAGAACCTGTTTTAGAACTCTGGGCTTGACTTTGCTCTTGGGCTGGATTTTCTGGGGCAGCTGGTTCTGGGTAATTTGGCCATCGTTTGAAATCTGTGCCACTTGTGTATCTGTTTCCTCAGTGTGAAACTTCTTTTCAAATATTTTCAAAGCCTTTGTAAGACTCTGGGGACCATCAAAAATAGAAGATTTCATGTCCAGATGTCAAATTTTAAACCAAAACAGACCAGGAGTTCAGACCAGGATCCTTGTAATGCCGAATTCGGTGAAATTAAGAGATCTAAAACATTTTACTGAACTGAAGCATTGCAACTGACAGTAATGATTGGGGAAAGAAGAAATAAAACAGGGACCACAGCACAGAACTGAAACTTACAGCCAATGTCCACCTTTGACATCAGTAACGTCCAAGAATACATACTGTAAATATGGTCAGGACAGACACTTGTTTTGTTTCTGATGTTAAAGTGTCAGATTTGATCGTAAATATATGGATGCAACACTCGTTCAGAATATTTCTGGAAACAAAGTCTTGGAGAATCTAGTCAGCAGTCCAACCAGCTGTTCCTGCCTGAACACCAAAGTGTGGGACAGATACAGACAGACGGCTCTGGATCATCATGCTGTGGCCACGGAGCAACGAGGACAACAAGAGATTTGTTTATTTAATTAACACGTGTTGTAAAAGATGAACGCCAGAAAAACGGCTCACAACCAAAAAGGGGTAACTCCTCTTAAGATCAGATATAACTGCTACCTGCTAGAATAAAACTAGTATTCTTTAAAGGAATGCAAATCTCACACCACCTGATGAAGATGACTTTTAGCGACCGCCACACCAAATTTTAGCTTGATATCTGCGAAACAGACTACGTTTTAGCCCTTTTGGTGTTTGTTTTGGTTGATTAGCTTTGGCGACCATCTTTAATCAAGTTGACTCTAAAAGTCTTTCAGTCTTAGATGTGTATTCATTCAACCTTTATTTATACAGGTTAGTCTCATTGAGCCTATCCATTGAATTAGATTTAGAAATCTGAGTAACATCAGAGGAATAAAAACTAACTCCACAGACCGGCATCCTGCAGGGAAGAGTTCAGTGAAAAATTAAAAGTGTGTGTTGAGGCAAAGCAAAGCCTAACGATGGCTGCAGGAAAGGTAAATCACGGTGACAAACTTATTTTGATTTTGATGCACTGCAGTGTAAAATAAATCACAACAGTGAAGTATAACACAGTACCATTTTGAACTGAACCTAAAACTGTAAAAAAGGCATTTTTTTCCCACTAAAAAAAGACATGGTGTCATCATTTTAAATCAAGACCAGAAGCAAGTTTATGTTACTACAGCAGCTGAGAAGGGACAAACTAAACAGTGGCAGTAGACTTTTATCATTTTTCTATCGTTTTAGAAAAGGCGAGTTTGGTGGTGGCGAGGATGAGATCCAGTTTGGTCCAACTGATGCCGTTTAATATCCCTACATCCCACACACTTTCAATCTGTGTTCATATTCACAAAAATTGGATTAAATTTACACTGAATTTGAATATGTCATTCTTTAGGTGAGAACTGAATCATCAAATTACTGAGCAGTAATTACTGTGACTCATCAATTTTAGGGATGCATACAAATGGTCATGTTGCTCTTGAAAAAAAATTAAAGAGAGCATTACGGTAAGTACCCTGACAGCTTTTGTGGCATTTCACACTGATTTTGAAGAGCCATGTGGGCCCTACTGGATTGATGTTTCAGTGAAAATGTAAGGTGATGAAAATTAAAATATAAACAGAAGGAAAACTTGATGAATAATCTGCAAATTGATCTTGTAAGGTTTTAAAAATGATCATATGCTGCTACATAAAGAGCCCTACCTCAATGCAGTCTCTGCTAACAGGGCAAACAAATCAGTGCCGCCCTTTTGGTAGGAGCAAAGAAAATTCAAAACTTCAAAGATTGCTGCATTACATTAATCTTTTGTTTTCTTTGGAAAATGTATTATTACACCAGTAGTTATAATGTTCAGACCAAATTGCTATTATTACTGTAAAGCAGGAACTTCTAATTAATAAAAACAGCTAACTGGAAATATTTTATCAGTATTAGACATATAAAGTACTTTATGACTTAAAGTACAGTGTATTGAAGTGGTTTGAAATGTTGCTCCACTTGGTAGTTTTATCACAGTAGCTGTAAAGCACCAGATCGGCATTTTGCTGCTTCTAATGCTTGGTGGAAGGCCCATTACTAAAACCTCTTGTTCCCCGTTTTCTTAATTTCTAATATGTTTAACATCTGTTTATTTAAATAAAACAAGACTATTTCACTGCCGTTCTGTATGTACAAGGATTTAACAGTTTGTGGCTTTGATATGTAAACAGTATTGGATATTTAATGTGGCACCTAGTAAGACAGCGGTCATAAATCTTGCCCAGTCAGTGGCCATTTTAGGGTATTTCTATTTTAGTGGTTAAAAATATTAACGTTTTAGCACAGTGCTAATGTTCAGTTCAGATGCATACATTTTATTTTGCATCTTTAGTTTTTCTGTGCTGTTGTTTTGGTTAGGATTTTTTTGTTAGCATCTTGCAAAGGGCACGTCTGAAAAAACCAACCAAAAAAAACAACAACCCACATTTGTATGAGTTTTGTTTTCTGAGTATTATTATTATTGTTTTAATAATTGACCCAGAGCTTTAAAAAAAATCCAGTCTTACTGTATTTTCAGAGTAAGACTTATTACACACTCATTGGTCTTTTCTGCTCTAATAAGCTTCTTCTTGTAATTTTGCTGTGTAGTAACTTACTCCTTTTTCCTGACCACATCCCAACAGAGCTATGATAACAATGATTTGGCATGTTAGGTGTGATTGTTGGATTATTACAAATGCACGAACACTTCACTCAAAGCAACTTTAATCACCATTATCAGTTTTGAGACTTTAGCAATACGGTTCTTGTTCAGGTTTTTATCATGAGCCATAATCAATAGCATCTCATTGGAAAAGTGCTTAACTGAAGTTTAGCTGGTCGCAGCTTTTATTAGAGCAATGGCAGATTTGCAACACAAAGAAACACCAGTAAAGGGGGTTAACCAAACCAATTAAACTGTGGAAATGGGCACATAGTACAATGAACAAAATAGCAAAATGATTTTCATTTCTTGGCCAGCCAGCAGCTGAAGTCTAGCAGCAGAGCAGTATAGAAAATAACAACCATAAATCATTGTGGCCTTATAGCCGTTCTGCTGTCCAACACTCCTGCCAAGAACGGCTCCACTTTCCTTCAAACCAGCTATTCATGCAGACAAAAGAGTTATAGTTGCTGACGGCGACCACAATGGTCAGAAACATCACTATTGCAGCAGAAAGAGGAAAGGCGGGGAGGAATATGTTTATTTGTTGCCGCTTCACTCATGTAGAACTACTGAATGTTAATTATTGCTGATCAATGTAAAGCCTTCATCATAAATAATTTCAAATTCTAAATAAGAAACAGAGGTTTATGATTCAGTAACTAAGTAAATAAAATCTCAGGACCAAAAGTCAAACAACATACATGCATACATACACACGCATATACATGCATACATACACACGCATATTATATATATATATATATATATATATATATATATATTTACACATGCATACATACATATACATAATAATAATTATTATTATTTATAATTTTTTTTATTTTTATAGGTGAACAAAAACTTTCTTAAAATCCCCTTTTCACATCTCATGAAGTGAAAAGAGAAAATATTCTTGGACAGACTTTAAGATAAAACTATAACAATAAACGCAAACAGTTTGACACATAAAATACTATTTTTGCTCCAACAATATTATTCTCAAGGAGCTATTAGCTGGAGATGTCTCATACTAAATGACAATACTTTTCTCAGGTCCTGTTTCAGGTCTTTATCAGGCTGTTTTTCCTGGTTTTTTAAAACCATAATTTTTAGATGCTCTTCATGTTCAAAGTGGGGGAAAAAAGCTAAAAAGTTACTTGCTAAAAAGCAGCCAAAGTCTAACATTGTATCTTTTGCGACTGTGTTGTATCGGTAGCTTCGAGAGCAGCTTATGGCAAAAAACGTGTCTAATGTCTTATGAAATATAAAAAATAAATACTCGTCACACCGGTGCAGTTTTTCTCACACGTTGCAGTGGGATGTGTAAAGTCACAATTTGTTTTTAACTGTATGTGTAGGTTGACTAAAAGGTTCCTGCTAAAATCTGCATTTAAACCAATATTTCATCAGATAAATTCACACAAACTGTCAGTTTAAGTTGATCTCTACTGTGGCAGCTGTTTGTGCAGGAAACTGAGCCAAATAAGATCTGATTCATAAGAGCTTGTGAACACACATATAAAGTGCAACTAAAAAGGCCTAAGGTGGCTCTGATAAGAGCAGATGTAACTAAGTGGCAGTAATTACAGACACATCTTATGCAGAGTAACAATTTAAATTAATTGCGATGGCTCACCTTGGCTTTGTTAATGGTGCAGTGCAGTGCGTTGTTCTCCTGGTCATAAAGCAAACTAAACTCCAAGGTTCCCAGTGTGGCTGTAAAGATAAGACACAACAACAAGAAAGGAGAGAAAATGAGTTGTTGAGAAATCAGTTTTTTGGCACACAAGCATGGTCACCGGGGAGAAAATTAATTGATCTGCATAATTTGGATCATTTGAAATGGAAGCCCTCATGAGGCTTCTAATTGTTGTAACAACTAATTACCAACATATACAATGAATGCTACGTTTTGTTCCATCAGTTATATTCTGTGACAGAATAAGAGCAAAGGGAACCTCATGACTAATGGAGGTATTTTCTCAAAAGAGGTTGTCAGTATCAGAATCAGAATCCACTTTATTATCATTGTACCAAAATACAGTGAGGTTCGTACAGTCGTCCGAAAGATGGGCGGCGGAGTGCATGTTGCTGCTGCTCCTGAGAGTGCGGCCCCTTATAAGGGGAAAAGGCCATGAGGATAGGTTAGTGATATTACTCTAAAGATCTCTTCACAGCTTGTCATTATTAGGACACGATTTAAAACATCAAAAAACTCTACCAGCAAGCACATTTATAAACATGTTACAAATTTGACGACAAGACGGTAGATCTGTCCATGAAGCACTTCCAGATAGTCCATAGTCCTGATAAGATGTTGGTGTCAGACGGTGCAGCTCTAATAAGCGTTCACAGAAGTTCTCGGGGGGTGTTTGCGATAGACAGATTTTCCTTAGTTTACACATGTCCCAGGAGAAATTTGATGTTGGCCTGCCCCAAGGCCAACGGGGGAGCCAGATTCAGATAAGCCACAATTGTTGATTTTTTTCAGGCAGACTGTTTTTCTCGTCAGCCTTGTGTCCTGCTGGTACTTTCGATCCAAAATGGCCAGATTTTTGGGCATTCCACTGGTATAAAGTAGGATGAATTTTACACATGTGATTGAGGATTAGGATTGTCAGTTTTTAATTACAGAACTGGACTACAGAGGAACCGTTTGTGGACTGACATTATTTACAGATGAGCTTACCAGTAAACAAGCAGATCCTGGAGACATACGGTATGTGGGGGTCAAATCATATATGTGAAGAAGATATTTGTGGATTATAACTCTGCATTCAGTACTGCTAATCCAAGCAAAATAACCACAAAACTCCACCAGCTCAGCCTTTGAGGACTGGCATACCACAGGTATGTGTGCTTAGTCCCACCCAGTACTCCCTCTTCACACATAACTGCATCCCTGTACTCAACCCTAATGTCATAGAGAAGTCAAATCAGTGTTAAATCCTCTTGCAGCTTGTTAGCATTGAAGTGTTTTTAGCATCAATGCTAATGAACTCATCATTTGCTGCAAAACTGTCTACAAAAAATATTTAAACATACTAGAAAAGATAAGAGAAACTGAAGATTATTTTTTTATAAGTTTCTTGTGCTCTAAAATTTTTTAGATTCAGATAAGTATTCAAGTTTATATCATGTTAGCACCAAGTTAGCATTGAAAAAGTTGTTAGCGTTAATGCTAATTAACTTGTTGCTTGCTTCAAAGCTGTAAAATGGCACGACACTCTCCTGAAGAATGATAAAAATATGAGGAAATGTTAGCAGAGATGAAGAGAACCTACAGATTACTTTGATATCAGGTTTGCTGGTCTCTTGAATGGTTTTTGACAATAAATCTAATCATTTCCTACAAAATGCTTCGTCACTAATACATTTCACAAAATAAGCAAAAAGATTTGGTACATCTGGGTGATTTATTTATTCTGTCTTCAGTATTTCTTCCTCTCATGCATCTCATCAGGCATCTCATTTTTTATAATGTTTGGTTGTTTGCTTATGGCTTGAAGTTTTCCATGTAAAGTTTAAATTTTAATAAATTATATTCTATCTGGGGGTGGCACGGTGGCAAAGTTGGTAGAGCTGCCGCCTCTCAGCGAGAAGGTCGTCGGATCGAATCCTGGCTGGGGGGCTATTCTGGGTGGAGTTTGCATGTTCTCTCTGTGCATGCGTGGGTTTTTTCCAGGTACTCCGGTTTCCTCCCACAGACCAAAAACATGCATGTTAGACTGACTGGTAACTCTAAACTGTCTCTGGGTGTGAGTGAGAGAGTGAATGGTTGTTTGTCTCGTTTGTCTCCATGTGTCCCTGTGATGGACTGGAGACATGTCTCGGGTGTCCCCGCCTCTCACACAGTGACTGCTGGATATGGGCACCAGTGACCCCCATGATCCGAAAAGGATGGATGGATATTCTATCTGTGTGAATTCTGTGAATTTAGCTCCTGTTCTCCATCCATTAGTAATAATTTCAGGTTTTTCACTTCAGAGCTGTCTTTCTGTTGGATTTGAGCGATGACATCTATGATTTTCTCTCTTTTTTGGCAGCTTTCCCCCCACTTGAAGTTCTGCTGAGGTTCTCTCCATTCTGAATAATTTACCAACCAGTCAGAAAATAAAACCCATGGTTACCTGAAGAGGTTGCTATATATAAAAAACACAGCAATACACTGGTGATCAGTAAACTTAATTTTCTGGCAAGATTGTTATCCTTTGTTCCCTTAGACTGTCAGGAAACAAGGATTTCCTCATTTACAGGGTTGATTAAAATTATATTGTGCAATAATTTCAACAGCAAAAAAATAACCAAAATAAAATAAAACACATAAAGAAGATGTGTGGGGCATGAAATACCTCACATTTTTTTAAACTGTTGTGTTACAAACACTGCATTTGTTTTCTTTACACCTTGATATTTATATGAGCAGCAAACATGTTTAGTTTTTTCTAAATTCAAAATGGTATTTGTAGCTATCGACACCTCCTACATGTTTTATCTCATCTAAAAACATGCGCCAAGTAATGTGGGTTGAACCAGCTCTTAGCTTCCCTTATATGATATTATGTCAATGGAGAAGTTTAATACCATTATGGGACATTTGCATAAATAATAAATGTTCAGACATAAAGAGGAAAGCTATTTCAGTTCCTCTTAATGAACTTAAAGTTGTTTTTGTTGAAGACAAAGTTGCACATTTGTTGAATTAAACACAAACATTTACCTCTCCATCATCATTTCTTGGTATAAATAGCTGGTCAGTTTCCAAAGCATTAAATTTCATAAAGTCATGATTAAAATCTAAAATGATCGGAGCAGTTCTGAATCCACTCAATCTCAGGGACAAAAAGCTGAGCTAAAAAAACACAAACACAATGATAAACTTAATGAGATTGATTTTTAGTTTGCTATGAGAATGTTTAATTAACCCTAAAAGTAAAAAAAAAATAAAATAAAAAATAAAACAGTTGTGTTCTGTGCAGCCAAAATGTAAAACTGTGCATTAACCAAACAGACGTATCCAGGAAGTATTTATTTTTCAAGACAATTAATTCAGGTTCTCAGGAGAGTTTATTTTTTGTTGAAACGTAACAATTTTGTTGGATTTTTTTAAATCTGGATTATTGTGTAAGAACTTCAAAATTTTTCACTTTAAGTTTATGTCTGTAAATATAGCTATATTTAGAAAAAACATTGTAAATTGGTTTTAAGAATACATTTTACTTGCTTCTCTATCATCTATCACTGGTGCTCATTCATTATTACCTGACTGAACATTGTTGGATTTTTACCTGGATTATTGAGCATGAACTTTGGTGTTCTCTATCATTTATAAATACCTTCATGAGGTTTATGAGGGGGGGGGGGGGGGTTATAGGAAGGAGGCAAATATCAATATCCTCTACCTGTATTATAAGCTGCATGTTGGAAAATGTTCTTCCATTTCTTCTGGCTTGTCCATCTCCACGGGTCTCCACAGCGAGTCATCCTCCTCCATCTCTCTGTCCTCACTCCACCTCCATGTCCTCTCTAACTGCATCCATATATCTCTTCTTTGTCATTTTCCAGGCAGCTGCATTTCTAACATCCTTCTACCAATATACCCACTGTCCCTCCTCTGGACATGTCCAAACCATCTCAGTCTGGCCTCTCTAACTTCATCTCCCAGTTGTTCAACCTGTGCTGTACTTCTGATGATCTCATTCCTAATCTTATCCATCCTTGTCACTCCTAAGAAGAACCTCAACATCTTAAAATTTCTGCTAATTTCAGTTCTGTCTCCTGTCTTCTTGTCCATGTCTCTGTCTCCAGATCATACAACATAGCTGGTCTCACCACTGCTCTGAAATTTTTCTAAGGATGTCTCTGAATTCAGACTTAAAACCCAAAGATCTTAGCTGAGCAGATTTACTCCTCCAACATATTTTACAAGACAAAAAGAAGCAGTTAATGAGCGTCTTTCCTGACAGGACTTTTCTGTCCAGCCTGCGCTACAACACTTAGTTTACATTTAATTTGTTCGTCTGTTTATTCAGGGCAGCAGCACGATCCCGTTAGATGGTTTATGAAGGTTCGGCTTGAAACTGTTATTTCTTTGAAAGGCAGATGTTGGAGCACGAGGCTGTAGCTGTGGGGTCCAGCTCAGATGCAACAGCGCTGTGAACGCTACAGGAGGATAATAAAGTGGACCGTGGGTTTTTTGAGCTGTGAAATCAGATTCCCGTCTTGCTGCGCAGCCTAATTTCTCCGACACTCAGGGAAAAGGTGGCAGCCGGCTTTAATTCATTTTCAAGTAGCTGCTTAAGATCACTGAAAGCAATAATTAAACAATTAAACTGAAAACTGTGAATAACATTATTATCAGCAATGGAAGAAACAAAGTCATAGATATTCAAGTCTTTTCCTTAAAGGTCATGAGTCATTGTGACATAAAATGACTTTCGATTTCAGTATGCGAGTGCGAGTCCTGCCCTTTTCATGACAGACAAATGTAATCGACAGTTGACTGTGACGGAGTGGAAATGATGAGACGCTGAATAAAAAATAAAAATAAAACAGGAAGACTTGTTGCTGAAAGCAGAAGCTGCAGGTAATGTTTGACAGCGAGTGAAGGATGACAAGTGTTCAAATGTTTACAGCATCATTATTCCTGCTACAACATATTCTGTTCCCGCTGCGGGTAACGACTTGCGTTCTGCGGGAACACTCGGCCCATCTGAGGCACGGCTTGAAGCAACATTTTGAAGCAGACAATTTTGATCTGTTAACGGTGCTCTGAGGCCTTGGATTCACATGGATGCCGCCAACAGGGGGACATTTTCTGGAGTCTATTGATTAAAAGTCAACTGTTAAACCGCAGAGCGTGCAAAATCATCAAATCGTTTATACTAATGTCGTAAAACTGGTGAAGCTTTTTAATTTGAAAATTTTAAACCAATTTACATTTTTTCTACTCCAAATGTTCATCATTATCGTTTCTAGAGCTACATTTGATACAAACTGCTTCAGTCCTTCCGATAGGTCCATGTCTTCCATCAGGATCCATTAACCTATGAAAACAGTAAGTAACAGCATCGGCTGCACAGAGCGCTCATGTGGCCAAACCTCAAGGCACATTAACCCGAGCAAATTTCAGACGAACCCGCGCCTCGTAGCAAAAACATGCAGCTGTAATAAAGAGGCAGATTGCCCCGATAGTCCCGCGTGGTTCCATGTGGTTCGGGACAAATTGTCAAATTTCAAGAGCCGGACTGGAGGAAATAAGGAATCAGGTCTCCAGTTAAAAACATAAAAATAAAATAATAATTTACTGGTACAGCCGTCTGTCAGAAAGCTGGTTGGACTGATCTGCTGAGACCCGTCACATGAAAAGAAGGCCGGAAAGAGAGAAACGTTTTTTTAAAGAGGTGTCCGTGATTATAGTTTAACTGTAAGAAGATGGGGTAGAGCAACATCCATCCATCATCCATCCATCTATCTATCATCCATCCATCATCCATCCATCTATCTATCATCCATTCATCCACCCACCCACCGATCAATCATTCATCCATCCATTCACCCATCCATAAATCTATTGTTTATTCATTCATCCAAACATCCATCATCCACCCATCCATCCAAACATCCAACCAGCCAGCCATCATACATCTATCCATCATCCACTCACCCATCCACCCATCCATCCATTATTCATTCATCATCATCCATCTATTCATCCATCATCCACACATCCATCATTAATCCATCCAAACATCCAATCGGACATCCATCATCCATCTATCCATCATCCACTCACCCATCCACCCACTCACCCACCCATCCATCATCCACCCATCTATCCATCATTCATTCATCATCATCCATCTATTCATCCATCATCCATCATCTATCGATCCATCATCCACCCATCTATTATCCATCCATCTACCCATCCATCCACCCATCCACCCATTTTACCACTTCTTCTTTTCTGGGGTTGTGGAGGTCACTGGTGCCCATATACAGCAGTCACTGTTCAAGAGGTGAGGGACATACTGGACAGGTCTCCAGTCCATCACAGAGACACAGAGACAAACGAGACAGACCATTCATAACAATTAGCCTCTCATTTTTTTTGGTCTGTGGTAGGACACCAGAGTGCCTGCATGGACAAAACATGTTAATTCCACCCAGAATGGTCCCAGTCCAACAGAAACAAGAACATTAAAACTCATCTGCAAAGTTCAGTTTGTTTCCACGAGTCTTGTGACCAAAATGTTTTCCTCACAGTTGAGTTTGAATTTTACTTTTCCAATTAAGGAAAACACACCATCTACAGTAAAAACATAAAACAAAAAGACAAGTAGAAATAGTTTTCGAACCATATAATTAGCAGCTAATATTCATAAATGCTTCTAAACATGATAAAATAAAGTGATTTAAGTTATCCAGGTCATAGCAGTTAGACTTCTACTAAGAATAACGTTAGACTGCATTTCATTAGATTATTGTCCAATTAATTTATATCTTCTGCTTTCAGAAAAAAAAACAAGTGATATAAATTTAGGTTTGTTATTTAGACTGCCACTACCTCAAACCTCTTGATCTTTAGAGGAAATAATCTGTTTTAAATTATTAGAAAAGGTCTGAGAAAGTAAAAGTATGAGTTTTAAAGTCTTTCCATATCATTTACAGAATATTTTCTCAGTTCATCAGTTGATTTAAGGCTGAGTATTGATTTATTTCACATTAAGCTACAGTCAAAATAAAAGCTGACAATATTTTTATGACAGTTATTCTGAAATGATTCTGTTATTTGCCTTTACCGACAGTGAGACACAGCGCTGGGATAAATGCCGTTTGATGATGATAAGACAGGATGTTGGAGGTCAGTCCTGCTGACAGTTTTCATCCAGAATATTTTGATTTCAACATTTGACTCCAGAGATTATTGTGTTTTTGTGACCTGAAGGACTTAATGGACACAATGTTAAAACAAAGAAACAACTAAAAATACAAAAAACATCTTGTTTGTATTTGACAGAACTGCCTAAATGTAAAAAATTAGCTGAATTTCTCGACTGCCACACGGACTCAGCTAATACACCAAAAGCTAAAAAGGATTTCAAGACATTTACAATTTTTGGATGATCGATTAGTGATGTCTGTTGTTTTTCCAGGAGATTTCGAACTTCAAATCTCAACTAAAAGAAGCTTCAGAATCTCTTTTTGATTTCTGTCACACTACTCTAACAGTAAAGTTAATAATTAATATATAGTCAGTGGAATTTACAAGCGTTTCAGCCTCACACTTGATTTATTGGAGACTTCATACATGTTCAGTTGACATGACAGGCGGCGTGTTGCTCATGTCAGAAAGCTTTGATGATCTGCTCTCCGTCTGCGTGGAGTTAATAGAGCTGATGAGGGGGGTGGGGGGGTCAGCCGACAGGGACGGATGATTGATGACTCCCGTCAAAGTTGTCACACCGATGCTCTGCTAAGAGTCGCACCACAGCTGCTCCGTTACTTCCCTTGAGGCGAAACGGCAGAGACAGCTGAGTGACGCTGACTCGTGTTAAACAGGAGGTGTACATGAAAACAAAGACTTTCTCTGTGCAGAGACGCACGCAGCCAAATATACAAAATGACTTCATCACAGCCGAGCAGGTCTTTGGGTTTTACTCTGAGGATAATTTAAATGGAGCCAGCTGTAAAGCTGATTCGAGCAAGAACAACAACTAATGAGCACAGCCTGTGAATAAGCGTTACAATTTGGTTTTTACTCTCAGGTAGGATGAAGATGCAATTAGGCCACTAATAGAACTAAATAGCTTCGAGTCAAATTGGTTAAATTGATTGGAGACTAATGCATCTTGTGAAAGTGGGTCAGACACACGGTCGTTTCCTAACAACTGTGTCCCAAAAAGGAAAATTGAAGAACTTAAAAAAAAAAAGAACTACTTGGTTAATTTATTTTTAATCATATGGAAGAAAAGCTTACACTCCTATTTGTTAGAACTACTTTTACAAAGAACGTAAAAACACTTGCTAATTATCAAATTACTACAATTGTTTATCAATCAAATCAATCGATTTATTCACTCGATTCAAAAATATTGATCATCGGTTAACAAACTCGTTCATTCTCTGACAACACTCATTTACACGAGTGAAGAGGGAGCAGGAAGAAGAAACTATGTACCAGTTACTATGTGTTGATGGAAAACTACATCTCTGGAGTTTAGGAGATTTTTATGCTTAAATGACTGAAGCTCAAGATAAAGTAGCTTAAACGTATAAACAAGTGGTACGCCGATGTCCCCCGGCGTTGACGGAGTTGAATCATGAATGTTTGTAGTTTTAGAGGTGAGCGTTTATCTGGACTGGAAATGAACAGAGAATTCAAGTAAACCTAAATGTTTTTGGTGCAAGATATTCAAGTGGGTTGAAGTTACTCTGTGGAGAAGAACAGAGGGAGATTTTTATTCATCTCCGAGGCGGCGCAGAGTGACGGATCCAGGCGAGTGGAGAGAGCAATTTTATCCACCACCAGGTGCAATGGAGGAGCCAGGGGGTGGCCAGTGGAGGCCTTGGCCACGACAGATTAGTCTTGGGCCACCCCAATCATTTGAGGAAACTATACTTTTTAAGAAATATAAAAACTAGAAAGCATAGTTTCATCAAATGATAGAGGTGGACTGTTTACATATAAATATCAGCGTTATCAGTGTCCTAGATTACTTGACGTGGCAGAGCGTACATCTCTTCCGTGATTTTTGTCGACGAGCGTGAAGGTGGAGACATGTCTATGTTGTGCGCTGTTTGTACCGACAGTTTTCGAGTGGTGGGTGGAGGTGGAGGTGGCTCAGAATGAGGGAACGGAACACCACCTTCGTAGCTTTTTAGCTAGCATGTCTGTATAGCGTATCGCATTAGCTTAGCGCTACGTGAGTGATGGCAGTCATCAACTGGGGAGGGGGATGTCAGGGAGTCAGTTCGGTTTGGTAGGTAGGGCACTCGGTTCTGTTGACAGGGTGATGTGCCCTGCTGGTATAATGGTAGGGAAAACATTGAATATGGTGGTGGCCATCTTGGATTTAGATGTGGCAACCCAATTTTCAACAGTGACCTTTCTTACGCCTATATGCAGCCACACACTGAAATAGAGGTCCCTCACTTATTTTTCAAGTTATCATGCTCACAACATGGACGGACGGAGAGTATTTCCAATTACCACTCCGCTTCACAACGGGGGACAAAAAGGTCAGGTACTGGACTGAAAATGAGTGAAAAGGCAGCGAAAGTCCAAAGAATGACTCTAAATTACTTTCGTAAAGCCTGAAGAACTATTGATCAAAATCATTTTAAAAGACTACAAGAAAATATTGCTGCTTGGAAGCAAATACGAGATTATGAGCTAAAATTTATTCTGTTATATAACTGAATAATCCGAGCAAGCCTTTTTTTTAATGAAAATCTAACTCTAAACATCTCCTAAAGAACAGAGATCAGATTTGGTCTTATCTAACCATCAACATCGTATGAGATCAGTGAAATGAATTTGCCAAAACAGCACAGTTCCTTTGAGCACACCTGTTTGCCTAAACGCGTCAATTCCTACAAAACCTTTAGCTCGGTGTCAATCTCTAATGTCTGTCTTAAAGCTGAGAATCCTGAATGTGCAAACTGTTGTGTGCACCATCTTCTAACATCTGAGTGGATCAGAAAGCTGGGGAAGTTCAGTCAAACGAACCGATCGTTGGAGTGTTAATTTGTCTGCACTCTGCGGTGCTTGAAGAAACAATTAAGACCGCGTGCTTTAATAAGAGGCCCGCTGAAACAATGTAGAAAACTCTCACGGGGGGTGACAGGTGGAGTAAAACAGTCGCTTTGCCTTTTAGCACAGAACTGAGCGGTCGTCTTTGCAAAGTAATCTGTGTTTGACAAAACGCATTATTTGTAGAAACACGATGAAAACTTCTACCTACAGAGGAAATTCTTTGGTTCTGGAGCTCGTGGCGGCACACATTTACATGCTAATGAGAAATGAAAAATACAGAGCAACATCTTAATGCCTTCAGCAAGAGTTCAAACCGTTTCAGAACCGAGGAAACGTTTGTCTTGTTTAACATATCCTTATCAGATCTGTAGTTAACAAACACAACTCAGAGCTGCACATTCTGAAGCATCATAAACAGCTGCCTTTCAGAATAAACTGTCAAGATGATCAGTTTTATTGTTTTTTATTTTATTTTACTTTAATTTTATTTTAAGTTTTTTAAATTACTTTATTTTACCAGGAAGAAATCCATTGAGATCATCAATTTCTTTTACAAGGATGTCCTGGAAAAGTGTTTTACTGTGCACGGTAAATTCAATTTTTCTAAACTTCTTTTATATCTGGATTTAATTCTATTTTAGTTCTGCAATTATTTTATATATTAATTATTGTACAGAATGGTGGTCAATTAGTTGTTTTTAAAATGAGCTACAGAAATAAACTTTGATGAGTTAGGACACAAACACATTCAACTGTAAATAAATTCAATATTTTCTACTAACAGTGACAAAATATGACTGTACAAAAATAATTCATGCACATAAACTGAACTTAAGGGTTTTCTTTGTTAGAAGTAAAAAAAAAAACACGGTTTGAAAAAAATAAGATGAGTTAAGACTAAAAACAGTATAAATGAAACTAGAATTCCTTAAAGAAATGCATATCACCCTCCATCCTTCTTCGGGTCAGAGTTTTAAATAAAAATCAGTGCTTTTAGTGAGAGAGAGGGCGGAGCCATTCCTTTAGAGTCACCGTGAAAGAGAAGGAGGGAAAACACACCCACGGGAAATATCACAGAAAACGTTTCACACATTTGCGCATTAGGTGAATGCACAAAATTTACAGCGCCACCTAATGACCTGGCATGGCAACTACAGCAGACTGGGGGCGGGGGTGTTCCTGCAGTTACATGGTAAACACCGAATGCAGTCGTGTGAACGAGAATTTATTTTTTTTCCTGAAAACAACACCCGAAAAACTGTTTGCCCTGGCCATGTCCGTGTAAAGAGGGCCTTAAACGTCACAGAAGATCAAATCAGTGCCATAAAAACTCCAAACTAAAATTTCTGTTTCAAAAGCAAACTAGAAACTTATTTAAAGGGATGCGTTTAACCAACAACTAGCCATACCTCTTTCAAAGGAGATCCTCTTATGGGGAGAAGTGACAGAGTTGTAGCCAAGTTTGATTAAAACTTAAAAACAACCTTATGTACAATCTCACATGATATTGTGATATGTTGTGTGATCTGATATCTTGTCTGTCTAAAACAGATCTCTCTTGAAAATGAGTCATCACGGCTCAATGAGACTACCTGTATAAATAAAGTTTAAATAAACAGTATGTGTCGAGGAAAACTCCAAGCTACTACTACACCAGTTGTGCAGTGGAGAGCATCCTGTGCTCCAGCATCAACGTGTGGCATGGAGGCTGCACAGCTGCAGAAAGAAAAGCTCTGCAGAGAGTGGTGAAGGCTGCACAGAAGTCTGTTGGGAGTCTGTCTCCCCACCATCACAGACGTCTACACCTCCAGATGCAGGAAGAGGGCCACCTGCATCATGAAGGACCCCACTCACCCAGCACACACTTTTTGCCCCACTCCCTTCAGGCAGGAAGTTGAGGAGCATTAAGTGTAGAACCACTAGACTGAGGAACAGCTTCTACCCTGAGGCTGTTGGACTCATGAATCTCTAACCAGTGTGGCGCATACAGGTTCAAAACACAGATCATCTGGTGTTGAAAGCTACTGAATAGTAGTGGGTTTTTAAACGGGATTTGAAAACCGAGAGGGAGGTACGCGTGGGTGTACTGAACCGTTTCGGTACAGCATGTTCGGTTCAGTCCACGTGTATATCGTTTCAGTTAATTTTTCACTCATTAAATTTTATTAACAAGAGATTATGTGCCGCAGAACTAAAGTTCCTAAGCGTGTTTCAGCACGGCGCTATTATCTTGCAGCACGCGTAGCATTAGCAGCTTAGCAGGCAACAAACATTATGGCTTTCTTGTTAAGACAAGTGAACAAATCCACAGCCGTGTGTCGACGTCGTTTCGCAGACATTGGATCTGCCGCAGGCAACACATCGAACTTGTTAACACACTTGAAATGGCATCATTCGAATGTGAACATAGCTTGGGGCAAAGACCGATAACAGCAGCCCACTTGTTTTTGTACTGAACGTTTTTTGAACCGATAGCAGCAGCATGTAAACAACCGTTATCAGGTAACTCAGATCGGTCCACAGCAATAACACAAGATGTAGAAGATTTTTAAGTTCTGGATCTACGTCCGAATGTTGTTGATGCGCAGGTTTTAAACATATGATTAAAGTTTTTGAGCCCTGCTGCCTACGACATCCATCTCATCAACACTTCAGCAAAAAAGTTGTAGCAGCATTTTATGAAAAAGCTAAAACTGATATTGTCAACAAGCCCGATCCCACATTTAAAGCCTTGCCCTGATGAGCGAGAGAGAATATTCAACCACCGCATATGATGACCGTGCAAGAAGAGGTATTGTTATATTGTATTATTGTGATCTAATTAACTTTTTTAATTTAAAATTATAATCTTATTAACTCAATTTCTTTTATCTCTGTATTGTTTTCAGTCTGGGGATGATAGCAGCTGAGTCTTCTTCATCCACCAGATCACCTCCAGCTAAGAAGTCTGTAACGACTGAACTTGTTTACTTGGCATATTTTCAAAATAAACATTTTGTAAGTTTTTATTTTGGTCTTTTTTTGTACCGAAAATTAACCGAACTGAGCCCTCCTTGAAACTGAACCGAACTGAAATGTGATTTTAGCGTTACACCCTTAATAATGACTGTGAAAAAAAATCACATGTTGCTGCTGATCTGTTTCATGTTGCTGCTGAGCTGTTTCATGTTGCTGCTGATCTGTTTCATGTTGCTGCTGATCTGTTTCATGTTGCTGAGTTCATTCGTACTTATCTGCTCACAGACTCATGTTCGTGCTGCTGTTCAGCGTATTGTTTTTGTGATATTAGTGCTTAGTGTATTTTTAGTTGATGTTTTTCTTAGTTCATATCTTATCTTATTAACATTATTTAGATCTTATTGCTGTTTTTCTTTTACATTTTAGATTTTGTTAGCTGTAACTGGGACCCTGTGTACACAATCTCGTTCCACCACATGTACCACATGTGACAAATAAAGAAACTCTGACTTTGACTAAATTTTAACAAAATATCTGTAAAATGTACTGGGCGCTTTTTGTGTTCGGAAAGATTGGCTGTGGTGGCCATCTTGTATCTGTTCCTTCTTAACCAATTAAGCAAGTATAGACGGACAACCAATGGTGACTTTCAGAGAGTTTAATTTAAATAAAACTAATCTATAAAGAACATAAGAAATATTTAGGATTTTAACAAATACAACTCAGCAGAAGAACAAAGACCATGTTTCCATCTCGAAGTCAAGTTAAAACTCTCCGAAGGAAAATCTTTTGCATCCTAAATGAAGCAGAGTAAGAAATCAAAATGGGCTATGAAAACCACACAAGGCAACAAAAACCAGTGACACCCTCTTCACTCGCCACTGGAATGGGCGCTGGACAACAGAGCAGTAAATGTGAAAAAGGAACAAATCGATCCTCGCACCACAGGAAGCTCTGGTAGAAAACGTTGCATGATGTTTTTGGCACGCTGCTCTTCTTCAGACAAAAGGTCTGGACGTCCAAATGTTTTTAAATGTGTCAGGATCAGAGTTTTGTTTGTTTATTGTTGTGTTACGTTCTGTATTTTTCTTTAAGTTCAGTTTGTTCCTCGTCTCATTTTCTCAGTCAGTTCTCCTCTGCTCTAGCTCCGCCCACTCTCACCTGTTCCCAGTCTTCACGCCTACTGAATCTGTCATTGTTTGTCAGTGTAGCATTATTGGTTCTTGTGCACAGTCAGGTCCTTTCTGTACCTGGTCTCCAGTTTTCCATGCCATCAGGTAAAGTAAAATCAAGAAAAAAAAAAAACTTTTCTTCTGTGAAAGAGCTAAGAAGCAGCTTCTTACAATCCCATTACAAAGAGCTAATGTCAGGATACGGGCTGATAGCGGGCCTCGAGCTGATATCTGCGCCCTGAGTTTTATTTCATGAACTGTGAACCTCAAAGTGTGGAGCTGATGGGATCAGTCCCTCTGAGACCAGGGCAACTCGAAATGTTCTCTTCCAGAGGGTTTGTAAGGGCGTGTTCTGCTACAGCATGCTGCTCATTTTAAGAACATTAATTTAGAGAAGGATTTGTTTTTATATCGATAACGGTGGTTTGGTTGTTGCCTTCAAAGACGATGGTAAATTCTCAACACTGTTGAGGCAGATAATGGGAAAACATGGCTCCATATTGGCCAACCAGACCAAAGATTTTATCTAAATTATACAGGATTTTATCTAATTTTCGTGTCGATTCAGCAGTTTGTATAAACTTGTCTTTTAGTCAAGATTATAAAAACATGAGATAAAAGAATTACTGTAAATGACTTGGTGTGTTTCATATAAGGAAGTTTAAAATGAGGAGACCTCAACCAACCAACTTAGTGGGAAAACGTCTAAAAATAGATGATCTAAATTTAAAATAATGAATACAATCATTGGGTTATTTGACTCCCAGGTTAAAAAAAAGACAAATAATAATTATATTTTATCAGAATAGAATGACTCCTAATATTAGCTGCACTGATTTTTCTCTCGCTTGTATTTTTAACCCAAAAAACTTTTTTTTTTTTTTAATCTGTAACTGTATAAAAGTCTTGGTATAACTGTGCCTGATGGTTATTTTAGTTGCTTCTACTTTATCAGAAAATTATTAGTTCAGATTTGGGAAAAATGCGTCACTTGGCAGTGTTTTATTTATGTTTTATTTATGTATTTTTTTTTACAGAACCTGCCCTGCCCCCACAAAATAAAGGTCGCAGAGACTCGTGTTTATATTGGTGAAGTTTACAAACATCTCTAATAAGCCATTTAAAAAGAGCTTTGTCAAACTTTACTTAAGTTTTTATACATTTATAATTTTTATTTTAAACATTTGTGGCTAAATATGGTTTTGGGAACTGACTTTAAAGTTAATTTGATTTCTGTAGATCATTCAAAGACCCCAACTTTGAGCACTGGCTCAGGTTGTGATTTGAGGTATCACTAAGTTTTGGAAATGGGCGGAGCTTAGCAGCAAAGATGGCGACAGGTTGTCCTGCAATTCATCCTTGATTTTTAAAAATTTAAGAGAAATTCAGGTCTGCAGCAGCAACCTTAAACAGAACCAAACAATGCAGGACAACTGATTTTAGAGACAAAGAACAAAAAATAAAACCAAAGAATAAATATTGATTATGCTGAAATTGTTTTATGGGTTTCAATCATTCTTATGTCTACAGATATTTACATTTGAACTGGAGTCCTGTTGGTAAAAAAAGAACATCACTTTACTTCCAAAGCACAGCAAGGAAAGCTCCAATATTAATCCACATCCAAACCCCTGTGATGATCAGGTGAGCCTCACCTGGACGCCTTCGAGACAAACATACATTTTTATAGAGAAGTCTGTGGAGCTTCTTTATCTTTTTCAGCTCACTTCTGAAATTTAACCTTGAAAATAATGTTTAAAAACAAAAAAATGTTCAACAGAGGATTTCCTCACAGAGCTGTATTATATTACATATCAGTAGTGGATGGACTGTCACATTTTATTTAAATTTTTTTGTAGGGAAAGAAAATTTGCTGAACACGTGATGTTAACTGCTCCAGTGAAAATACTGTGAGCTCAGGAACAATCAGACAAATCAGTTTCACAAACTACGTTTTCACTTAACTCCTCACATTTCTTGCTAAATCTGAAAACATCAGCTTCTACTCTTAAAGCATGTCAGAACAGATCACGGATGTACAAAACTACATTTTGTATTAAAAATACAAATTTAACCTTCTTAAATTATTTATGTGCTTAAAATGAAAGATCTTGTATTCAGTTTTTATAGTTTTTATCAAAAAATAAAATTTTGTTGTACTCCACTGTGCAATGACAATAAAACTCGTTCTGATTCTGAAAACACAAAAAATGTTGACGGATTCATTAAAAAATGCCTGAAATACTTGTCAAACTGTGGTTTGTTAAATTTTTATGGCTCTATGAATCCACAGAAAAATCTTGGTAAACAGACATTTTTCATTTCTTTGTTCCAAACCATGATGCATCCATTAACCTGCGTTGCAGCTCCACAGATTAGTGGAAATGCCAGGAGCAGAGGTCAGTCTTTTTAATCACTACAGCCAGTGAAGTGCGACACTCGTTCTTCAGACTGTCATCATTAGACACGCCTCACTAAAATAACATGTACTTTGGATTTGTGTGCTCCACAATCTGGATGTAACGTGTGATTTTTAGTATCTTATGAATGCATGACTGTAAGTAGGATGGAACTAAATATCAGACAAGGCGTCTGTGCATCAGCAGTGGATCACTGACTCTGTGGTGTTGTCAATGTTTCATTGAAGTCCGTACTTCCTTGGGTTGGTAACAAATTGTGAATGGTATTGGAGTTTCCAAAATGTCTTAAAACTTTTGTGAAGGTTCACCCGTTTCTCTCATGTTGCAGGAATTTTGAACATGGTCCAAAAAAATTGGCAAAACAAATGTCATTATGGCCGCCTGGTACCTGTCTCAAGTCCTTTTCCATTTATGGTCTTCCAAGGGCTCGACTCAGTCGTAGGTCAACATGGCGTGGCTTCAGGGTCTTTCCATCGGGTAATGGGTACGGTTACTAAACAGTAAAGGCTGCTTTGTCATAATTGGTGGAAACCACAGAAACTGGACTGTCAGCGTGAGAAAGATACGTCTTCTGGATGAAGGACGGATGTTTAGAATAAAAACTTCCAGTCACTTTTACTGTAGAGACAACTGGAACTACGTTAATAACATGGAATGATTCTGTTCTTGTCTCATCAGGACAGGAATGAAGTTAGCAATAAAGTGACTGACAGCACCGATGTAGCGCTAAGAGCTAGAGGCACGCAATACAGACATACTAGCTAAAAAGCTACAAGTAGCACTTCGATTCCCTCACCCATATATACATACACATATATACACACACACACACATATATACATACACACATATACACACACATACACACATATATACATACACACACACACACATATATACACACACACCCCAACCCCCATCTGAACACGCAACACAGACAAGTAATGTGGGGGAAACACTATACATTTATTTAAGTTTAGCAAATATCGATATATTTTGTTTAATAAAAGATCCATAACCAAATGAATAAATGCATACATATTGGTGTATTGCAACCATCAGCTGCAGTATTTTCCAAGGATCAGTATTGACATCATCCTTAAAAATCTAATACCTTTAGATTAGCTGTGTAACAAGAATTTAAACCTGCTGTGAAATTTGACGAGGAAACTGAACATCTGGAAAAATATATAAAACTAAACAAAATATTATAGCAAGTTGAGCAAATACTGGGAATACATCATGCCCCGTAGTGAGTAAAAAAACTAAACAAAACAACAAACTTGTTTCTTAAAGAGCATCACAATTTATGTCTGACAGCACAAATGCAGAGACTCATCGATTGTGTTTTAAAGCAAAAGCTCTGGCTGCGACTCGTGTGTGCATAGTTTTATGAGACAACAACAGCACTGTCCTTTAAGGACTTAATGCTGTTAATAGTTGAGTAAATCTCTCAGTAACTCTCTGTGGAGCTCATCTGAGTCGTCAGTCGGTGTAAATTCTCCAAATATCTTGTCTGGGCCCACCGGCGACGCACTGATCTCACTCGTCTTTTCTTTATTCTCGCAGCAGTTCAGTCGTGCCTGGCAGCACTTCGGTCGTTAGCGAAGTTCATTTGCAACTCCCAAGGGGCCAAATCATGGTTAGAGATTAATTTATAAATAAAAATGACTACAATGTCTCAAATAACTCGATTTGAAAGAAGCATTCTGGCAGTCTAGGGCAATGGAAGCAGGGGGCGGCTACAACGGACTCATCATTCTCGGAGACTAAAGAAAATCTAAAAGTTGTTCAAATGCGCTTTTCTTCATTTGCAAGGTTTGATTTAAATAAGGAGTCTGCTTTTAATCTAGGACGGGTTATTGGCTTTGATTTTAATTCAAAGGAAATTTCAAGGTGATCAAATAATTGATCTCAGAATCAGCCTGCATTTAAATTCATAATGAGCTGACCTTTATTCTAAATACCCTGCAGCAGAAATCCATGGAGAGCATTGACGGAGCGGGTCAGAGCTCCGTCAAAACAACAGGAAATAAAGACGGACGCTGAACACAGTTCTGCAGTGTCTGATGGATAGTAAACACCAAGGAGTGGTTTCTGCCTGCGAGGAAATCTTTCTGAGCTATTAAACTTGTTTTCCCCTCAGCTGAATCGTCTGCCTGTCGAGTTCAACAGTACCGCCAGAGAACGATATGAATTCTGTCCACGACCAGCACGCCTCATTTCTTTCAGCCTTTAAAAAAAAAAAACAAACGCAGCTATTTTAACAAAAGGAATATGCACTGCATTGTATTCCACGTCAAAACTTTTGCTTCATGCTCAGTTCTCACAGAGCGACAAGTTTTCTTTGACTGATCTTAATTTAAATTTGAAAAAGTCAAAGCCACCAGTAAAGAAAATTTAATCCACTGTGCGTTCTAAGATTTGAATACAAAACTAAATCTATCACACGTAGTGGAAAAATAAACGAGTGGATGAGCAGTAAATGAAACGTGTTTGATGAACCAGGGGTGTCAAAGGGGCCAAAATTAAAAACTTGGTCCAAACCACGGATAATTTTAGTCGATACATTAACTCAAGTCGGATACATGACATCTAAAATGTATTTAATTTTTCCTGATGTTTCCATCTGCTCGTTGAACACCAGCCTGTTTATTCTTCGCCTCTTTATAAGCAAACCTTTCAGAAAAACAATCCCTCCGAGGCTTAATGAAGAAATGTAAACACACGTCTAATGATTCATTTGCTTGCACATCATGATTTGCTTTACTGGCTAATTGGTAAAAAAAAAAAAAAACATTTTATCGCTGAAGAAACTATAATGAAAAACCTTTTTACATTTTCACTCAAGAGACATACAGATGTTGTAACCCGGGTGACAGAAGGCTTCTGTTTGGACCTTTAAAAGGATTTGTTTCCATTTTGATTTGAAAAAGTTTATAATAAAAATAAACATATGAGTATGAAAAAAGTAAGACATTCTTAACACAAAGCACAATAATCCATTAGTAACCATTCATTTTACACTTAAACTAATTAGTAAATATATTAATCAGTGATTATATAATTACAAATAACATAACAAATTGGTTGGATTTTTTTTGCTGGATTATTGCACATGAACTTTGATGATAAGGAAAATTTATTGTTATCCCAACATCAGTGAACGCAATATCAGCTTCCCAAAGTACTGCAGTACATCACAAACTGTTATCTGAGAAGAACTGAGCATTCCTGTTCTGCATGTTATCAATAGATTGATTAAACTGTATTGATATATACATTACATTGACTAGATTATCAATCGACCTTGATGCCCACACCTGGTTTAGATGACAGTAGAGAAAGTGAGGAGAATGTGGGTTTATTACAACTTATTTCATCATGGCAATTTAAAATATTAATATGGCCGGTCACCTGTCTCCACCCTCATTTGCCCCAATGTGGGCCCTTGAGCAAGGCTCTTAACCCCCATCATCTGCACCCCTGGGCACCCTGCTCTCTGTTCCACACAGAGAGGGCTGTGGTAGCTCAGTGGTCTGTGGTTGCGTCAGGAAGGGCATCCAGTGTAAAAACAATTGTCAAGTCTTGGTGCGAGTTAGTTCGCTGTGGCGACCCCTGAAGAAGGGAGCATCTGAAAGAAGAAGAATTATGGCACATCCAGAGTTTTTTCTATCACGCAGCCTTATTGTAGATGAATCAATACTTGTGCTTGAAACAAAGCTTTAACTGGACCGTTCCCAGTCATTCACAGCATCTCTCCGTCATCCAGTTAAAATGAAATTAGTCTGTTATATTAGCAGGAGGTGAGAAGTTGTTTTTAGGAACAAAATGAGTTTTTGAATACGCCTGGCTGTGATTCTAATGTCATCAACCAGACTAATCCATTCAGGAGCGCAAGCAGGAAACTCATCATCCAAAGAGTTATTGGTCAAAGTTTCATTCTTAGCACGAAGCAGATAAAACTGTGATGATCCGCGGGGCCAGCTCTGGCTGCATTTTCATTCATTATTATGAGAGGAGAAAGATGAAGGGAGGTGCTGATGGGGAGTTGAGCCTGCAGCGTCCCCTGAGAGAAGTTATCTTTTCCACCCTTCTGTACGTTCAGCCGCAGTGGATTAAACGGGGCGATGAGTGCTCTCTGCTTCTGCTTCCCCCCATGTGAGATGAAAAAGTGCAGACGGAAGTGACAACAGAATAAAAGGTAGAAAGGGCTTCTTGATAAGACATGCAACCCTGCACGTGCACACACGCACATGAAGATGCTTCGTTTTGTATTCAGGAGATGTTTACTGAATTCTTCCTTCATTAACGATAACAATGGCATCATATATAAATATATTTAGATTATATTGCTAGAATATATATATATTTTCTTTCATTTTACCTTCTATACTTTTCTTATTAGGCCGCACGTGATTGTATAAACATCTAGTCAAAATGTTTGATGGCATAAAATAAAACAAGCCAAAAGGTAAATAAAGATACACATTTTCTGCTTTTAATAAATTATGCATTGATTTGACATATGGTAGGGAGAAACATGATATACTGTTTTAATGTAGCCATCAAAAAGGTGGAAAACTATAAAGGAATAAAATGTACATAAAAAAGAACACACACACACACACATACATGCACACATACATATATATATATATATATATATATATATATTTATTTATTAGGTATTTAAATATTACTAGGAACTACATTTCGTTGCTCACAATGAAGGGTTTGGGGAATTTAATTAATGTAAACAGACTTGCAGGCACAAAGATCCTTATTCACCGTTTCTTTTTATACTTTATATTTTGCTATTTTTGGGTGTAACTGGAACCCTGTGTACATAATTTTGTTCCACCTCATGTACCACGTGATGGATCGACAGTAAAAATACCTGAACTTGAAAAGAAAAGGCCCTAAAGGTGGTGACTTAAAAAAATTAAAGTAAAAAAAGGCTTAAATAAAAAATAATCTGCAGTAAACCATTTCAGAGAGGTGTTTTCAGTTAGCTTTTTTGTCAGCCCTTTAAACAAACATAAGAATAAATAGAACAAACAGAACAGACTACTGTTCACGTATTGATTAATAAACCACCTAATTTGGTTGAAGAATCCTAGAAGCAGATAAAAATAAATCTGTGAAGCTGTAACAACAGAGTAAAAAAAAAAAAAAGCCTGAAGTATTTTATTTGGCTGACCGGTGGCAGAGGTTAGCACTGTCGCCTCACAGCAAGAAGGTCACAGGATTGCCTCCCGGCCTTTCTGAGAAGAGTTTACGTGTCCTTCTGATACTCAGGTGGGTTTTTCTCCAGGTAGTCCAGTTTCTACTCACAGACCAGAGATTAGCTCACTGAAATGTAATTTCATAAAACAAGAGCACAAAAAACACCTTTCCCAGAACAAAACAGCGTTTTGATAACTGATGTACATGTAATGTGACTTTTGAAGTCACACTGGTGAAACATACTAATGATATTCTCATAACCTCTGACAATGGACAGGTGTATGGTCCCGTTAGACCTCAGTGCTGCATTTGATACAGTTGATCATAATATTGTACTACAGAGGCTTGAATAGGATATTGGAATTACAGGAACGACTTTAAATTGGTTTAAATCATATTTATCTGATAGATTCCCGTTTGTAAATGTACATAATGAATCTTCATCATACACTAAAGTTAGTCATGGAGTTCCTCAGAATTCAAAATCTTACTTCTAACCTACAAAGCTATCAACAACCTAGCTCCATCTTATTTTTGAGATCTTATTGTTCCATATTTTCCTAACAGAGCACTTCGCTCTCAGAGTGCATGCTTGCTTGTGGTTCCTAGTTTCAAAAGCAGAATGAGAGGAAGATCTTCCAGTTATCAGGCTCCTCTCTTGTGGAACCAACTTCCAGTTTCTGTCCGGAAGGCTGACACTTTATCCAGTTAGGGAAAGAACAGCAGACGGATCAGATGTTCTTTGACTTAGGGGCCGTTCACATGGTGCATATTTTGAGTGAAACCGCACCTTTCTCTCTGCAGTTCTGCTGTTCATTTAGACGACACTAGTAGCGCCCCTCTTTGAATCCAGAGTATTCTCAACCCACCTCTCAGAGTGGAGGTTTTTTGGAGGCCGCCCGCTGATAATGTACACAATTCCCGCAGAGGTGTTAAACCACATGTGCACAACAGGCATACATTTCATGCACATGCGGACCGACGGCATATTTCTATCAACAACATGGCGGCGGAGTACAACATCCTGCTTTCTGTGCTACAACTGATGGAATATATTTTGAGTCTCTTATTTAATCTATGCCGGGATGTAGGTACTGTGACCGACATCTGTGTTGAGAAGAGACACCAGTCAAATCCAGTTCTAATATGGCTATTTATTGAACGAGGCAGAAGTATATTTCACGCAGGGCACTGGACTATAACACATCAAATGTGCTAAATAAGTTTAAGAATAATAAAAAAAAGTATTTCTATTAGTGTGGGAGATACAATAAAGCTATCTGGACATTATGTAATTCAAGTTATGCGATTTAAACGATGATGTGAAACACTGCATGTTATTATATTTGAAAATAACGACGCCGGGTTTAATTTTTATTTGTTTATTCAACACTACAAACTGTATGTCACACAAACACTGATAATTAAACTGAACACTATTAAAAACACGTTCTCTGAACTTTAATCTACATTAATGAACAGGACCCTTCCACGGGGGTTGTGTTTCAGTTAGCTGTAAAGCTACAAAGGACTTGTTCGTTAAAATAAGAATGAAAAAGCAAGGGGACGATAAGAGCTTTAGTGCAGAGCTATAGACTATGAGCTGAAGAAGTTTACTAATCAAGTGATGAGTTTCTTCGTGCCACTTTATGATGTGAAGAGGCCTCAATGAATCACTTGCCAGGCTACAACAGATGATGTAGTATTCAAGAAGCCAGGAAAATGTCATGTCGGATTGTGGCCCATATGGAGGGATCTGCAGATGATAACGCTTGCTGATGCTAGCCTGTGTTTCATCAAGAAGATGTATGTTGCATGAAAATAAATGCCACCCAGTGAGATGTGGAATGGAGAAGACGATTTGTGTGATGGAGCTCTGCCTGACTGATGCAGGGCCTAATCTTTGTGTCTGATCCATGCCGGGCATCGACCTGCCTACGTAGTGCGTCTCTGCAGCCACCAGCTCCGATAGCAGAACAAAGAGCAAACATGAAACACCGGCACAGAGCTTATCAGCGTCACGGTAAATTACAAATCTCATCCTGATGGCTTTCTTGTTCTAACAGCTCTATATATTTTTCTGTCTCTAAGCTGTTTCTAAAAGGATAAAGCACATCTCTTCCAGGCTTCCTGAGATCAAGGAAGCTGCTCGTGTTCAGAGCGTTTAGGTTTACATGACATGCCTGTTGGTTGAATCACTGCTGCATGGTGATACCTGCCTCCAGAGAGCACAGGAAGTCAAACACCATCCAACAAAAAAAATCATGTCTATTTTCAGACACCTATCTCTGTGTTGCTAGAGATCTGCTTTAAAATGTCTTTGTGAGCTATAACATGTTTCCTCTGTCTCTCAGTGATCGGCCCGCTTGATATCAGTCAGACCTGCAGGAGTGAGTCGTATGAGATTCTGACAGCATGACAACCTTCAGAAAAAATACCACAGTTTAAATGTATTAAAACAAAAATAAAATAATAATTTCCTTTATTATAAGCTAAAATGCAAATACTATTACTACTGCTGCCTTGTGTGCTTTAATTATAAGTTGTGTTAGATTAATGTACAGATATAATTAAGGAGACTGAAAGAACCCAAGTGAACATGTCAGTAAATGTTTAAAATCATACGTTTCTAGTATTCTGGATTGATTTTAGGATATTTATGATCAGTTTTTTTTTTTAAATAATATTGAAAATATCCAACAAGGTTAAGTCAGGTCCTCTGGACGGTTTCTTTTACAGCTCCACCACTTCCGGACAGGGAGTGGAGATTGAAGCCGCTCAGCTCAGACTCCAAACCGTGCACAATACAAATGTATTACGCGTGTACGCATAATACAATCGACTTTCCCCCTTTGAGGCATCTATGGGAAACTCTCCTCCATCGTTTCCCAGCCAGGAATCGGACATATCTGTTCCCTCTGTTCAACATCATCTCTGTAGGTGCTGCAGAGTGTGGCAACAGACCAAGGAAGCTCTCCTCCATACCTCCAAGCAGAACAAGATGTTGGCTGCTAGACACAGAGCAACAGCAACGACTTACCTAGTGGAAAAGAAGGTATGGCTCTCCACCAAAGTCATCAACATCAAGGACACACCCAGGAAACTTGCCCTTAGGTACATTGGTACTTTCTCCATTATCAAGATTATCAAACTCAAGATACCTCTCACCACGAGGGTACACTCTACATTCCGCATCTTCCATGTCATCCAGTTTCTGAGAGCCGTTTGAGCCCTCTGGCTCAAAGTGCCTCCTGTTGTCAACCTACAATTACATCATCAGATCAGTTGTCTGGGTCTCCGTCCTGCCACTCTCCCACTCTTCACACTCACCCATCTCCAGTGACACTTCCAATTCATCTGGGATTCTTCACCCTCCTCTCCATATTTAAGAAGCAGAAAGAGGTAGCAAGAAAATTATTCAGGACTTGTATCCCTCTTAAAAAATATAAACAAAATACTCACCTGTTCTACATTCCCTTTCAGAGACTACCTGGACATTGTAAACAAACGTTCACTCACCTTTGTATACGAGTGGTCATTTTTCTCATTGTCCGTCTACGCTACTCTGGGTACAAAACCTAATTAGAGACATGATACTGACAAGCTGATGTTTGTTATTAACTGGTTGTTACCATTCGTTGTGAGCCTGCAGTAAACATGCTAACTCTTGTAGCTTGTTGCAAAGGTTTATTTCATACAGTATTAGCCTGAAAATAGATGGGCATCACTTATCTGGTTGACAAGCCATGACTGACTCCATTATCAGCCAAGTACAATGTACAACCAATCGACAATGGCTTTGGAGGAACTGTAGGAGCAGCATGATGGGAAAATTGAGTAGCTTTGACAAAATTACTTTTTAACACCATGGTATAGTTTTGAAACCTGTAACTGGCCCATCCTTCATGTTTATAATCCTGTTTTTGTCTTTTTGCCTACGTGCTAACGAAGATATGTTTTTACATCTACAGTTAAGAGTTTCTTCCGTTGTCGATCCTGGATGTTTCATTGCTTATTCTTCTGCACACTGTGATCTTTAATAAGGCACCTTGAAGAACTAATATGGCTGTTAGATGGATAATTAGGTCTGCTGCTTTCCTCGCTAAGCTCCAGTCAATTCTGTTTTAATTTTCACTTAGTTTACATCCATCCATCAACCAGAACATGAAATAACAAAACAACAAGCACCAAGTCCAAATAATCTGCTAGAATTACTTTATGCTATACCCACATCATCTGAATCACTCTTATCGGTTGTGTGTGTGTAGCTGTGTGTGTTTGTAGTTGTGCCTGTGCTCACAGACACATATGTGTATATCTGGTGTGCTGCATGCATGCATTAGATCTGTATAATGTGATTATGGTATCTGCCTGCACTCCGGGTCTTTCCAAACCAATGAGAAACAGACAGTCTAATCTTGTTGGTTGCTAGGAACTGGGAGAGCTGGGGAACAGGATGAGACGGACAGTTTTCCATCCCCATCAAATAGCTTGCCACATTGAGATCAACTTGATCTAATATCAACAAGAAGGGAGGGGACAAACGGCTGGCTGTTGGAATGGGGATATACATTTGGCTGGAAACAACCATACTGGAAAATGCCATGTGGAAACACATGGTCACTGTGTAGCTGAATGGTTCGGGTAAGACGAGGTTAAGAGATGCATGGAAATGAGCAAAGAGTTTGTCCCTGACAGAAGCTCTCCTAGAGAAAATTACTTTCATTTATTTTCATGAATTTGTTTAGCCACTTCCATGAATATTTCTGTTGGGTTTTAGGTGCATTATTGTTTGGAATAAACAGACTGTAGCGAGGCAGTCTAAATATTAGTCTATTGTGAATAATGTCCTTTAATTCAAAGGAAATATTTAGTGGCAACACAGCTGCTGGATTGGACTGCCACACCATAAAAGGTATTATAGGAAGCCAGAGAATACTTCACTTAGTAGTACATCATGTGATGTTGCATTAAACAAGCAGAATGATAAAAGCTATAACTGAGACTACTTATTACAGAGGATTCCTCTTAAGGTGAATCCCATTTCACCTCTTGTCTCTACCACTTAGCCTTACCCTTATGTTTTGCACGCTCACTTCCAGCCCTTGGGGTGTCCCAATTTTTTCTGGGATGTAAAGGAAAGGCAAAAAATTGTCAGGCTTTCTAGAAACAGATAATTCAGAAGCACATTTGCAGAGTCAGGATTTTTTTTTCCAAAATGTGTTGTATGAATGCCTAGCAGGGAAATTCATAAATCAATTTTTCCTTCTATAATTTATTTTACAGTTACAACCATAAGTAGTTTTATGTTGTTCTAATGTAAAAAGTCAGAAACAAGCACAAAACATTCAGAGTTGTATTTGGATAATTGTAGCAAGCTACAAATGGTAATGGAGATAATTGTATCTAGTTTATGTACAGGAAAAGGTGACACCTGATGATGTATCAGCTTCTGAAAGGGATTTTACTCTTTGTAGGGGTATATTTTACTCATTAGCTCTTTGTTCCATCTACTCATCTTGTTTCTGCTACTTATCCATGATTACATCCCAGAGACAACAGTCTAGGAGAGAAACCTATACATCAAACTCCCCAGCAACCCCTCTCTAGCTCTTCCTGGGGGATCCCAGTACATTCCTAAAGGCTTGCACAGACTCGGACAGTCCTCAGTCCGCACGGAAACTGTGCGCACTGTCCGCAGAGGGTTAAGACTTCATACTCGAGCGTCCACCCTGATCAGCTTCAGCCTGATCCGCAGGAAAGGGGCGTTTACTTTCGGGACAAATTAAGTTCACCATTTGATCATTTGATGACACGCCTTGATTGACAGGTTGCAAAAAAAAAAAGGAGAGCTGGCAGCAAGCCGCAGCGGTGTTCTGTGCTTGTTTTTAGAACATTTTATAAACAACATATAAACAAACAAACAAACAAAAAACAGGAAGCACTGGCCCTGCAGCCCACACATCAGACCAGCCCACCAGGAAATCTCCAGACCCTCCCGCAGCCACGCTGGACTTGATTTTAATTTGCTCGTGACAAATTCCTTCATTTCTCACAATTTCAGTCATGGTGTCAACGGACGAAGAGGAAAGGATCACTTGCCTTTTGGCAAAAAAAATTAATAAAAGGCCATTAAACCAGACCACGGATGAAGAAGGAGAATTTAATACATTGGTGTCGCATACAAAACAGTCCGTCGCCGGGCAGTTTATTGTGCAACACCGAGTCACAAATGCGGTCGTAAAAATTGAGCTTTGCACGGACATGCCCTGTGGGAATCCACTTAAGAGTCTAATCCAGTATGCGCGGACCTCTGCAGACTGATGTCGCGCGAATCTGTGGGAGCCTTACGCCAGAGAAATCACAAAATTCCTCCAGCAAGTTATTGGTCTGCCCTGGGGTCTTTTTAGAGTAAAACATTCCCTCAAAAAAACCTAGAGAAGGAGGCACCCAGGAGGACTACACCGGTAATTTAGATGCAAAGGAACAGCAAATCTACTTCAACCTTCCTACAGATGATGTCTCCTCACCCTAAGGCTGATTACAGCCATTCCACAGAGGAAGCTAATTTTAGTCGCTAGTATCAGGAATCTTATTTTTTTTAAGTCAAAATCCATACCTGATATGTGAGTGTTTGAATATAGATGAAGAAGTAAATTGAGGGCTTTGCCCAATAGATCAGCTCCTTCTTCAACACTACAAACAAGAGCAACACCCTCATTACTTAAGCTACAATCTGTTGATCCCTCTCTTGCTCTATTTTACCAACCCTACTGTGAACAAGGCTTTAAGTACTTCAGTTCCTTCACCTTTTCTGTCTGAGAAACATCGCCTTGGACTTAGCGGAGCAAACTCCCATCCTGAACGCTTCACACTGGGCTGTGAACCACTCATGCACAGTGAAGGTTATGGCCTAAAGACGCCAACAGAACCACACCATATGCAAAATACAGATTCTAATATTTTAGGTTTCAATGAATTTAAAAAAAACAAAAAAACTTTTTTTTTAATTTATAAATGTGCCTTAAGATCCTGTCCATCACCACCACAAGGACTGAGCCCTGCCAAACCTACACTGGGAACAAACTTAACTTTGTGCTGAGGATATGAACAAAAATTTATTTGGATACCGTTTACAGGGACTGGATAGCCCTTTGAATTAACCTCAATTCCCTATACTCTCCCAGTAACCCCCTACAGAATGACACAGGGAATAAGGTCATAAACCTTCACTAAACACACAAAATGTATACTGGCAGGTATATAAGGATGGATTGTCCTTAGTTGGACAACAACGAGCAGGACTGAATTCTGCGGATAAGAGCTGGGCTCTGAGCCGTGAGGTGAGAGGAAGGGGGGCTTGTCTTCATAGAAGCGGAGCAGAGCAGCTCCGCTTCTATGAAGTCGAACACACATTCACACAGAAGGAGAGAGCTGCTATTTTTCTTTAAAATAGTTATTGAATCGAGTGTTGGGTAAACGTTGATGTTTAACAATCCGTTAAAATACACCAGAATGCAGGAAATGGCATCTATTTTATTCAAAATTTTCTGTGGGAGGACCCACTCAACACCACTAACTGTATGTCACACCAACAATGTTAAGAAACCTGAACACTATTAAAAACACATTAGCATAAACTGTAAACTACATTAATGAACTGTACCCTTCCTCTGTTGTCATCCTGGTTACTGGCGCCATGTTGTTTATCTGACTTGTACAGGCTGTCACCCCTTTGCTTAATGTAGCTTAAAACATTGAATAGATAGGAAAAAAGAAATGATGGAAATTTTAAGTGAATAGTTGCTCCAACATTTCTCTCTTGATTTCGAGGTCCTCCTGCACCACCGAGATGTATGCTCTTTTTTGGAACCAGTTCCTCTGGTGGGAGGATAGCTTCTTCTCTCAGGAAAAAATAAAATAAAAACTCAGTTGGTTGTTGTGTAACCAAACAACACAAGCAAACATTATCAAGAACGTGGATTTACCTGCTGTAGCACTGCTCGACGGCTACTGATTACCATGGGAGTGGGAAGCCCGACATTCTCATCAGACCTGGTTCCCTCAGCGACCGGTTTCGAGCCGTTTTAGGAAGCGGTCCTGCTTGGCGTCAAATCTGTCAACTCGTATCCAAAATCCGGCTTAAGTTTTGTTCTTACCTGGGCTTTCAGCCCGGAGGAACGTCCTTACTGACAGCAGTCTCAGGCAACGTGCATGCACATTAGGTGAATGTACAAAATTTACAGCTCCAACTAATGACCTGGCATGGCAACTACAGCGGACTCTGTTTTTTCTACGGTTACATGCAAACACTGAATGCCGTCGTATTAACAAGGATTTTTTTCCCTCGAATCAACATTTGAAAAACTCTGCGTTTCCCCCAGCCATGTCCGTGTAAAGGGGGCCCTTGTATGTTATACTCCAGAGCTACACGCATGTGTGAAATACACACCCGTAGTGCATACATGAGACTTCACACTTGCTGTGGTTTTCACACCTCCTCTGTGGGGTTCCCCAGAAAATCTCCACTTTGAGACCTGGGTTCAAAACCCTCTGCATTCAGACAGAGCAGGAGTTGTTGTCGTGTAAAGGAACAGCCGAACCACAGAGGAAAAGCTGCGGTTTCACTCAAAATACGCGTTGCGTAAACGAGGCCTGATATTCATCATAGATCAAGTACACTCCACTTCTATGCATGCTCAGATATTTTACAGTTTCTAAATTTGCATGTGTGGTTCACAGAATGATTCATCTCAGTATCAATAGTTTGCATCAAGCTCGAATCACTCCAAACATTTAAAGATCTGGCATCACATCCCAGGCATTCTCTCTGCCTCCAATTCCACTTCCACAGCATCTAGATCCAGATGCAATACAATGCATCTGGGTTTCCAAAAAGAAAATACTCAATTTAATTCATTTTCACCCTGATAGTAACTCCATCCGAAGATCATTTTATACAGAGCAGAAAACAGCACCCACCTCACCCAGCTGAAACATACTGTTTAAATCCTTCCAGCAGTGAGGCCTGTGTGTAAGAATTTGCCCTGGGTCTCAGCTGCGATCATCCTCTGCCTTATTTACTGTACTCCTCTCCTTGTTAGCCTTTCTCTTGATACTGTTTCACCTTTTACGGTTCATCCTTTCCAGAATCACTAAGCTGTAAACAACCACACAAGGGCAAAAGGAGATTTCTCACTGGAATCAAGAAACAAAAGAGAATGTGCACATATTCTAGTGTATTCAAAAAGAAGAAACACGACCAAAGATTACTTTAACATGGTGTTTTGCAGGCTGAATAAATACGATGTTTGTCATAAAAACCACACAAAGAAAAGAGTAAATGTGTGAAACTGAACTAAGACAAATAGTACTGTAAACATTTCTGAATAACGTGTCACTAATCTTTGAGCATGAAACCACAACATCTTGGTTTTTTTATACAGTATAATGAACGCATCTTCCCCCCAAAAGAAAACATGAATACATTTTAACAGTACGTTCAAAGTACATGCAAAATACAGAAAGCACAGGAAAGAAAACTCAAGTATCGATACCATCACGCTAGTATTGATAAGATCCAACACCAGTGTTGGTATCATTTTGTTGGTACCAACAGGTCTCTCTTGTAAATGAGTCCTCAAGGCTCGATGAGGCTAACCTGTGTAAATAAAGGTTGAATGAATAAGTTGGTGTAGACTCTCAGTCATCCAAGACAACAAATCTATTGTGTGTATCCAATTTAGTAAAACGTATGAAAAGAACCTGGGATGGATTTGGAAAAAAAAAAAACAGATTTGTCACATTCAGACTGTCATAAAAATAAATTCAGATATGTCAGACTATTGCCTGCAGTGATGCAATGTTTCCCCTTCCATTATTCAAGGAGGGCGCCCCGCCCTGTCAACAGAACCAAACGCCCCGCCTACCATATCCCCAACCGCCATGCAGCTCCGCCACTTCCGGCCAGGGAGCGAAGATTGTAGCATCTCAGCTCAGACTCTAAACCACAACATCCACGCACAATACAAACATAGCGCTCCGTTACCCCAACCCCCGTTGACAACTGCTGGCACTAGCGTAGCGCTATGTTAACCATGTTGGCGACCCCTGGAGAAGAAAGCAGCTGAAAAAAGAAAAAGGTAAAAACTTAAAAATTGGATTTTGGTTTCAGAATTTAAAATTTTCTACCATTTATTAGGAGTATTTAACAACGGTCTGTGTTTGATTTCACAGGTTCAGTGGTCTCCGATTCCACCATTTGTTAATTATTGTAGCTAACATAAAGCTTATCTGCTGTTTATGAGAATTGCTAAAAGTTATATAATTAGCATTATAATGTACATGAGAAATTTCAATTTGCAAAATTGCTAGATGAGCAAAAAAACGGACGCATTACAAATTAAAAGCATGGTATTTTTTTAAGGAATGGATATCATTCTCAGCTTTTAAGGCCAAACTTTCTGACTGACACAACATTGTCATGTTGAGAAACAGTGGCTATTGTAGCAGTTATTGTTAAAAAAATTATATATATATATAACCATTTTGTGTGAATAAGTCTAATATATCAAGATGTTACACTCAGAGTATGTGTTGGAAATTAATCTCAGCTACTACCACATTGATTTGTATGTCAATATTTGTAAAACGGACTAATTCAAAGCCAGTTTTGTCTTGGCCATACTGAGTTGGACTCATTCCAAAAGACTGAGACTTTTTTTCCAGATACTTTTCTGAAGATTTCATTAGAATTTGTTTGATGTTTGTGAGATATTTTGCTGCAGAGTCTGTTAGCGTTCAGAAAATGTTAGGAATCACTTTCACCTTCTACCACATCAGAACTTAGCTCAATATCTGCAAAACTGTTAAAGACAATTTTGTCATTTTTTAAGATTAGTATATTGTGGCGGTCATCTTTAATTGTTTTTATTGCAAATGTTATTCGGTTGTTGATGCACATTTCTGCAAGTTTCATTAAAATTCGTCCAGTGGTTCATGAAATACTTTTCTAACAGGCATTTCGCCTCATGGCGGCAGGTGATAAAGAATGTTTAAAGCCAAACACTTTCTTTAAAAATTGTGATTTCCTAAATAATATTTTGGAGTAAAATTCTATTCGTGGAGAATTTTTCTACCGAAACATGTGACAAGGTTTGAAAACTTGGGAAAGAAAAGAAAATCGAGAGCAAGTTGTGTGAGAGTGAGAACAAGATGTCACGAAGCAGCCGGGCATCACATCAGTTATAGATGTAGGGTCTTCTGTGAGCGGGTGGTTAATGAATGAACGAGGGTACAAATCCAACAGCTGTGAGGTCAAATTTCTACATATCGAAGTCCCACTGGTCGTCCTGCAGACAAGAGATGGGCAGAGGCGACAGCATTTGGGTGCACTACGAATTGGGGAGGGGGGCTCCTGCTGGTTTCTCCTGACACACAAAAAATTGCCTTTAGATCAATAACCTGCCTTCAGACATGACTTCACTGATTTTGTTCTCCCTGGGTTGAATGCTAAAACATCTTGTGGTACACTGAGCCGTGGGGCCCTCCTTTCGTTACAAATATGGCCAGGTAAGGGAGAAGCTGACAAAAATCTGTCTTATCCCCATGAGACTTTGTTTTGCTACTAAATGTGCTGGAAAGAATAAACTGCCCGATGTCCATGGAAACTGAAGTTCTTTTGTTTTTGATGACAAAAAAAAAAAAAAAATCTTTTTTTAAGCTTTTCTAACAAAACAGCAGAGAAAAACAGCTCTGTGTATAAAAACAGCTGCTCTGTTAGGTAGCTGCAGCTTTTCTTTTGGTGTATTTACTGACATTGATTTTTCCTCCATCACATACAGTTCACACTGCTTCGTATTTATCTGGTGATTTTTAGATTTTGTCTTCTCAGAATTTCTCTCCGACAGTTGCAGAGAGCAGAACATGAAATCTGACTGAAACAAGATGCAGGTGGACGTAACAATGACTGAATAATTGATGCTACTGCTAAATAGTCACAGTTTTCTCAGTGTTTTTGTTTTGTATTCGTCACCTGCTGCCAGGAAACAAGGGCCATGGAAATCACCAGAGTCTGTGTCTGTCGGCAAAATATCTCATGAACAACGGGACAGATTTTATTGATATTCCTAGAAGGTAATCCTTGGAAGGACATTCACTAACTTTTAGGGTCAATCCAATTAAAGATGGCTCCCACAGCATAGATAGGTAAATGTTTTAACTAGGGATGTTCTGATCAAACTGCAAGTACCAGACTGGAATACGATGAAGGAATTTTCATTGGTCAGTATCAGAGAAGCTGCCACTCCACTCCCACCTTTTTCATTTTAAAGCCATTGTAGATATTTTGGATTTGAGGTTATTTACATTGTAGGACCGCTTTGCGTTTATTTCAACTGATTCTATGTAATGATAGAAAAACAGGCCTGAGAACATATGCCAGATGATAAAATTAGTCTGTTTTTTTTCCTTAAAATTATTACTCCCAGTCCCAGCACAATCAAAGGCAGACTAAATGTTCTGATTGTGTAGGCGG
This sequence comes from Nematolebias whitei, assembly GCF_014905685.2. Lineage (NCBI taxonomy): Eukaryota > Metazoa > Chordata > Actinopteri > Cyprinodontiformes > Rivulidae > Nematolebias > Nematolebias whitei. The sequence continues at coordinate 6,006,077 of NC_056511.1, read as the reverse complement.
TTGTTCCCCCCTTGCACTCGCTCCATTATAATCATCATTATGAAGACTGAATACATTTTAATATTAACCTAAACAGTCGTCTTTTATTGTCGACTGTTCCATTTGAAGCTTTTCATTTGTTAGAGCCCAGACACCACCCACACCTACTGCACAAGTTGGCGTCATACATGGAAGAGGAGATAAGATGCAAAATTACATTTTACAAAAAAAAACACACAAAAAACTGAACGCTGAGACCTGAATAATGGCCGAAATTAGTTAAAGCAGCTGGAACAAAACTTTGAAAGTAAAAGCAATCAGAACACAAGCTAAAACAAACAGAACACATATAAAAATAAAGAAAACAACAGCTGAAACAATCAAAACACAGACTAAGACAATCAGAATACAAGCTAAAACAATCAGAACACAAGTTGAAACAATCAGAACACAAGCTGAAACAATCAGAACACAAGCTGAAACAATCACAATACAAGCTGAAACATTCAGAACGTGAACTAAGACTATCAGAAAATGTTAAATAAGCAGAACTGCGATACACTAAGATTAGTAGAAAACTAAACGTTAAAAGAAAGAAAAACTAGCTTCAAGCTAAAATCTATAAAATTGTTGCTAAAGACTACATCTACAACATTTAAGGCCAATAGCAATAGCTAAAATAAGTTTGAAAAATAGTAGTCAAATGTTTATACCAGCAAAACACTTGATGCTAAAATTGACAAACAAGTAGCTAAAACATAAAATTAGAAAACTCTTGGATAAAAGCTAAAATTGTCAAAATGGTAGGTAAAAGCTAAAAGTGGTAGCTGTTAGATAGAAGCTAAAACTAGAATAAGAAAACAAAAAAGATCAGGTAAGCTGAAGAAGATTGATGTTTTTAACAAAATTAAAAGATCTTTATGTATTTCTATGGAGATTTTATATTGTTAAAAAAAAAAAACTAAAGTTATAGCACCCTTAATAAGCTGAAAGTTTTTATTAATGAATAGTTAAAATAATCCGCAGTGAGAAGAAAAAACATGATTGAAAATAAAAATAACTTTTGAAGGAAACAGCTGTCAGTCCAGACTCGGCGTTCACACCAACATGGAAAATAATAAAGACGCTTGTGTTTCCATCAGTATTAACACAGGGAGGGAAGAGTCAATATGGATTTTATAGGATGTAAATTTAATAAAACAGACGCTGAAAACTTCACGTAAGGCCACTCCTTTCCCAGTCGTTCTCATTTCATTGTTGCTTGTGTGATCCTTCTTTAATATATGAAAATGATTTCTTCAGACGGTAAATACTGTGTAACAGGAAGAAGCCTCGGCTGTGTGCGGCCGCTCTGTGGGTGAAGTTTGGCAGAGGTTTCATTTTTCTCGTCCGGTTTTGATCTCAGGAAAATGATGTTCGGTCAGGTAATGACTGTGAAAGTTACGCAACTCCTTCTTGCCTAGTGTTTAAAACAGCAACCTGAAACTAAAACTAATGGAAATAAACTTATATTTAGTCTTTTATTGTTTTTAAATTCATGAACCTTGTGTGGATGCTGGGTGTGTCTTTGTAGAAGCTGTCACACACTCAACGCCTGATGGTTCACTATTTGCATATTGATTATGTTTCCTGCTTCATGCGCTCATTAGACCCGTCAATAAAAAGAAGCAACAGAGGAGACCTGGAATGTTATCAGTTTGGAGAGTTCACAGAGTTCAGCTGATACGGTTGCTTAGAAGGCATTTATTCAGCTTATGGACCTGCATAAAATCAAGTTCATTTACCACTTGAAAGTATAGTTTCCATTAATGATTGTGGTAGCCCTTGAAGTGGCCCAAGCTTATTCTATGGTAGCCAAGACCACCAATGGTCACCCCGTTGCTCCACCATTGCCCCCGTTTGTGGATAAAATGCTCCCTCCACTTGTCAGGATCCATTATTCTGTGCTGCTTGGGACAAATAAGAACATCTATTCTTATACAAAGTGTAACTCCTAACCACTTCAATATCTTGCACCAAAACATTAAGGTTTACTTGCATCATTTGCTCAATTCCAGTTCAGAAAAACACTCACTTTGACAACTACAAACATTCACTATTCAAATCCGTCAGCGACAGTGAACATCGGAGTACCGCTTGTTAGACGTAACTTTCCACCTCTTCATCTAGCTGACAGCTGGAATCTGCACTTCTGATTCACAGACTTTCAAGCCAAGAAGCATTTATTTTGTTTAAAAATAAAAACCTTTCAGTTTAAGCAGTTCGTGTCACCAAGATGTGAGAAAATGCTTTCCAGCTCCTGTTTTCTGCTTTAAAGGAGAAAACTGGCAGCGATGTCGCTCCTCCACAGATTCCTTAACTAGGCTGCATCCCAGTTTTGTTTCCTTTTATTACCAGATTCGACATTACGAGCACCTTCTTCTTACAAGTGTTTGTACAGTTCTGATTATCGCTCCTATGCGCGTCACCAATATTGTGTAAAATTGATTTGGTTATTGGTTTTCTAGTTGCAGCATGGTGGTGCAGTTGGTAGAGCAGCTGCCTCTCAGCAAGCTGGTTCAAACCCCGGTCTGGGGGCTTTCGAGTTTGCATGTTCTCTCCGTGCATGCGTGGGTTTTCTCCGGGTACTCTGGTTTCCTCCCACAGACCAAAAACAACATCCATGTTAGGCTGATTGGTAACTCTAATTGTCCCTAAGTGAGAGTGAGAGTGAATGATTGTTTGTCTCGTTTGTCTCCATGTGTCCTTGTGATGGACTGGAGACCTGTCCAGGGTGTACCCCGCCTCTCGCACAGTGACTGCTGGATATGAGCACCAGTGACCCCCGCGACCCAAAAAGAAAAAAGCTGGTAAAGATGATGGACGGATGGTTTTCTATACAGCTGAGCACGTCAGAATCAAAGCTTCATTCTCTTTCTGTCTGCAAAAACTCTGATTGGATCCGTTGGTTTTTTCATCCATCCATCCATCCATCAATCAATCCATCCATTATTTTTACCTGCGTCTTCCTTTGGGGAAAACCATGAAAATTCAACAGTGGCTACAACCGAGCTAATGAAAGTCCAAACTTACAGACGTACCATATTTTTTGGACTATAAGGCACACTTAAAATCCTTAAATTTTCTCCAAAATCGACAGTGTGCCTTACGTATGAATTCTGGTTGTGCTTAATGACCTCAAACCGATTTTATGTGGTTTTTGTTAATGAGTTGAATAAAGTTTGACTTATCTGACTGTTTTGTTTCGTTTAATGTGCCTTATAATCCAGCGCACATTATGCATGAAAACACACCCGTTCATTAATATTGCGCCTTATTATCCGGTGCACCTTACGTTATCTTGAATGAACTGCTCATATTTATCTGTGCAAGCAGACAGTGAAACGGTGGTGGTTGTGTGCAGCAAAAAGCTGCATCAAGCTGTGATGGCAAACACACCGAACAGTAAATAAGAGCTGCAGTGCAGCACAAATAGTGCTTTTACCATCAGCTTTAAGACACTAAAACTGCAGAGTGAGTGGGGCAGACACCAAAAGTAAAAAGCTGCCATCTAACATTTCTGGACAACAAAAAGAAGTCAAGTACAAAAAGAGTCACGGTGACCTTGTCCTATAGGGACGGCCTCTGAGATCAGCATCAAACGTAGAAACAGCAAAAGCTGAAGAAAGTGTTTTAAAGACAGAAAAAAAAAACTGAGAAAAGAAACTGAACAACAATCTTTTACTAACCCAAGAAGAAAAACTGTGGCAGCTGTGGCTGCGGTCTGGTGCTTTGCTGGGGTTCTGGGCTGTGGGGGGCTGTGGGTGGGAGGGCTTTTGCTCGGGTGGCTCTGCACTGCTGGCCCAGGGGTGTCTGGGCGTGTTAGGCATGTGCCCCCCCTTGCATGGGGTGCTCTCATTGTGGGTGTTGCTGTGGTGGACTGGTCGGTCCTTTTGTGGGGGTGCGCTCTCGGTCATCGTGGTGCGCTGTCTGCGGCTGTTCAGGCACTCCTGGCTGATTGTCCTTGCTGGAGTTTGGTGGCTTCTTTGGTTGGGGGGCTGGGTGTTGAGCTGGGGTTCGGGTTGGGGGTCTGGACGATCTCAGGGGGGCTTGGGTCGCTGGCCCGGGTTCTGGTCAGTCCTCGGGGCTATGTGCCGGTCCGTGGCCTGGGTCCCTGGTGGTGCGGCTGCCTCCTGCTCCTGGATGGATGCACTGGAGCCTCCCTCCCCTGGTGGATCTCGGAGAATGGGGGTGCCTATTGGGGTCAGTGGGGGAGCTGGCCCCCTGGGAAGGCATTGCCACCTCAGTTGTTCCTCCCCATCCCGACGTCTTCCTCCACCCATTCCATCACACTACCACTCAAGCAGGGCCTTGGGGTTCAGGTGCACTACTGAGCTGTGGGGAGGATCCTCCATCTCCGTGGTTCATGGAGACCTGGGCCCCAATTTTATCAAACAACCTAGACACTCGCATATAACATTCTCACGACACATGCATATATAGAGTCTGGAGTGGGCACATGGTGGCATATAAGGGGGGGGGATGTGTAATCATTCTCACCTCCGGGACCTGTGCCCACTCATATGTAGCATGTAGACATTTAAGGTTCTGGGCAAAGGTTAGGGGGGTGAACGGGCACTGCCTGCTCTCTGGGGAGGGGGTGGGTCTGTGCCAGTCGCCACCTCATCCCCCCATTTTAAACGCACTATATAACAACATGCATCAACATCTTATTTGAGTGGGGGGAGGGAGGAGTTGGGTCTTCCAGTTTTTCATAAACCCTCATTCTCCGTCTGACATTTGGGGTCGGGGGCAGGGGGTAGGCTGCCTGGTTGGGGTCTGGGCTGTGGGTGGGGCTGGTCCTCCGGTTCTCCCTGGATTGTTTGGATTCTTTGATCGGGGTTCCTGGTTCCGATGGCCAGCCCTTTGGCTGGGGTGGCTGCCGGGTTCTGGCAGGAGGTCAGCTATGGTTGTGTGTGTGTGTGGTCGTTGGTAGTGCGTGGCGGCGGTCGGGGGCGTGGCTTCACTTCGACGGAGTGCTGGCTGGTCGGCCTGATGTGACATTCACGGTGCGGGGTGCTGTGTGTGTGTGTGGGGGGGGGGGGTGCATGGGTGGCATGCCGGGGCTTCTCCGGGCCTTCTCCGGGCCTGTGGTGTGGGGCTTTAGGGATGCATTGGTGCGCTGGGCCGGCCTTCCTCGGCTGCTGCTCCCTGCTGCTCTGGCCCCCGGCCAGGGGCCGGCTTGCGGTCACTGTTGGGCAGGTGGGGCGCATGGACGGCCCAACAGAGGCTCTGTCGGGCTGTCTCTGTGTGCCTGTTTGTCACAGGTTGGGTTTTGGGTGGCTCCCCTCTCTTGGACCAGTTTTGGCTCCCCTCCGGTGGTGGGCCCCCCTGCCGCCGGTGCATTGGCGGCTCTCAGCAGCTCTCAGCAGCTGGGGCTGGGTGGTGGGGTGTGTGCGGGCCTGCCCTGGTGGCTGCCTGCGGGGGCTTGGGTGCCCTGGGTCTGTCGGGCCTCTGTTGGGGGGTGGTATGACCCCGGGACTCGGGGCTTGGTGTCCATGGCCGGATCTACTCTGGAGGGGCGGGTTGCCGGCGGGGCCTGTTGACTCGTCGCTACGGCCTCCTGGGGGTTTCTGTATTGTGGTTGCTGGGGATTGCCCAGGGCTTCCCTTTGCTTCTCTCTCTGGGGGGTGCGGGTTTCCCTGTTGGAGGACTACCGGAGTTCCGGGCTTGGGGGCCGCTGTGTGTCTGTGGTTCCTGTCTTCCCTGTGTTAACTTCGTGTCCTGTGGGGATGGGTTTATGGGTCCCCACATCCACTATTGAACATTTTTATGGAGAAACCTTATAGTGATAAGCATGCTCACACAGGTGTTTAGATTCAGGTGTTTATCAGATACACACTCAGTTGGGTTGTGGTGGCCATCAAATATATATTGTATTACCATGTACTGTATAAAATACTTTCTAATGATGTTATAACTGTCATTATATAATTTGTTTGTTGTTGTGGTTTCTTGGTTTTGTCGGGTTTTTTCTCTTTCCGCAGGTCTAGAGGCAGACGTCAATGATGTTGATGTGTGTTCTCTTTATCCCTCTCTCTCTCCTCTATTCCTATCTCCTTCTTTACATTTTAACTCTTCTCTCACTTTTCTGCCTTGTTATGTTCTTTGTTTTCTGTCCCCATGTCCATTACATCTGAAACAAACCCAAAGCATATTCTAATAAAATTTAATTTATATATCAAGTGGAGCATTAAGGCCAGCCATAATGCTCTGCTTGTGAAAGTAAATCTGTTGGGTTTCACTTTGACACTCAGACAATAATTCTAAGTGTCACAATGCCGGACAGGACAAGGGGAAAAAAAATAAAAATAAAAACTTTGTAATTAAACTGAACAGGATTTAACACAAAGTCATGGTGACTCATCTCATTCTTCTGACATTTGTCTTGTAGAGATTTTGCAACGCAGCTGTGATTTTCTGGACGTGTAAAACAGAAACAAGTCTTTAATAAAAACAAAACTTTTTAAATGAAACTGCAGGATTTTGGGAGTTTCATGTCAAGCCACGCTGTTTTTCCTCAATCTTATCTAAAACGGGGTGCTTTAGTCTCTAAACTCAAGTATTTAGTTTTCTGAACCCAAGAACTTAAAAAAAAAAAAAAAAAAAAAAAAAGCAATAATCAGTTCTTCAAGTTTTAAATCACATTTAGTTTATGTTCCAAGACCTTTAGTACATTATTATCTTTATTATTATTTTTATTACCCATAGACACAATAAGGATGTAAAAACCAACCTGTTAACAGAATGAACCGTGGCTTATTGATAAAATATATTTTATGACATAAAAAGTTCAAGTTGTAGAAAAAAATATCTGATGGTACATGATAAGTTTTCTATTCAATAATTATTTATTTATTGTTCACTTATTTCACTAAACCAATACCAAACAACAACCAAACAGCTTTAGATATCCAATAAAACATACATTTTACATTATGATTAGGGTCAGAGTTTGAGATTATCTAGCAGATTATTTTATGTTGAGAAATGATGGAGTGACATCAAAAGGCATCATGTCTAGACTTAAGTGTTGTGAATGACTCTCAGCTACTACCACATCAAGTTTTACCTCGTAATCTGTAAAGCTGACGGGGTTAAGGTCAATTTAGTGTTTTTAAGGTCAGTCGGCTGTGGCAGCCACCTTAAATGGGGCTGACTTCAGATGTTAAACAGTTGTAGGTGTTCGTCCAATGATTACTTTCTGCAACTTTAAATAAAATTCCTTCGGTGGTTAATGAGATATTTTGCTAAAAGACAGACACATCCAAGGAGGACACCCCACCCAAAACAGCTTGTGTCAACAGAAGCAAGCGCCCTGCCTAATGAAATGTCCTTCACCCAACCCCGTCAACAACTGCTGGCACTGACTGGCGTAGCAGCGTGTAACACAGACATGCTAGCTAAGAAGCTACAGACATAGCGCTCTGCTTCTATCTAGAAGAAGATGAGGGGAGGCCAGTGTTAGCTGGGGGAAACACTGGAACTGTGTATGACTCTTACAAATTCACCCAGATGTTTGTAAGTGATGAAATGTGATGAACTCAACGGGCTTTAACCACAGAACCAACTTCTGGAACCAACTTCTACATCATGTCCATGAGGCTGACACTTTGTCCAGTTTTAAGACTTTCTTTTTTTTTTTTTGATAAATCCTATAATTAGGGTTGGCTTGTTATGTTGCCTTAAGCTTAGACTACTAGAGGACAAATTGATCTAATTTCCTTAAATGAATTGTTAAAATTGAATAGTTTTCATTTGATACAATTTCTATCTTAGCATGTGATTCTTGACCTGCCATTGTGTATCTGTTCCTCTCAAACCCAGCCGGTCGAAGCAGATGGCCACTTGTCCTGAGTCTGGTCCTGCTAAATGTTTCTTCCTCATGAGGGAGTTGTTTCTTTCCACTGTCGCCTTCATGCTTGCTCAAGATGAGAGTTCTGTGATGGAATTAAATTCAAAGCAGTCTGTTCCTCAGATAATTAATGTTAAATTGTTATTTTATATATGAATGTTTCTGCTCAGTGCCCTGAGACGACTTCTGTTGTGACTTGGCGCTTTATAAATAAACTGAATTGAAGTGAATTGAGAAGAAGCAGAACCTCTGAGTGGTTTGTATGTAACCAGTAAGGCTGCAACTAACGATTATTCCAATAATCAATCAATCACCTGATTATTTTTCGGTTAATCGATGAATCGGCAAAATAAAAAAAGTTTTAATTTCCACCCCTTTATTCCAAAATTGAACATCTGACTGACATAACAATTGACACAAAAAACAGGTTGCTACTTGACTATTTCTGTTAGTAAAATATTGAATAAAAAAATAGTCAAATAGCTTAAAAAAAGTACACAAAAATATATAGAAATGTATGCTTTATACCTGCACAATATGTAGTCTACTTTGTAAAATTCTTTCCATCATGAAGGCTGTCATTGTTTGTTGTTTTCTGGAATGAGAGAGTAAATATGTATTGACATAATTTACAGCAACTCAAGAAATGCCTTGTTTCACTTACAGTGTTGAGTTAAGCAAATAAGTAGCCCAAAGAGCAATTAAGCACACACACAAAATACTTAATTACACACATTTGAGTAGATGTAATAAATTACTTTAATTCCTGTTTAAATGCAAATCATCCTGCCATACCTGCAGTGTCTTCAGACTTTGCCAGCAAATTAAAAGTTGAAGCTTAATCATTAAATTATTATCTTTGTGATGAGATTTATTTATAAAATCACATTTAAACACTGCTTATACCAATTAAATTAAATAAAAAGTAACACGTTCTCTATCACCGTCTTTAATCAGCAAACAAGCAGCAGCTTCAGACCAGCTACCAGAGAGACTGACGTTACGTTTTCTCATTAAACAGAACAAATGTGAATATTGTAGAGACTCACCTGCAACACATGACGAGTTGTATCTGCTGCTGCTCCTTCCTCCTCCTCGTGACTCCGACATGTTTACCTTTATCTCCGTGGTTCTCCCATGTCGTGTCGTCACTTTTCAAAGCTGCATGTTGCGCAGTTTTCATCTTTGTGAAGTGCTCCCACACTTTGGAGGACTTGGGTCGAACAGTTTTCTCTGCGTCGGTCATTTGTAAAATGTATTTAATTTCCTTTGAAAACAGCCTCTGCTTTGCTTCCATCGCTCTCTCGCTCTGTTGAACTTGCGCTGCAGAGTTTTTTTTCTCTTCAAACTTTATTCAGTCAGCCAGCATTGACAATGAACTGCATGTGAACAAAATGGCTCCGCAGCGCCGTGAAAGACGCTTAATCACGCGACACAACGAATCGATAATGAAATTTGTTGCAAACACTTTTAATCATCGATTTTTATCGATTTTATCAATTTGTTGTTGCAGCCCTAGTAACCAGTCTTAAAACTTCAGTGTTTCCCCTACCATTGTTTAAAGAGGGTGCCCTGCCCTGTCAACAGAACCAAGTGCCCTGCCTGCCAAATCCCCCACCGCCACACAGCTCTGCCACTTCAGGACAGGGAGCGGAGATTAGCAGCTCAGCTCAGACTCCAAACCACGTGCAATACAAGCGCAGCGCTCTGCTACCGACCAAACAATTTACAAAACACCAGGAGTTTATTTTTACTCTGACAGACCTGCCACAATCCTCCATTACTGCCCAAAGATTTATCAAAGCAAACAATTGTGTCTGGAGGCCACTGGTGTAAAATGTGAACTGATCCTTCAGAAAGGCTGTAGCATCACCCCCCCACGGTGTGATCATCGGGCAGAATTAAAGCAAACAAGTGTCCTTAAATCTGATTGGCCCTGGCTCATCTGACTTTGTCCTCAGTTAACTGGACAAATTCACCGGAGACTAACGTAAATAAAATGAAGTGACGCACTTTGAACACAAAAGCAAACGTCTCGAGAGTAGCTGGTCACGATTTTATTGATAATAGAAAAACATCAAACAAGTCTCTCTTTCAATTAAAGCCACCTTCAAAGAACTTGAGCATAAAGTAAATGCACTCATGACCCTCCTCCATAAGTTTGATCAACATTCTTCAGGTTTATTAAAGGATCTTAAAAAAGCAGAAAATAAAAGGTTATTTTTATTTTTCATCCTACCAGCTTTAAACGAGAACATCGTCTGCGTCAGAGCCTTCTGACTGAACAACGCAACGAGTTCAAACAGCAAGGCTAAACATCTTCTATGCTTTTTTTTTTTCCAGTCTATTCAGAACCTTTCTGCAGATCACAAACTGCAGGCTGTGTTTTCGTCTCAAGGCCACTTTCATAAAATCAAAAGCGGTTCCTTTTCATCCGACGCTTTTTCCAGTAAAAGCGGCCACACTGCAGTCTGACAGCCAGCAGAAATTAAAGCATAAAACGTGGTCTTCTCTTTCAGCGTGTGATTGGCTCTTGACCCTCTGTTTTCACAGTAGCTGATTAGCTGATTGGAGTTCACTTTGTCTGTGCTGGTGCAATCTGAAATGTGGTGCGTGTGCCCAGATTGCTCGGTCAGAAATGGAGGGCAGCGATTCTCACTGCAAACGCCGAGTGAACATGATTCTGACCGCAGTCTCAGGACCCATCAGCTCAGACTTAATCACCTCAAACACTAAATCAAGAGGGAAGAAGAGGCCAAAACAGCACAGGGGTCATAGCTGCAACATTAAACATTAGAGATGCTAGCTCAAGAAACCAAAGAAGATAGAGAAATGTTGTTTCCTGGGAAAACGCAGTGGAACACTTGTTGCTACATGATTTTTGCTGAAAGCTGCTGAAGAAGTTTAAATCTAGGCTAAAAAGGTTTCATCTCTAAACTGTTAAAGTGAGTTGAATTAGAACAGCTGACATTTGCTGAAGCGAGAAAATAAAAACAGAAAGCAGCCGAAATATGTAGAAAAAGCTGCAAAGAGAAGAAATGTAACAGAAATGAGCAGAATAAGATGGAAAAAGGCAGAGAGGTTGAATAGATTACAAAAAAAACTGAAATTAGCAAAAGTCTCTAAAATCAGCTGAAAAAAGTTGAAATTACAAAAAAGTAGCTGAAAAAGCTATTAAAAAAGCTGAAGTAAGCAGAAAGGAGCATAAAAAGGCAAAAAATGTGGAAATTAGCAACAAAACAAGGCAAAACACACACAAAAATTCAGAGAAGCACCTAAAAAGTAGCTGAAAAAATGAATTCAGCAGAAAGAAGCTGAAAAGAGCATAAAATAAGCTAAAGCTAAAATGACTAGAAGGAAGCTGAAATGAGCTGAAGGAAGAAGAAATTAACATGAAGTTAAAATAAAAAAGCTAAATCAGAACAAAAGCTGAAATGAGCAGTATGGGGGAATGGTGGTGCAGAGGCTACAGAGGGTGGGCCTGTGATCAGAGGGTCGCTGGTCAACTCCCCGAACCGACTATATCAAAATGTGGGAGGAAAAGGGAAAAGGTGAAACACCCACACCTGCCTCCACCCTCATTTACCCCACTCTGGGCCCTTGAGCAAGGCCCTTGACCCCCCAGCTGCTCCCCAGGCACCAGATGTCAGCCCACTGTTCACGTGTGTGTGTGCTCACATGTGCAATGGAAAAAATGCAGATAATTAATTTCCTCGTTGGGGATTAATAGAGCACAAAAACAATAAAGTTTAAATTATGTGAAGAGAGCTCCAATAATTTTCAATGAGAAAAAAACGTCCGAAAGAGATAAACATGTCAAAAAGTAGAAACTGCACAAATACCAAGTCATAACAGGAGTGTCCTGAACGAGCCGAACGTTTTCATGAACGAACTGATGATTTAGCACAAAAACTGTGAAACGAGTTATAAAACGTCCAGAAGAAAAACGGATCTGTCGTGTGAATGATTTACAAACATTCAATCATCGCAGCTCTCAGAAAACGCCAAGACACAGTTTGACGCAATCACAAGAAATGAAGAGTTGTCAGCTCAGCACGGTGGTGTTTTTATTATTTCATGAGGAATTTTTGAACCAAATCCAGACTGATCCCAGAGAAATGAGGTGAAATCAACACAAAATCCAAAGCAACAACAAAACCTAAGATGTACGACATCACTTTCAAAGTTGGACTAAGCAGATTTTAAAGAAAGCAAAGTTTCTCAAGTAATTAAATATATTTCTGTTGGGAAATTATTGTACATACAAACAAATGTTCTGAAAAAGTTGTAAAAATCGAGAGCATTCATCTCCTGAATGAGCTGAACGTTGTGATGTTTGAAAGACTAAAACAGAACAAAGGATGCAGAAGTAGTTGGATTTCAAAACGCGCACAGAAAAACAAAAACAGAAAACCAATAAAGTGAATTCTGAATCAGCGATTACTCAACAAACAAGTTTCAGCCTCGTCTGTGGGCTGCACAGTTAGAGAATTTATAAATACAGTATTAGCTTATTTTTTACTAAAAGAATGACGTAAATGATTTTCATGGTCAGTTATTACATTATAAACTGTATTCAGCATTATTAGAAATATTCATCATAACCACGAGTCCCAACAAATGAGACAGAGGCGAGCCGTTGAAATTTCATCTCAACTCCCAAACGTACATCTATTGAAACAAACTTATTACGGAGCTTATTTTATTTTGATTTGCGTTAATTGAAGCTGGGCTCCCCGAGTCACACGTCGAGCCACGGGAGATACGAGTGACGCACACGGCTCAGGCAGGGAAGAGCGCTCGCTTCACACGGGAACCCGCCTGATTGTTTTAAGTCAGTGTGAAAATGAAGAGCCACTGTTTGGAGGAATGCATATCGCCCGCCGCCGTGAACGCAAGACTTTCAAACTGAGATCATCTTCTGCCGAGGAAAGATGGAGTTGGAGCCGTTTTGGGCAGAACTTTAAAAAAGTGCCATGCGTGAACAAATGCAATATTGCAAGACATGAAAGCTCAGAGTGTGTGTTGTGGATGACTCTCAGCTACTACCATAGGAGGTGGCAGCCATCTTGAATTTGACTTGACGGTAATCGGCCGTCGAGGTACATCCAATGATTAATTTCTGAAAGTTTCATTAAAGACTGTGTCATGGTTTAATAAATATTTTACTAACAGACAAACAGAGATCCTCCAACAAGTAATGTATGTAACAGGTAATAAATGAGGTAAAACATAGAGCAACATTTGGAGTATTTGTTGAGGATTAGATACTAACACCAAATGTTAGCAAAATGTCTATAAAACTGACTAAATTATGGACATTTTTGTATTTGATCATTTAGATTAGCTGTGGCGGCCATCTTCAATTGGATTGGCTTTAACATTTAACAGCTTAAAAGCTGTTAAGTGTTTCAAGAAATATTTTGCTAACAGACAGACACAGGCAAAAAACATTGTCCAAAGAAGAACAAAAAAAAAGAAGAAGCAAACTTGCGTTCAGACAGAGAATCGGCCTGTCGTGTTTTACAGGGATGTGGTACAACATCTGGCAAGACTCAAAAAAAAAAAAAAAAAAAAAAAAAAAACTTCATTGGCAGCGGAGATGATGATCAAGAACAAATTTATTTTCAACACCTTGTAAGCCTGTTGCTATAACAACCACTGGACTTGAGCTTAATGATAACAATTCGCAGTACTTCTTTAAGTACGAGCTCAGGAAAGAGAAGGTGGTGTGTTTTGAATGTGTGTTAAAATAAATAGAGCAATATGAAGCTTGTTGATTTAAGTGTTTCCTGATTAAATTGAAAGGAGAGAAAGGATTAGTGCGTTTCGAGTGTGAATAGAGGAGGAGACAGACGGATTACATTATGTTAGCCAGCAGGAGCGTGTGCTCAGATAGTGTGTTGTACAGGCCAGCAGGAAAATGCCTGCTGAGCGCTTCAGCAGGGCTAAACCAGATTTCCACCAGAGATACACCCACAGCAATCCATTTTCTTCTTCACGTTGTTTCCACTAATAGCAACAAAATTATAGCTTCCTCTTAAGTTTATTTATATGCAAGCGAGTTTCTTTTTTCATGTACAGGTGTTTAAACGAAACTGCAATGAACTCAGGAAAACTTATAACTATGTTTTTTTTGTTGTTGTTGTTGTTGAAATGGAGTAAAGAGTTGTCAGTATCTTACCTGCAGTAGACAGCTGTCAGAAAAATCTCAGTTTTGAGAATCAGAGCAGAGCAGAGATGATTCGAGTGAATTGTTACCATTTTAAACTTAAAATCAAACCTTTACTTGCAGTTCTGACATCACTGAGACAGACGTGTATGTTCTGTCTCAGTGATGAACGTTCAGCAGAACTCCTGTTGAACACTGGGCCTAATCCGACGGCTACTGGCTGCACCATGACAGCAGAACGGGTGAAAAGATGAAGCCATGACTCATGATTACTAATGCTTTCACCTCACTTGTAATAAATAAAGCCTGGGAGGGTTTTTATGGGTAGGAAGTAGCTGAAAGGAAGGCTGAGAGTGGACAATGTGAAAGAAAAGCAAATAAGTAATGGATTTTTTTTTATTATTCTAAAAGTCGGGCATTGGGAGCCAATTACAATGAGCCCCGGGATTAATTGAAAATGACCCTTTGGGCTTGATGTAAAAAGTGCGCTGGCTCGTGAAAAATGAGCACGAGCATAACAATGTATGCAGGGGCTCATTAGAAGGTTCAGCATTTCAATTCCAATTAAAAATGCAATTCATCTTCCGGAAAGTGAGAAATCAGAACGAGGGTTTGAGAAATTTACTCTTGCTAGCTACGACCAAATAAGAAACCTTCACAGAGACAAAAAAAAAAAAGAAGCATTCTTTAATTATCCAACAATTTTCAGTCAGGTCATCTGGATGGTTTCTTTTCTTTTTTTTGTGCAGAAACGTTTCACCTTCCATCCAGAAGGCTTCATCAGTCAAGGAAACACACAACACAAAATTGATTCTTCCCCCAAACAGTTTACTCCAAAGTGGAACAAACCAGTTATGTTGGTGCTAAGATGGTGTTTTTGGCACGCCCCCTCCTCTGTTGCCGGCCCTCTTCCTCTTCGACAGTCATGTCAAACTGGTTCAAAACAGTTTTTTTTCCATTCTTTAATTACCTTTCTCCTCCATTGATGTACTTTATACTTTAATCGTTTAAATTCGCAGGTGAACAGTGACTGATGCTGGAGTTCTCTCAGCCTGTACATTAAAGATGGATCCACCAGGGCTACATCTGATTGAAACAGACACCATCCTCCACAGGATGCAGTCTCTGACATGTAACGGATAACAGCGGACACGCTGACTGTCCAACACGTCTTACTCCTACTGTGTTCCAGTGAAACAGTCGTTATCAAGAAACTTATCTGGAAAGCTTTTAAAATGTTACGTTTAAATACTGGTATACCACAGGTAGGAGAATTGGGGAAGACCCAAAGTCATTGGAGGGGTGGTGTATCTTCTCTAGCCTGGGAACGCCTCAGGGTACCCCCAGAATGAGCCCGAAAGTGTCGCTGGAGAGAAGGGATGTCTGGGTTTCTCTCCTGGACCTGTTGCTTCTACAACTCGACCACGGATAAGCGATAGAAGATGGATGGATGTTTAAATAAAAACAGACTAAATTAAATGGTATCATTTCCAAACAAGGCCCCATTCATGAAGGATTTATTAAGACTTTCTCTTTGGGATATTTACAAGTTTATAACCCCTTTATAAAGCATTTCCAATTATTTATAAAATAAGAATAAACACTGTACGTACATTAAAACTTGATTACTAGTTAGCAAGATACGACTGGTGTGCTTTAATTCATTCAAGTAAATGTAATTTTTGGAGTATGCATTGGAAATGACTTTCAGGTACTATAACAAAAAATTTTTTGCTCAGCGTCTATAAAAATAACAGAATTGCATCTATTTTTGTGTTTGCTAAAAAGCAAACCTGTTGTAGAAGCCATCTTGATTTGGGCTGACTAAAGATGAATTAGTTGTTGCTTGACATCTAACAATTTGTTTCTGTCCACAAGTTCATGAGATATTTTTCTGCAAGACGAACAAAAGAACGCACACACAAAAACTCGGGCAATTACATGATTCCCCGCCTTTTGTGGCAGCAAGCAATAAGTAGCTTGCAAAATAGTGAGAAATTTAAAACCTGATGAACATGTGGGCTCTTCAAGAAGGCATGTTTAGCTGCCTCCTATTCAAGCACTTCAGATATAGAGTCTGCATCATGTCTTCACCAGTGTAGAAGATTCAAACAGAGGAGATCCAGGCAGGCTCGTGGAGAATGGTGCAAAACATGCTGAATATTCAAAATGTAGTTGGCATGATTGTTGAGCAGCAAGAAGTACCACGTTTGCTTGCAGGGTTGACAGCTATTGCTCAAAGAAGCATCCGTTTTGTGCAAAAAAAAAACCAACCCACAACAACAACAACAACAACACAAGAGCAAGAGAAAAGATGAGACTCAACAAGAAAAACGAGTTTTGTTGGAAAATGAGACCCTCGGGTTCTTGAAGCAGTCAACTTTAAAAGGAACGAGCTCCGTCAGAAAGACGAGACGACTCCTGCATTGAACTGGGTAATAGTTGTTTAATTGTTAACTGGGTTTGGGAGTAACTGGCAGAACTGTTTACCGGGTTTAGAGTTAGTTTCTGGACCACAGGATTAGGTAAGAGGTCCGAACCTGATGGTAAACTGATGGTCTGGGACTTCTCCCTTTTTCTGTTTATTGAACTCTGTTAAAACAAGGAATTTCTATTTGCCCTACCTCTACACAGGGGTGGAAGTAACGAATTACAAATACTGACATTACTGCAATTAAGTAGATTTGAGGTGTATTTGTACTTTTATGAGTATTTTTTTTTTAAGTGTGTAATTTTACTCATACTTAAGTTCAATTTAGACCATGTAAAAAAAAAAAAAAAACTTAAATTTGTATATATCATTTGTGAATGTCTATTGTGGTTATTGTTGTCCACTGTTGTCGTCACTCTTTGTTAAAATTCAGGTCTCTCTTGTAAATGAGTCCTCGTGGCTCAATGGGATTAACCTGTTTAAATAAAGGTTGAATGAATGTAATCTACTTCGCTACTTTTAAAATAAGAAATCGCTACAGAGTACGGCCGCAGTTTGAATTAATATTCAAACTACTTCAAACTTAGTAGCCAATAAGGCTCTCAGAACGTGAATATGCCAATTACCTATGACGTAAGCAAAGGACAACTCTGTAGTCATTCATGGACTAAAGATATGGAGAAAAATCCAAAATGGAGACAGAGGACAACACTGTCAACAGAGGAAATGAGGAGGTAAAGGTTGAGGACGAGTTCCCGTGGTCGTACCTGGAGGAATGTTTCAAGTACAGAGGGTGAAAAGGAGACAGAGTCCAGATGCAAACTTTGTTAGATCTGTACTGTGACAGCAGCTTACAGGACTTCATCTAATCTCAAAAACATATTGCAGTATACAAGCTTTTACAACTACCTTCATGATATTGCTTTTTTATTGTTTGTATGTGTGGGTTATTAGTTTGGCTAAGTACGCAAAGATCTTAGATATTGTCCCTGCCATCAGTTTGTCTGGTACTAAAATAAGACGGAGCCTCCGAGCGTCTGAGAACTGAGCTTTGACTGTTTACTGTTATATACAGTAAATCAAACTGAATGACTTCTATTGACAACACAATGAAACATCAAGTGGTTAAAAAGTAATTAAATGAGTAGTTTTTGAGAAGAGCACTTTGTACTTTTACTTAAGTATTTTTATAACACTAGTACTAGTACTTTTATTTGTAATTGAGTACAATTTAAACAGTGTAACAGTAAATGTACTTGAGTACAAATCTTGAGTACTCTTTCCACCTCTGCTTCTAAATCATCTCAGCCCAGGGGCCTGAGATGATGTAGAGGTAAAGCAGCCGACTTGGGACCAGAAAGTCACAGTTCGACTCCCCTCCATGTCCAGATGTCATGGTGTCCCTGAGCAAGACAAACAGTGTTTCCCCTACCATTATACAAGCAGGGTGCCCCACTCCGTCAACAGAACTGAGCGCCCCACCTACCAAACTGACTGCCACCCACTCCCCCAGCACTGACATAGCGCTACGCTAGCGGCGCGAAATACAGGCGCTCTAGCTAAAAAGCTAAAGATGCCTCGTCCCTCATGCTGAACGCTTCCCTCCCCGCCCTCGCTCAAAAACTGTTGGTACAAGCTGTGCTCAGACATGTCTCCGTCCCCCGTCAACAAAAATCATGGCTGAGATGAGCACCCCACCAAGGCAAGTTAACTAGGGGAAACACTGACATCTAATCCCTAACTGCTACCCAGGTGCTTACATAGCTGCCCACTGCTCCACCTGGGTGTATCCCAGGTGTAATGGGTTAAATGCAGAGAACTAATGTCACCAAATGTATGGGAACTTAGTGATGACAACACATAACACTTGCATATATATATATCATTTTGCTCCAACCTCCCTGTTCTGTCTTTGACTACTGTATTTAGTAAAACATTTTATACATTGCAATCATCTGGACTCCATATGTTGTGTCCTTCAATCAATTCCTAGACTTAAAAGCCATAACAGTCCATGTTTGTATGTCGACTGGCTACATAAGTATTTGTCACCGTGTGCTTTATTCACATCTAAAGTTATCTATTGGACGGACGTCCCAGTTTCAGTTCTGGTAATAAATTAAAAAAACAATGAGGAATGAAGGCTGATGACTAACTGATTTTCTTCTCTGTGTTAGCTATGAAAAGATCAAATTCAAATAATTTTCCAGTACAAGAAAGTGAAATGACTGGAAACAAACGTTTACTGAAGTTGAACTGATGCCCGTATGAAGCTCCAGCAGTCTTTAGTGTCTTGAGTCAGACTGTCATCTTCCAGGATGGCAGCTCTTTTTGTTTTCTCCCTTTTGTTTGCTTGGACATGTGTTTATCTTCTACCCAGCAGAGAAAAAAATAGTGATACAAATGTCTGTCACCCTGTAATCAGGCTTATCTGGGGCCTTACCAGCAACAAACTTCAAATTACCTCAGTAGACTGGGCAGGTAGCAGAATTCTTAGACTATAATTTTATTTCAAATTACAATCAGGGAAAAATGTTTCTCTCTGTGATATCAATAAATAAACAGCACTTTTATTTATTATATACTGACCAAGCAAAACATATATTAGTCCTAAAAATCAACTTCTTTCAATAGACTGTTGCACGTGGGTTAAAAAAAAATCTCAATAAACTGAAACCAGCAATGCTCATACAGCATTTATGTGATTTGAGTAGACGCTTACTTCTGGCTAGTTTTGGACTTCAACTGATTAATAGAGACAATAGGCAGAGCCTGTACCTCCCTGGGTGCACCCGGAGCTTTCCTCAAGGCAGGAACTTTTTGGAGCCAACAGAAAGAATCAAGAGTTAATTCAAGAAGCAGAGTTGTATTTGTGCTGCTCTCAGTGAGAAAGGCTGAAACGGTTTCAGTCAATGAGTGCTTTAAACAGGGAGGACAATATGCTTTTCAATTAAGAACTTATAGCTACAAAACATCAGGCTAACTATGGGGCATCTGTGGATGAGTGGTTAGAGCAGTCGTCCTCCAATGGGAGAGTTGGGGGTTTGATTCCACCTGCAGTCACATGCTGAAGTGTCCCTGGGCAAGACACTGAACCCCTCATTGCCTCTGATGTGTGTCCCATGGTGTTTGCATGTGATAAAGCTCTGATTAGTCTTTGTAGAGATCTAGTATAGAGCTGTATGAATGGGTAAATGAGGACACATATTGTAGTGTAAAGAGCTTTGAGTATCTAGATAAGATAGAAAGGTGCTATACAAGTACAATCCATTTACCATTTACTATTAAACAGAATCCTTAAAATATAATCCCATCATGAACTTTTGTTTTCAACCCACATTCAAAGTCTCAGAGACTCGTGACACAACTATCGACATTTAACTACAGAAACTTTGCTTTTAGGCCATTTAACAAAGAGCCTGGACCTGGACCAATCCTGTGTTCGTCTCTGACTCGTTCCTTTCTTCTCCAACATTAGAAGGTCGAGGCAAATGGCCACTCGTCCTGAGCCTGGTTCTGCTGAAGGTTTCTTTTTGTTAAAAGTGAGTCATTCCTTTCCACTGTCGCCATCATGCTGCTCAGGATGGGGAATTGGGCCCAAGGGAAGATTTGATGCAACCTGCTGGCATTTTGATTATTACAATGAGACTAATTTGACTGTAATTTGATTTTAACTTAAATGGACTTTTTGTTAGAGCCTTGAGCCGGCTCTTGAAATGGCACTATATTAAAAGAATGAATTAAACTGAATCCATTTATGACTACTGTTTTTATATCTAGCAGTTAAAAATAAATAGGTCGTTGCCCATTATTTCTTAAGTTAATTTGATTTACGCAGACTCTCTGAAGACAGACTTGGTGTTTCATGACCCACATTGGGGTCCAAAGTCTAACTTTGGGAACATCTGGTTCAGACCGTGCTGTAAAATGCTTCACATTAAATTTTGCATGCAGCCTTAGAGGCTGCATCTCAAGCATGTGAATTTGGTTTATCTGTCAAGTCATAAAGCGTAGAGCAAATGTGTACTGAGAAATACAGAGCCATAATAGTCAGGATGCTGAAGAGTTTATATTAACATGAGGGTAAATAGGAACCAGGACTTTTCAACCTATCAATTTACTGTGGCAACTTGATCTGTGGTGCTCAAAGCGTAAATATTTAAAGGTTAGAAGCAATAAAACCACTGCTTATCGTCTCCTTGATGATTCTCAGAGAATAAATAAGAATTCAGACTGCATAATGTCATATCTTGTAGACATTACCTGAACTCTCAACATGATCTGTGGTCAGGCTTTCAGAGAGAAGTCCAGCTCTTCTTTTTTTGTCTCAGTGCAGCCTGATGCCTGAGGGGGAAGAGACATGGCATCCTCGGTTTGTTCCCTGCCCCCCACCTCGTTACAGGTTCTGCTTTTTAGTTTTCTCTCTCTGTATCATGAAAAGTATCAAATGCAGAAAAAAAAAGCCAAGAGGCAAAAAAAAGAAAAAGGGAAAAAAGAATACTCATGGAGACCAGGCAGAGAACAAATTGGGTATAGATTATAAATGTGTAGCTTCTACAGGGGGGGGCAGCCACCTGGGAATATCAACCATCCATGAACTGTGCTCTGGTAATGACAGAAAACACAGACTGGGAGAAAAAGCCTTCATTGATAAAACAAAACAAAGAAATCATGAAATGAAGCACAGCACACGAGCAAGACGCTGCTTTCATTAGCAGGTAACGTGCACGCCGATGCTGTGAGTATTTAGTGGTTGTGCTTCATCATGAAGTGCATTCAAGCAAGACGAGGCAGCTGCAGACAGTGTGATGTTCAGTCATTTCACGTTCCTGATTGAACAGACTGCAGTGATGGTATTCGATGGTATTTGTTCTCTATTCTCTCCCTGGATTCTTACATGTTCTGTAATGTTGGCGCAGTTTTCCAACAAAGAAAGGCTACAAAAGCTCACCCACTGATCTTAAGCGTGTTGCTGATTACATATACACCAGTACATTTTGAGTTGTTAAACTATTTGGATCAAACTCATTGGAGAGCTTTGCTTTGTATGCACAGCAAAATAAATGTGTATGTATTCTAAGCTTTTTGCAAACCAGGTATATTGATGTCAGTCCATATATTGAGCATGTCCTACTACTGTATATAAAATAAACCGATGTTCCAGATCAAGATGCTTCATCTCAGAAGTTTTAAGATTAAGTATTGGTCGATATTTGTCATTACTGATTCTCAATCCAATACTTGCTTCATTTTTTATTGTTTACAGATTACACAGCACAAGTATGTTTAAATTATTAAAAACACTGCAGTGAGTGTTTGGATTTTAAATGTTTAATTTAATCAATGGTATTGACTATCTTTATCACCATCACCATATGAAATACACAATTTGAAAATGTTGCAAGTAGCTACTGAACTGCAATCATTCAGTATTTTTAAATACTTCCACAGCAGAAATGTGTTGGATTTTTATCAAAGTCAGAACTTTTTTACTATGGCTTCAATCAAAAATCCAGTATGGCTGTCTTTTGATCAAAAAAGGTTGACAACTGTACAAATGAATTATTTATAGACAATTTATGAGTTTGTATCTAATTAAATCCGTTACTGTCCAACTTTTAGTATTAAGCACGTTGATAAGTATTTTGCTATGCTTAAAACTTAGTATAATACTTTGTTAGCAGCTTGTTTTACTAATATTAGCTAACATGGTCACTCACAACAACCACTCTTACTGGTTTACCAATTTACAGCTGAAACGCTACGGAAAACCAAAGAGGACGTTCTTTAAGGTTTATTTTAATGACATTGTTTCAAGATAACCAGTTACTGTTTTGTTGTGAAAACTGTTTAAGTAAATTGTTATTTTGAGATAGATTTTGTTTTATTTAAGTAGTTTGTTCTTCTTTCAGCTGCTCCCTTCTTCAGGGATCGCCACAGAGAATTATCTCGCACAAAGACTTGGAAATTGTTTTTATGATGGATGCCCTTCCTGACAAAACCAGAGACCACTGAGCTACCACAGCCCTCTGTGTGGAGCAGAGAGCTGCCAGGTGGGGGGCCCGAGGTAGCAGATGGTGGGGGTTAAGGGCCTTGCTCAAGAACCCAGAGTGGGGCAAATGAGGGTAGAGACAAATGCAGGTGTTTCACCTTTCCCACCCACATTTTGATGTCGGTACGGGGGAGTTGAACCGGTGACTTTCCGATCACGGGCCTACCTTCTCTAACCTCTGTGCCATCAACCCCCATCCCACCCCCCCATTTGTTTTATTTAAATAACTGGATATGTTCAGTTTTTTAGATTTAAGAAAGTTTATTTTTCTCAACAGTGGAAATTCAAAATCCCAGTCTTTCATCAGGAATCAGGACATGCTGTCGGTTGATTCAAGCTGAAAACGTCACATCAAATCACAAATCGTTGTTCAACGCATTACTGTTCTCCCAAGTGTCATGACGACAAAACTGAATGATGAAACTTGGTGTAAAACAACAACCACTCAGTTTTCCCCCATAACCGTCTCACTGTGTCGAGGAAAAAAAGATTTGTTTGCTCAAGATAACGAGATAAAACTAGCTTTGTTGTGTTGAGTTGTTGGAATAATGAAAATAATCACATCTAAATTAATAATAGCAGGTATAAATGTTATTGAACTACTCTAACCTGTCAGGAACTTTCATCTCATTCAAAGCTGAAGGGTTCACAAAATAAAACCCTGATTTTTTTTCAAAATCAACCTTACAGAGGCCAACATCAGCAAACCAGCTGATGGCTTTCCATACCATACCATACCACACCACTTTATTTATAAAACACTTAAAAACAGCAGCAAGGCCAACCAAAGTGCTGTACAGCACAACCAAACAAGCAAAGGACACAGCATAAAATACAAAGATCTAAACAGGTAAAAATAAGAAACTAAATGACTAACATTATAGAATACAGCCAAGTTAAAATCAACTCACACAGTGTCAAAAGCCCGGGAATAAAAGTGAGTTTTCAAACAAGACTTAAAAACGGTAAGAGAAGGAGCCTGCCTGACATGCAGTGGTAACTCATTCCAAAGTTTTGGACCTGCAACAGAGAAGGTTCTGTCACCTCTGAGCTTAAAACGAGTTCCTGGAACCAATAAAAGCATCTGGTCTGCTGACCTCAGAGAAAGCTGTGGGACATATGGCTGCAGCAGATCAGTGAGATAGGAGGGGGCAGAATTGTTCAGAGATTTAAAAACATACAGAAGTATTTTAAAATGAAAGTGAACTGGGAGCCAGTGAAGAGAGGCAAGAACTGGAGGAATGTGCTCTCTTTTGCCTGTACCAGTTAAAAATCAGGCTGCTGTATTCTGAATTAGTTGCAAACGTGCAACAGAGGTCTGACTGATTCCAAAAAGAAGCACATTGTAGTAGTCCATCCACCTTCAGCTTGTGTTCACACCGAGCTCCATCCAAAAGACCGTTATGACAATCAGGAATATATTAAACTGAGTACGTGAACCAACCCTGAAACATGCCAAATACTGTAGATTACAGGGAATAAAATATAAATACAACTGTTTCTTGATTCCAGTCCTTTACCGAGTTATAAAACACTAGTGACAAACCATCAAAAACATGATTAATGTTGAATAAATCATCTTTGTTTCGTAAAAAAAATGAACTAAACTGCACAAATATCAGGGACAAAATGGGTTTTAGATACATAGTTTGATTCCCAAAGCCTGATTCTCTATGTCTCACTTCCAGCTTGAGTGTTGAACCTGTGAGCGCTTCACAAATCAGAGTTCATCGCAACTCCACTTCTGGCAGAATAACCGATTTTCAACATTGTAAGCAAAAAAAGCCGTCTGGTATTTGATGGTCAGTGCAGATTAAAGAATTCAGTCCTGTATGGGATTCTGAAGAGTGACTCTGCAGTAAATATTTCATGTATTTATGGAAAGCATCTGTGCAAATCATGCAGCATTTCTGCTGTTTGAGAAAACAAAGAAAAAGCATGTTGGGGATATATTATTCAAAAGTTATTTTAATTTTTTTAAGTAAATTTATAGGCCATTACATGATATGTAATTATTTACATATATGTTTTGATTTAAAACGATTTTATATTACATGTGATGAAAAAAGTTAATGATGGAAACCAAAGAGAAAGTAGGTGCTGGTTGCTGAAGTGTTTTTTCTGTTGACATTCCTGTTTCCAATTATTTTTGAAATGATAGGTTCATGTTTCTGAATAAGGCAGGAGCAAGGATGAATACTGTGGCAGTATGAGAAGAAACTCTGAATAATAATCGAGAAAAATCTAAACAATGTCAGCAAAAAGTTTCTGCCAGTACGCAAAAAACGGTGTAAAACTATTTCCCCTAAAAATCCATCTAACATTTATCAAACAAAAGGGAGCTGTGGTGAACTGCTGAGTGAGTTTGCTTTGATTATAAATGTCACGGAGCCTGTAGGAGGCTTTACGCAGCCTTTTACTTTGCTTGTAGCTGAGACTCACACAGACGGGCGGCTCGTTTGGTGGCAACCTGAATAGGTTGTCTGGAAAAACCTCTGTGACTTGAAGTTTTTAACCCGAGTTCTTCAGGTCCTGAATGAACAGAAAGGACACGAGGAAAGGTTAGGGGACATGTAATAATGATCCATCTTTGGGCTCACCGAGTCAATAATTTCATGTTTTTGTCCTGCTCTTCAAATGGTCAGTGAAAAATGAACCTTCAGTGTTATTTTTATTTATTTACGGATGATATACACCAACTGCTTTTAAACTGCTTCATTCTGAGATTATTATTAACTATCTTAACCATGACGTTCAATTCAATTCAATTCAAAAATACTTTATTAATCCCAAAGGTCATAACTCATTCTCCTGGTTTCATTAAAGAGTTGTTCTAGGTGCTGATTGCTGCGGGCAGGAAGGATCTCTTGGAGCGGTCTGTCTTTTCAGCGAATCTGAAGAAACTGGTTGCAGATGTAGATCCGTCTAATTGGACTTGGTGGGTTTCTTGATCTTCTTGGGCAGCAGGACTGCCTGAATGTTGAGCAGAACTCCTCCCTGAGCGATGATCACTGCTCCCAGCAACTTGTTGAGCTCCCCGTCTTTGCAGACAGACAGCTACAGGTGTTTGAGGATGATTCTGGTTTTGTTGTCATGAGCCACATTACCCACCTGAACTCAATGGTCAGGGACTCAAGCACCGCTGCCAGGCAGACGGGAATGCATTCACGGCACCTCCTTTTCAACTCATATGGGAATTGAGGCTGTAGCTGAGATATTATTTGAGCTTTTGAGATGCTAATCAGCAGCTCCTGGTTGTAAAAACAAAAAAAAACTATTTGTTGTTATGGTTACGCACCATAACAAATGTCCAAAAGTAAAAGTATGTTCAGCATCTTGATTTAATTGCTCAATCAAGGATCTAGCATTCCTAAAATAAATGCATTTCACCCACCACCTTTCATGGCGCAGTTCATACAGAATACACAGCATCTGTAAAATAGGAGTTGAAGCCATTTTGCATCGTCTAATGTCAGTTGGGTGTGGCGACCATGTTGAATTAGGTTAATTTCAAATGTTAATCAGATGCAGTGGTACATCAAATTATTTCCTTACAATTTCATTAAAATTCATTCAGTGGTTCACTAGAAATTTTGCTAACAGAGTTCAGGGCTTCCCCTGGGTCACTTGCCTTGGCAGGGTGCTCATCTATTCGGGGATGTTTGTTGACCGGCGGGGGGGGGGGGGGGGGGGGGGGGGGGGGGGGGGGGTGTAGTTGTGGGTGAAGGACATTTCAGTTGGCATCCTCCTTGGTTAAAGGAGTTAACTAAACAGTTAAGACAAAATTTTAAACAAAGATTTTATGCAATCTATTAGTGCTCAGGATATGTGTTGGGGATCGGTCTAAACTACTACCACACCAAGTTTTAGATGAATATCTAAAGTCAGCTGGTTGTGGCAGCCATCTTGAATCAGGTTCCCCCTTCAGCGGCGGGTGATACTGAAGCAGAACACTCCTGCCCGTGAGTGAACAAAAAGGAGAGTGAAAGCCTGCAGAGACTTTGTACCTCGGTCCCTGACCCCTTTGTGCAGCTTCTGGCCCGTTTGGTGTAAATGGAAGAAGAAAGGGATGGAGGCGCAGCTTACGCAGGTCTTACCAGCTCATTACAGCCAGTAGGATCAGATGAAGCTCAGATCTTATACAAATTGAGCTTTTCAGAGACACCGCAGTTTTTAAAGTGGAAATGTGTCAAATTTAAAAACCATTTTGGATAAGTGTTTTGATTTTGTAGCAGCTTTTCTCACTTTAGGCTTTAGAAATAATCAGGTGAAGCTGTGGGAGAATCAGTTGTATCTTTCTGCAGTGTGTGCAGTGAAGCGTTTCAGTCACCTCCAGCTGAGTAAATACTAAAGTCATTTTTAAAGGAGGTCATCCGGAAATCACAAGTACACTCTAAAGCTCTTTTATATCTTTACTGGCTAAAACTAAAACCCCGATTGATTCTCAGCTGAAAGACTTGCTTGGATTTTCCTGGCTGTGGTTGGGTTGAAAAGGCGACAGATGAAGTACGTTAGAAAGCTTTCTGACTGGCAGCTGGAGCGGGAAATTAGCGTATGATGGAACAAACTGAGCAACGTATGAAAACTGTTGAGAATGAGCACATTTTCACACAGACTGATTGGCAGTTTTTGAATTATAATTTTTTTTTCCCACCCTCCTTTCACCAAGTCCCATTAGTTGGCCATCTGGTCTGAAGTCAGCTTGTTCATGACTTATACTGAAAAACTGGGACATAAATTGTGAGGATGTGAAAAAAAACAAAAACGAAACAAGCAACTAAGGAAAGACGTGATAATCACAGAGCAAAAGAGATTCAAATTTGAGGCGGCGGTAGCTCGAGGGTTAGTGCCGCAGTCTCTCTGCTCTGAGTCCAGGTTGGGTCAGGAAGGACATTTGGAATAAAACATTTACCAAATCTTTCAAGGCAGTTTGCTCGTTGCTGCGATCCCCGAAGACGGGAGCAGCAGAAAGAAAAACAGCACAGATTCTTCATAATAATTTGTGTTTGCAGGCCACAGCTTCACTCCTGTCCAAACATAAATTGCTGCCATGAAAAGTGAGCAATAATTGCCCGTTTTCGTTTGTCTGTTAGCAAAATATCTCTAGCCAGCGAGTGAAATTTAACCAACTTCTCAAATAGTAATCCTTGGATGTCCTGCAGAGCTACAACCAATTAAGTTTTGGAATCAATCAAAGTCAAACAGACTACTTTTAATACATTAAAGCCAAGGCCATCTCTTTTGGAACAACAAAATAAATAAACAAATTAGTTTATTTACAGACATTCCCTACAATATGTGGTCGCCGAGTTCATTTTCATTTCAGGCGTTTGCTCAAATACATTCCAGCAGCAGTAATTAGTTAGCTAGCCTGTATTAGTCACTGCACTTTGTTTTAGGGATGACTCTCAGCTACTACCACAGCAAATGTTAGCTTAATATCTGTAAAAATCACAGAGTTATAGCCATCTTTGTGTCTGCTAAGATCTTAGCTGTGGCAGCCATCTTGAATTGGGTTGTCTCCAAACATTTATCAATTGTTGATGTACACTCATTTTATTTGAAAGTTTTGTCAATATCTGTCCAGTGGTTCATGAGAATTTTGTTAAACAAAAGAAATTTGCTTCATTATTCTTAGAGGGACATTGTATTGTCTTCCTGTCTTTTCTGTCTAACCTTCCGAACCCTAAGCCTAACCTCAGTTCACACCCAGACCCTAAACCTAACCCAAAGAGTGACGTTCCACCATATTAGGACCGGGCTTTGGTCCCATTAAGAACTAAAAGATTACATGATTTTACACCTTTATACAAAGTTTTAAAACAAATGATCTGTAAAAAGTTTAGTTAATTTAATGGATAAACCGGTCTTGTGCCTGACACAAATCTTAAAATCTTTTGTTGCAGTAGCATGTGCATATCGTGTGGATTTCTTTCACTAATGGTGCCGTTTAACAGAAAAATAAAAATCTGATGGCTTGTGTTGGTTTAAAACATATTATATATATATAT
>NC_056511.1:5898206-5977138 GCF_014905685.2 Nematolebias whitei | reverse complement strand
AATCCAGCTCTAGTGAATGAGGTTTACGTAAGAGAATATGGGAGTTTATGCGGGAGCATTATTTTCTTTGTAGTTAAATTAAATGTAGCCAGAGCTGTGGTGTTTTCTGTTCTGCTTTATGCTTTTAATACACTTCATGTAATTCTATCTATTAATCAGTTTTCTTAATGACACAATGCAGAACTGCACTCATTGTCTTTTAAGCACTTTTTATTTCTTAACCTAGAGATTAAGTTGTTAAAAAGCAAATGCTCAAAAATGTAATCTTTATAAAGAAGTCAAGGATGAACCCACGTTTTAAAAAGGATATGGTTTGTGAACTCTAAAATGATTTTTATTTGTAGTATCTAAAATTGAACAAATACTTAATTGTTTACAAATGTGTGTCTGTGTGCTGATGAAAGCACTGTAGATTTATGAGGAGCAAACGATTACGGAGACGCTGCGAGCCTTGCACTGTGAATCAGAGTGCGGGAAGACGGGAGCCTGCTGGGATCAAACCTTTGAACAACCACAGCATCATTTCTTGGAAACAAACACGTCTGAATTGTTGTTGTTTTGGAGCACTGTGTGGGATTTCTGTTCCGCTGCTCTCCTCGCTAACACACAGATTTCTACCTGGTGGGACGAGAACAAACACTAATCAAGTGGAGATGAGAAAAGAGCTGCAGGCTCGTGTTCTTCTGCATGGGGAAAGTTTTAGGCAGAGGTGGAAATATATTTACAGCACGGCTGTGATTTAGTACGACGTTAGGAATCATGAGTGTACAGTTGGATCTAACCAGGTTGAGTCAAGTCCTCTGGACGGGTTCTTCATGTCGAAACGTTCCGTCTTGCATCCAAAAGACTTCAGTCGTATAAAGAGACATTTTCTATTTAATCCACTGGTGCATCTCAAAAAATTACAATATTGTAAAAAAGTTAAATTTTTATCATCAGTCATTTCTTAAAGTGAAACTCTTATATTACATAGATCCATTACACACAGAGTGAAATATTTCAAGCCTTTATTTATTGTTATTTTGATGATTGTGGCTTACAGATAATGGAAAACCAAAATTCTGTATCTCAGAATTTAGAATACAAGTCCTGCTGGAAAATGAACTCAGCATCTCCATAAAGCTCATCAGCAGAAAGAAGCATGACGAGCTCTAAAATGTCCTGGCAGATGTTGCATGGACTTCTTGAAAATCCAGTGGACCAGCACCAGAAGAGGACATGGACCCAAACCATCACTGACTGTAGAAACTTCACTCAAGCAACGTGGATTCTCCAATTCTCCACTTTTCCTCCAGACTTTGGGAGTTTGATTTATAAACGAAATGCAGAACTTACTTTAATCTGAAAAGAGAACACTGGACCACTGAGAGACGGTCCAGTACTTTGTCTCCTGAGCAGGTAAGATGCTTCTGTTGTCTCAGGTTCAGGAGTGGCTGAACTCAAGTTAATCAGCTGATCAGGCTGTGACGCCAGGAGTTTACACCTCTTCACAACATTCTCATTTTTTGAGACACTGAATTTAAGTTTTCATTATTTGTCAGTCATAATCATCAAAATTACAAAAAATAAAGGCTTGAAATATTTAAATCTTTCTGTAAATAATCTATATAATTTATGAGTTTCACTTTTTGAAATGACTGACAAAAAAATGACATTTTCACATTTTCCTAATATTTGAGCTGCACCTTTACTATTAAAAGTACAATTTTAAAGTAAATCCTGGGTGAACAAAACACTTTTGTCCCATTAAAGGTGCAGCATTATTTAATGGAATGCATATCACCCACTGCCTTTCCTCACAGTTTTAAACTAAAACACAATTTTAGCTCAGTAGCTGTAAAATTGACAGCGTTGTATCCATTTTTGTTTTCTTATGTCAGTTGGTTGACTGGCATCTTGAATTGTGTTGATTACTAGAGTTATTTTGCTAACAGACAGAAGTGACTTCAGTAATTCAGTGGCAAAGTTTTAAATGCTCACAATATGCGACAGGGAGCAGTCGAAACTACGACCACAACAAATTTTATATAAATATCAGTAAAACTGGCCGAGTTACAGCTGTTTGTGTTTCATTATGTCATTTAGCTCTGGCGGCCATTTTCAATGGGGGTGGCCCCAAAAGTTAATGAGCTGCAGATGTTTAGTTATTAATTTGAGTTTAATTAAAATTCATCCATTAATTTGTTGAGATATTTTGCTAACAATACACACACACACCTTTGATAATTCAAGATTTAATCAGTGGCTCCTAAACTATTTAAATTTTGAGTTTTTAAAGTTTAAAAAAGTTAGTTTGAAAACTTTACCGTATTTATGATTCATTAAACGCAAATAAATGCACCTAAAGCATCTCTAGAGAAGGAGATACATTTAAAACGTTGGTCGTTCAAAAGAAAATTACAAGATTTAATTAAGATAAAATGATTTAGAATATAAAACAGCTCTAAACAGTTCAATCAACCACTTAATCCAACTTAACTGAAACAAAATGTACACCTTAATTTGTATTTTTAAATTAAAACAACATGTTAGATGAAGATTTCTTAATTAAAAAGTTAATTGCCATAAAGATGGCTAACAGAATATAATTATTTTATGCACAGGGATGTGTAACAGTACAGGATATTGTGTGTTTATAGAATGTCCACTCAAATGAGCATTTTTCTGGAGCGACGTAGTGAAAACACACATGGATGTTCAAGATGACTGAACATGAAACAGTGGCCGGCTGTGCCTGCTAATGGAGTGGAAAACGCTGCGTAGGTTTACAACAGCAGGAGTTATTATCACGTCACATCTCAGGGTGTGGAAAAGAAGGAGGCACTGCTGCACACTCAAAGTTCCCGTGAACTAAAGGGAACGTCAAGCGGCAGAGCGGAGGCGACAACGTGAACCATCATCCATATTCATGCTGAAGAAGATCCAGATAGAACATAAATCTAAATGAGTGATCATGGATACTGAGAAGCAAACAATGGTTGGAACTAACAGAATCTTAGTGAATTCTATATTTAAGCCGAGCGCACACCAAGCAAGATTTAAATGTTCACAGAAGTCGTTTCTTTTGACTCATCACCACCGTGTGAAACTTCCTCTCGAGCCATTTTACGACATGCACGTGAGGAGGCAGCAGCATTAAAATATTTGTAGACTCTGCACATACTTGAGCAGGATTCTCCTCTTTTTATTCTCTGCAGGGAACAGTAGAGTTTAAGAGCAAAAGCTGAGCCCTTGTCAAATTCCGATTCATGCTAACCCAACCTCTACATGTGAGGAAAATGGGAATATTTTTGTAAAACGCTGTTTCCCACAAACATCACTTCATGTTTGAGATTTCGAAACTGGTACAAACTTCATGAGAGAACAAGAGTTGGTTCTGTGTTTTCACCTCCATGAGGGCTGGGCTGATGTAAACTGATCTGGTGCTTGATGAGGTCATCGCAGTCTGACAAGTCATTTTCTTCCTGAGACTCAGCGGAATGTTAAATGTGCTCAATATGACAAGTAAAGGCAGAATTATTTGATATGCAATTCTGTAGCAATAGTTACTTTTACTTGCGTTATCATTAAAGACTATTATAAAATCCTTCTAATTCTTTCCTAATACCTGTCAAAGTTTAATGACTAAACGGGAATGTGTGATTGTGCACATATCTGTAAGTCAGAATAGCTGGGTGGATCGTCACTCTGACCCTCCCTGTCCTTTCTCTAATGCCACTTTAAGGGCAAAATTTGCAGTTTTGATACGAAAATACCCAAAAGAATTTTCATCAAATGTGCATATTTTACCTTTCACATTTCATGACCTTGCTCCTCCATCACCCTCAGAACAAAATGCCATTTTGGTGCAGCTGATTTCACAACGGTTATTGAAGTAACAGACAGAGGCTTAGGAAATCTGTTCCTGTGTGGGGTTCTAATTTCATTTTTTATGCTTTTTTAATCCATGTTTTATGATGAAGCCACATATATCCTCCCATTTTTGCATCATAATCTTCAGAAAGACAGTACCAGAATCGAGAGGCTTGCCTTTGTTTACTGAATTTCTGATAATACGTGACATTTTCCAGATATAATTGCCTTTCCTTCAACTTTTATTTTTTCTCTCTCTGCTCCTTTCGATAGATTACATGAAAATGTCATTTGGCTGCAACTTTGCAGGACAGAGAGATTAAAGATTACGCACATAATCCTTAAACCTTCAGTAGTCAGAAAACCATCTGGCAAGACAGGCAACCCCACCCCCGAGGAAATCAAACCCACTTTAGAAGAGGATGAAACAATCACAACACACCTACGCAAAGAAATCCTTTCGGCTCCACTTGCATCAATTCAGGTGAGTTCATCGAGCATCTTTGGTCCAATGCTCCCCTCTGAGACCAGACACTGGGGTCCACCTACAGCAGAGCTTTACTGCACAGCTAGCTGAGCAGAAAGGTCTGAGAGGCTGAAAGATTGAGACGTGGCTTCCTGGAGACTGAGAGAAACCAGGGCAGAGGTCCATCATTGATCCAGCAGAGGTGAGATCAAGTAAACTTTTAAAGAATAGAGTTCAGCATCTTGTCAAAAGTATAAAGTTAGAGGTCAGAAGGGAAGCCTGTTTGACCACATGGGTAATTAAGAGTCAGTCTTGTTCTAAATAAATGTTTAAAAAGCTGATTATAGCAGAGCTCATCTTTTGTTCAGATGAGAACACACTGGGTGTTAATGTAACAAAGACGTGTTAAGGTAGAAGTAAGAACGCATCGCTTGATGAAGAGGTCCAGGGTTGGAACTAAAGTAAAACTCGTTTTAAAATCAGGCTACCAACTACCTTTAGTGGAGAAAAACTCAATTTCCACTGACACATGGTGTCATGGTTAAGTTACATAAGCAGGAATTATTTCGAAAAGTACACAGAAAATGGGGGTAGTCGGTGAATTTAAGCTATTTATAAAGATGGAGTAATGAACACTTATTTATGCAACAAAAAGGTTTTGTGTTTATTAAAATGCATGTCTCAAATTAAGGTGCCAAGTAGTTTAAACACAAAAATAGATGCAAATTATTTTACGTGTTTTATATCCAACTGGGTGTTTGAGTCAGTGTTACAGGATGTTCTGTGGCAAAGGTTGTCGACATGACTGGAAATTGAAAAAGACTGAAGCTAAGCCACTGTATTCAGCTAAGGGCAGTGGTGTCCGTTAATTTGTCTTGCTGCCAAACCCTTACTTTGTACCCAGTTGGCATTTTGTACCCACTTAGTGTTTCATATCAGATGGGTACAAATGGGTTACACGTTTACACCCATGCACTTACCATGTGCACTTTTCCCTGCACAAATACCATCCTGCATGCACCTGTGCACATATTAATTAGACACAAGACCCACGAGATTCTGCACAAGATTGAAATGGGCTTTGTTTTGTAATTAACATTAGACACAAGTACACTTTGCTACAATAAATCATCTACAGTGCATAGAGTGTACCCACTCAGTCAGTTTGTACATAACCTACATACCAGGCACAAACTCTCAACAGTGCAGGTGTGTTGAAGCAGATGCTGCTTGTACGAAGTACAGAAAAACTAAATATTTACTGTATTTTAGGACTTAAATTAAACTACTTTTTTCCTGCCTTGTGGTCTAAGGTTTTTCACAAAACATCTGGGGCAACTGCCCAAATCTCAAAGCCTATCCACGCAGACGAAACATTAACAAAATTGGTTTAAATCTGCTTATAGTTATTTCAAAAGTGTACTCCAGTTGGTTAAATCCTCAATGTTGATGGAGCCAAGATGGGTACAAAGCAAAAATGGACAAAAACAGATACGAAGACAAACAAGACAGGTACAATGTGAGAGTGGGAATGAAGAAACCAGTGGCAGATGATTTTGTTTTGTATCCCAAAAATATGGGTTCAAATTGACCAAATCTGCAAGAGTCAAATATGGCTGAAAGGTATATTGACCTGGAGCCTAGACATAGCAAAACTGCAGAATTTGGACTTCTTACCAGAATTCATATTATGGCTATTGGGTGTTGAATTTTCACCGTAGTCAATCCACACTCTCCACACGCCAATAAATATGGTACTACACTCTTTTCTTTTGTTGTTGTTTTGGTTACAAAGCAAAAAGCACATGTTGTTATATTTACAACTGCTGGGTGAGGAAGTGGTTGAAGTTGGACACAGAAAGCCTTTGTACCTGCATCTTCTCGTGCTGCTGAATGACATTTTATTCTCCACAGCAATGAAACTGATAGTGAAAGCACAAAAGCCTCTCATATACACGTTAAACATGAAATAAAATTGTGACAAAATTATGGAAACCGCCTACTGTAGACAAGGCGACCATGCTGGTAGCATCGTGATAATCTGCTATGATCTTCTAGCTTGTAGCTACACAGTCCGAAAGAGTTACGCCATCATGGACTACATGCTAGTTACATTGTTGGAACACAATGCTGATGTACAAAGTGTAGAACATATAGAGTGATGTTAAGGTAGTATCTCACCAGGCTGTAGCTGTTGGTGACTCACAAATATGAGAAAAAATGTGATTTTTTCAGCAGCAGTCTCATGAAATTCTGAGTGTTTGTGACCAAGTTACCAGCAACCTGTGGAGTCAAATTTTGCATGACTAATTAAAAAATAAAATAAAGTCTGTTTATTGAGTCCATGGTTTGCACAACTTGTGTTCTGCACAGTGCACAGGACTTCATTGCCTATCTTCCTCACACATCGTACTGACCTCATTTCACATTATACCCACCTTGTAAGCCACCCCATGATGACGACTGGTTCTACTGGAATACACTTTAAAAATGAAGATGGGCAGATTCAGACCGACCAACATGCAGACCCAACCCAGAAAGGTACCAGGCTGGGAAGTGATCTTGCAACCTTCTCACTGAGAAGCGAAAGCTCTAACTACACCACCGTGCCAACAGATTCAGACCAGTTTCCCATAAATATTCTTTTGTCATGGAAGAGATGTTTAAACCTGGATATTCAGGGCTGTAGTCTCAGATGTTTTCTGTCATAAACAGAGTTCTCGTACAGGTCTCAAACTACAGTTGGAGAGCTTTAGTATTTACAAGAACTATGGTACCAGTGACAAGTCTGACTATTTTGAGAGAGAAATTTGTCGCACTAATATTTTAACATGTTCACAAGTCAAGCAACAAGCCTCTATGACTGAAATTAAGAACCCCACAAAAGGGTTGAGACATTTTATAGACTCCCTTATGATACTGTTGACCAACTTGTCACCAACAGCCTCATTCATATTTGCCTGACTTTGTAACTCTGGTCCCAAGCTACTTGACATTTCTCCTGTGTTTGCCTTTACAGCAACTACACGTTAACATGATCACTAAATGCACAAGGCAACTCTCCTCCTAATTGCAACTTGCATTCGGAAGTTTAAAAAAAAAACATGAAAGCTTTGAACTTGCCGACTTAGATATCCCTAATGTGCCTCATTAAACTGTACATGACACACTCGTGCTTCAGGCCAGCGGATACTAAAGAAACAAAAAAGCAAAATATTAAAATACTTGTGTGCTGAGCTCTCAGTGGATGAAGTGCCCACTCAGTGATCACGTTAGTGAAGTTTGATTAATCACTTTGCGTGGGAAGAAAAGTGATCAGACATTGAGATTCAATTTTAGTGAATGCAGTGACTTCTTTTCAGCTCAGTGAGGAGGATGAAACACTCCTCTGGGATCTATTCTGCTGCATAAAACTGGTTGGAATTAAATAAAAGAAATAAAAATAACAACATAACAAATGGAAGCTTTTCAAAGCTAACATCAAGGCATAAGTCCTTCAGTTGTGCACCTATAGAGTATAAAACTCTAAAGCCGAACATCATTTTTCCCCACTGATGACAGCCACAGATGCCAAATGGATCTGTCTAATAGCTGGCATTATCATTACATAATGTGCTTAGTGGGATGAAGGGAGGGCAGAGGTAGGGGTTGTATCTGATGAAGAGAGCTGAACTGCTGCCAACTTAAAACATGTTTTTGTAGCGAGGCGGTATGATAATTATCCGTAATGTGACCTCGCTGAATTCTGTCTGTCTCTGGGTTAAATTCACAATAAAACAAAAACACAGGACACTACAGGGACTCATTACTACTTTATGACAGCTGGTACGCAAGACTCGTAACCGGTTTCTTCTGTGCTGGCCATAGCAGAAATCAGAAATCCCTCTTTACATTGAACACTGCTTTATGAGGCTCAGGGGATGTTTTCAAGTAGATGAATACAACCCACTGTTTTACCAAGGTCTAGAAAATGATCTGGTCTGGTAGAGGCAACAGATGGCCTGTTTGTTTTTTTTGTCATTAAGGAGTGCAACAAGTTTTTAGGCCATTATGCCCCTTAGACAAAAAGCATTTAAGAATTACAGCTTTGTTTAGTAGCAGCTTGGCTCAAAGACTTCTACTGTATCTGTTTGGTTGTGATGTTCATAATTCTTAAGTATCCTAAAAGGTGTCTTTAATTTAACTAATGGCTGATTTAGAGCTCCTAGTTCTACAGTAATAACCATGAAAACAAAATAAATTGCGTAATACTCAGTTTCTAAATCTAAATTAGGACAGTGCATTGGGAAATAGAATATTCGACCCTTACGTCGAACGTCTGTTCTGCCATTTCTTTTCTCGGCACTATCACAGTTCTGAGGAAAAGTGCTCTCACTGGGCCACTCAGAAGCTTTGTCGGCTTAGAAGGAAAATTACTGTGATTTTTGCCAGATTGTTTCTAAATCAACTCGGTTTATTTTAATTAAAAAAGGAGCCAGAACATGGCAGAGCCCCAGAGTGACGCTGAACTTTTAAAAAGTCAGACATTACAACTGCTTTTTCCAAAACTGCTGAAGCAAAATGTGTTTAAATGTGTCTAACATAATATTCGAGGATTTTCAAGGAAGGAGTGTAAGTCTTTGACAATTCTGCTGCTAAATTAAATGGTTTGCTGTTGAACTGCACTCAACGTCTGATTGCACGTAAATGTGATTTACCATAGAAGGGTCATGGCTGTGAGGTTTGGGATGTTTTTGTATTTTCTTGTTTACTTGCATTTTTCCCTATTAGGGTGTTTGGGTATTTTTCTGTTAGTCATCTCACCTGGCGTTACCCAGTAATCATCCTACCACCAAATGTAGCCCTCACTTTCCTAACACTACTGTCAAGTCCGACTGTTAAAATGTAGCTGATTTATTTTTTGTTTTGTTTTTTTTATATCATTGCTTCTACTTACTTTTCATTTTATATGCTTCTTATACGATTGTCTATTGTTGTTTGTACTTCATCTGCGTTCTTTGTTTAAAACAGGTCTCTTGTAAAAGAGTCCTCGTGGCTCAGTGAAACTAACCTGTATAAATAAAGAATGAATTAATGAATGTTTGGTCCCTTCCTGATATTCCCCTGTGGGTTTTGTTCCCTGAGCTGCATCGTCTTTTTCCTGATATGTATTTTTGTTGTGACTGGATTAGCTAGATTCTAGCTTTCATAATTAAACAGCTTTGTTCATTTTAAATTCTGTGCCAGGGTCTGCATGCATTAGATTATATTGGATTCAACTTTATTGTCATTGTGCAGAGTACAGGTACAGAGCCAATGAAATGCAGTTAACATCTAACCACAAGTGCAAAATACAGCATCACTACCAATTATTTACAGATATTATTATTAATCTTTATTTAACCAGGCAAATCCCACTGAGATCACAGATCTCTTTTTACAAGGGAGGTCTGGGCCTGAAGGCAGACTAACATGCATGTTTTTGGTCTGTGGGAGCAAACCGGAGTACCCGGAGAAAACCCACGCTAGCACGAGAAGAACATGAAAACTTCACAGAGAAAGACCCCGGGTCCAACTGGGGATTGAACCCAGGACCTTCTAGCTGTGAGGCAACAGTGCTAACCACTGAGCCGTCGTGCTGCCAATTAATAGATAAAGTGCTTTGATTGAGTACGGAGAATAATGCTTTCAAATGTGTACATTGAATGCAACAGAGGCCAGTACAGTTATAATTTACAGTGTAAATGTTGGATGTGTATATGCATATACAGTAGTCCCACGCTACTTCGCAGTTTCTTTCCTGTGTATTACGAAGATGCTGCAATTGCTGTATTCAGAAGCTAAATTGTCTCTTGATATAAAAAAAGATTAAAGTGGTTATTGCAAAGATGTATGTCGTTTTAAAAAGAGTTTATTAATTCTGACCCAGACAACAGCTGGTTTCTAGATAGCTTACTGGCATAAATGGTTGGTTATTTTGTGTTAGATATCAGAAAATGTGCTTTTTATGAAGGAATTCTGTTGCATTTTATATAAATCTCTTGGCTTAATGTAAAACGGAACGTGTAAATTTAAATATTCACATAAAAGAGAAGTTGTTGATTTTTCTTTGGTTCCTTTGTTGATCACTTTCCTTTGTTTTCCCTCACAGCTGATGACTAAAAGCAAACACTGTTGCTCAGCTCCTGTAAGGAGACGCCGGTCCTGTCAACACCTGTGGCTCTGAAGCTTATCTCTCAAAAACACAAGAGTCCGCTCCGTCATGTGAGCCACCCTAGCTGGCATGGGACTCTCAACAAGCACTACAAACCATCATTAATTAACGTGGCAGAGATCCTGATGTCCAAACAGGTTTTGATTACCCCCCCTTGGGTGTGTGTGGTTTATTTATTTAATTTTTGGGGGGAGTGGTGGGGGTGGGGGGTTGCTGGGACTCTTGGTGGGTGATGCACTTTTCCATTTCAATTAAAATCAAGGTTGAGTCACAGTGAATTAGAAAATGTTGCCATTATGCTGATTAGCCAGCAGGTTCTTTGCCAGGATTGAGACGACCCTGTGTGATTTGGTTCACGAGGGACAGAGCAGCTTCTCCATACCCTACCCCCACCCCCCCACCCCCCCACCCCCAGAGGAAAGGTACAGATACTGGATCACACCCCGCAGGGATGGTGGCGAGCCTATTTGGGACAGCAGTGTTTCGTTTAAATCACAAACAGGAAGGCGAGCGTCCATTCCTTTTGCATTTTGGGCAGCAGCAGATTGAAAGTTCCATCTTCCAAGATGTTGACAGACTAACAAATTCAAACAGAGGCAGCGTTTTCATTTTCACCTCAGCGGTGCTCGCTTTACTGCCGAGGGGAAGAAATT
The DNA here is from genome assembly GCF_014905685.2 of Nematolebias whitei. Classification (NCBI taxonomy): domain Eukaryota; kingdom Metazoa; phylum Chordata; class Actinopteri; order Cyprinodontiformes; family Rivulidae; genus Nematolebias; species Nematolebias whitei. The sequence goes on along the minus strand of NC_056511.1, from coordinate 5,965,974 downwards.
ACTTCACCTCACCGGGTGATTCATATGTAGGAGTCCCAGAGTGATCAGATCAGCTTCGTAGCAAACGTGATAAAAAGTAACCAGCTCTGCGAGATGGATAAACACGCACGTTAAGCTGATAAGTGGAAAAAGTTTTAAATTCACTGTTGGATCTTTTGTCATTATGAGCTCGTTGCCATTCATGAGACGCTTAATCTGAGGTTTTAGCGGTTTTCCTAAAATTTGATTAAAAAAATTAAACTACTATAAAAATCCTTAAACAGAAAAGAATAATGCTAACCCAGAGCTTACTACATTGTGAATGTATTTAAGAAACTAAATTCACTCCTATTATTGGTACTCGTTTTCTTTATAAAGTTTGTCAGAAAGTGGAAACATGATATATGTATATTTCTTATTATTCATCCTCCACCAAGAAACTGAGTAATTAGCTTCTTCTGTAGCCGGAGAGGGAAAGGTCAGAGTCTTTTTAGATAATCAAAAGCACATAGAGAGGCTGTTATGTGGTTTGTAGGTGCATCATGGTTTGGCTCATGGATTTCTGTTCAGCTTTGATACAAAAAGACGAGTCATGAGAGGTGAAGCTGATATTAACACAGAAACACTGTTTGGGTCGTCTCCAGAATAAAACAGCATTGCAGCGCTGCCAGACAGGTCCCACCAAAACATTAATGGGAGCTTTTGACTACATCTCTAACATGTAGCTGTCACATTTCTTGACTAGAAATAGCTATGTAACAAAATAAAGGCTGTTTTTTGTGATGGGAACTATAATTTACAAGTATTTAATTAAAAAAAAAAAAAACGAACCTTTTTTTTTTTTTTTTTTAAATCTGTGAATTTATAATTTAAATAGTGCACCTGATGCCAAAAAGGTCCATGCTCAACAATCCAGGTACACAATCCAACAATTTTCAGTCAGGTCATCTAGACAGTCGACGAGGAAGAGGGCCAGCACAAGAGGAGGGGGCGTGCCAAAGACCGTCTTAGCACCAACATAACTGGTTTGTTCCTCTTTGGAGTAAGCTGTTTGGGGGAAGAATCAGTTTTGTGTTGTTTGTTTCCTTGACTGATGAAGCCTTCCGGATGGAAGGTGAAACGTTTCAGCACAAAAAGAAAAAAAAAAAAAAACGTCCAGATGACCTGACTGAAAATTGTTGGAGTGCACCTGATGCTTTAAGCAAAGTTAATTGTCAACCTGAGCATTGATGATGTCACATGCTCTTAAAATATTTAACAATAACTATCCCTCTATCACCAGCCAGTCGAGGCAGATGGTTGCCTATCCTGAGTCATGAGGTTTCTTTCTGTTAGAAGGGAGTTTTTCCTTTCAACTGTCACCAAAGTGCTGCTCAGGATGGAAGATTGCTTCGTAAAAGTTGATGCAATCAGCTGGTTTCCTTAGAAAGATAACTGTTACTAAATGGCATTTTATAATGTACTTAAAAGGTTTTTATACCCTGAGATGTTTTAATGTTGATGTGTTCATGCGTGCTCATCTGCTCACACAGACTCATGTTCGTGTTTGTGCTGATGTTCGATGTAACGTTTTTATGTTATGAGTGCTTAGTGTATATTTAGTTGATGTTTTTCTTAGTTCATATCTTAGATGTTATTACTGTTTATCTTTTACATTTTATTGTTGGATGTTACTGGGACCCTGTGTACATAATTTCGCTCCATCACATGCACCTCATGAGATGCGAATGACAAAGAAACTCTGACTCTGAGATAGTGTTTGTAGTAAAATGGAACTAAATATAGGTGTTACTAGTTATTTAAAAAAAAATGAGAGATTGTAACGAAGTGGAGATTTAAAACAATTAACTGGCTTAGATACTTTTTGTACCGTTTTTGTAAAACCAATACATTTTGCGTAGTGGGCTATTGTGGTATAAACAAAAAGCAAATGGAAGATGGTAAATGGGCTGTACTTAAATAGCGCCTTTCTATCTTCTCAAGATGCTCAAAGCTCTTTACAACACAACCTGTGCCCACATTTACCCATTCATACAGCACTCTACTAGATCTGTACAGAGAATAATCAGAGCTTTATCACTACACTGATGGGACACACATCGGAGGCAATGAGGGGTTCAGTCTTGCTCAAGGACACTTCGGCTTGTGACTGCTGTTGGAATCAAACCCCCAACTCTTGCATTGGAGGACGACTGCTCTAACCACTCAGCCACAGCTGTCCATCAGCCATCTTAGCACCATTAAACTGGTTGTGAAGGTGCTTTTAAGACTGGGATTGTTGTGGATCCTTGGACTGATGAAGTCTTTTGGATGAAAGACAAAATGTTTCAATAAAAAAAGAAACGTCCAGAGGACCTGACTTTTAACTTTGTTGGATTTTTTACTTGGAATACTGAGCATGAACTTTGAAGCTTTGAATGTTGTGGGTGTTCTTTCAGATGCTCCCCTCTGCGAGAGTTGCCACAGTAAAGAGCCCTGCACACTCCATCCAAAGATGTGAAATTGGCTCTCATTGACGTAGTTGAGTGAGGTAAATCATGTCATTTTGTTCTCAGAGCAGGTTTGTCCTCCCCTTCTTGACACAAGGCTTGGGTCTAACGTTTTCTCACAAGAGCATGTGTAAAGTATTGTGCGATTGGTTAGAAGTTTGTGGGCGTGTTTGTCAATGCAAGCAAAAACTCTTGGACATTCAGCTGTACGACTATTCAAACACAATTAATTAGTAAAAAGGGCCAAAATCTCTTGGATGGAGATCGCGCAGACATCGTGCACGGAGGAGTCAGTCTGCTGAAAAGTGTGGCGCTTTCTTCAAGAAAGATTTGTGGATAATGGCGGCTGCAAGGATGAAGTGGAGAGCACAGTGGGAAGAAACCTGTGCTGTGACATTAACTGCAGTGGGTTGGGTTTCTCAGAAGCTTTGCACAGTGTGTCTCGTGGACGATGAAAGATGTGTGCGAAAACGAACATCCTGCAACCACATGACCACAAATCGACTGTGCAGCTTTGGATGGAGTATGGCGGGCCCATAAGCAAACTTGCACAACAGATTTGGCAATCGTTTTACGTCACACGCCCTCTCTCACGCAGCCAGAGCTCAAACCCGCAGACTTAGGATTACAAGAGCACAGTACAGACCACCCAGCTACTGCGCAAAAAAAATTGCGTTGAATATCTTTCTTAAAAACTCTGATGGATATTTATTCTAAGCCATGTACAAGTAAATTCAATCTGCAGTTTCTGTATATTGGTATGAAGAGTTCACTTCCCGTAAAACACTTCTGCTGCCCATCCCATGGGGTAGCTGTACTTTCTCTGTAGTAACGCCTGCTGTTTAAAAAGTGGGCAGAAGACTGTAGGAAGTGTGGTGGATATCAGTGAAAACCTTGTAGCCATAGACAATTATGTTATAAAGATTTATAGAATATTGTCAGCCAAAGTATTTTTTAAAACAAGGCACTATTTTTGTTATCCTCAAAGAAAAGGAAGCACTGAGAGCTACAACCCCAGAAAAGTTCATGCTGGACCGTCTGTTATTGACTGGCAGAGGCAGTGTGACCCACAGTGGAACGAGAACCAGAAGAACCAGAAGTGACTGGATATTGTAGAGAGCCGGTGATTTACAAAAACGGCAGAATCATAACACCCGTTTTCCTTCATGTGCGGTGCAAGCACACCTTTGGATCGGGTCTTGAACTCAAAGTTAGCAGCTTGCCATCTTCTGCTTGACTAAAAAAAAACAACAAGTAGGCTGAAAAATATATCCTTTATACTGTACCAGTATGAGCCTATAAAAAAAAAAAAACATCCTGTGGTGATACGTGGTCTGTTATTTAAATTATTTTGTTTTTTGATGCATTTAATCATGACAAAATGTCTGTTGCTACTTTATTCTACGTTTTGATAAGTTCATTCAACCTTGATTTATACAGGTTATAAATAAATAAGAAATCTTTACAATGCTCTAATTACATGTGTTATAAGACAATGTCACATGCCTGTTTAGGCAGATACTAAGTATACTAAGTATAGTATATCACAGTACTGTATATTGTGATATAATTTGAGAAAGGCTCAACAGTATAAAAATGGTTACTAACTAACTAATGGTTATGTTTATACAGCTTATGTTTCTGCTTTTCCTTGTATGTACAAAGTAAATGACTCATATGATGAGGCAACTCTCACCCCCTACAATGGTAGACAATGCTCATAGAATGAAAAGGAGTTTATGATGTCCCCATTTTGAGAAGAGCACCACAATCTGTTATCAACATAGTTTTGCTTTCCATGATCACAAATCTGTCTGGAAACAGAAAAACGAGAACAACTAGAGTAGATCTGACCTCAATTCCAATGTACGTGGTCAAGGCACATCCACAAAACCTTGTTTTGCAATTTGCATCTGATTTTTACGTTATTTTATGAGATGAAGTTTCATTGTGGGATCCAGGTACCAGGTAAAGAGCAGAGTAAGAAGCATGAATCAGGACTGCCACAGGTGTGCGGTTTGATCCTCATTTTCCTGTGCAATAAAAGGTCTAAATAATCAAGTCTGTGAAGACATTTTCGCAGGTTCCCGCAGCTATGTTATGTTTATACAGCTTATGTTTCTGCTTTTCCTTTCAGCTCCCATGGCAGCAGCAGCTTGGGATTATTTGTGACGTTGAATTAGACTCAGCCACTCACTTGTTATTTAATTCTCTAATTATACATCATATTTTAGGACCACTTTTTAATAGATGGTAGCTACGCTGGTGACAAAAAAGTGATTTTTACTCTGGTTGTTATTTTTTTTTAATATCCCTCTTTCCTGCCTGGGATTTTATTTTCTTCAAGTAGAGCTGACACTGTAATTATCCTGCCACACTGATGACTCTTCAGGTGATTGCAAAATCATTAAGATGATCTTCTGGCAGATGTTTCTGCCTAATAGTCTTATTAGCAAAAGGAAGGAGCTGTGGTTCCATGGTTGTTTAAACCAGCAACAAGACTCGCACGAGCTTGTGCAGATTCTGTGCTCGTTAGTCAGAATGTGTGGTTGTAAATCAAGTGAAATGAAATGCCTGAATATTTTAGGTTTGTGCATGCACGGGAAAATAACTTGGATATGTAGAAAAATGTTATTTTGTAAAGAGGAAAATAAACTACACAGGAAGAAAAAGAAAACAGCGTTACACTCAGTGACCATCTGAGTGACTGAAATTAAAAGTGAAAATTCTGCCTTTACTTCTCTTCAACGGATTGGGCGGTGACAATTCAATAAACCAAACTGATCAATCACAATTTAATTAATTGAAAGGGTTTAAGTTTCTGAAAGCAACAAACTGGAATTTAGGAGCCAGTTTTATGTGTCTGAAGCTTTTCAGCTCTTTCTTGTTGGCCATTGTGCTGTTGACTTCAACTTTAGCCACCTTTAACAGTCAAATCAGCTGCATTTCAAAAGTATTCGCTGCCTCAGTGCTCTGGGAGCACGCAGTCAAAGGAAATCAGGACAGACGCATTCCTTCGAAATTTAACAAAATAAACATCTAAAAATAATTATTTGTTTGCTCAACTTTATAGTAAATGTGTGTCTTAGTTGAACTTTTATTAAATAAATGCACTTCAATAGTCAAATCAGCTGCATTTCGCCGGGGCAGCACAGCGAAATGAAGCTGCTTTGACAGTTGCTCCATGCAAGCTGGACGAAGGTAGCAGGCTATGGCAAGCCGATTGTGTCATTAATAGCCACTTTTACTTATTACATAACACAATGGCAAGCCATACTGCTCGAGTGCCATCTAGCAGCTGAAAATAGTAGTGTTCAATATTTTCAGTCAGAATGAATGAAAACAGTCATATCTCAGTCAAAAATTGGTTTATAAATATGGGAAAAAAAATCCATAAATACACTGCGTCGGTGTAGAAGTCGCAAGGCATGCAAATTATGCAAAAAAATTTGTGACCTATAAGCTGAAAAATTTGGTGTGTAGGGTTGCAAAACATTAGGTAATAAGTAATTGCAATGATCACTATCAACAGAACGTTGCCTTCACAGTATCAGCTGTTATAAACCCACGTTTTCTTTTATAACTAAAATCAGAACACTCTCCGTGGCTGTGGGTATTTAGAGGAATGGTGGTTCATACAGCTTGCCTGCAATATTTCACACACCAATGTTGCAACGTCTACAATTTGTATTTATTTATATTGTGCATTTTTAATTGCATTCAGGTGAAAATATGTGGATGTGTAAGTACATGGGTGTTAAACAGAACTGTTTCTTATTCAATGGATTTGAAACTTCTGTGGAAGAAAGTGGCTGGGTATGAAATGGCAATGGTACAATTTGACCAGCACCCCTCTGTCACTGTAGACACCAGGAGGAACTGATAACTTGTGTCAGAGATGATATGAGCTTCTGCACGTTTATATTATTAGAAAAAAAATTACCTTACCTCTTTCATGAAACCGTCTCACAAAATATTTTAAATGATGTATTAAAATGTACTTTTATAATACCCACATCTGGTTTTTATATTTACTATTGTGAAAAATCTCAGCATTTCACTTTTTCAAAATTATTTTTAGCTGCTTTTAGAAGATCAAAAAAACACTCCATTTGATGCAGTCAGTCATTCTCTGCATCTAAAAACACCTCTTGGCTTCAACCAGTCAGTAAGTGTTGTGTCAAAGCATCCTCTCGTAATAACATTCAGTGTTAAATGGACTGTGCTTTCCTAACTTAACTTTCACCAGGCGTTTCAGCAAGCAGGAGACGGTTTCCATGGTGTTCATGTAAATCATGTTAAGACTGCTACTTGTATATTATTTGACCTATTTTGGCAAAGGGTGGCAAAATATCAAAGCACGATTAGATTAAATGTACTCGTAGCAAAGTCATGAATACAGTTAACAAAAATTACAAACAAAATGCTAATATTTTTCTTCTGGTGTCAATGGTTAATGTGTATAATAAATAAAAAAAATTGTAAGCAACGTTTGTAGATGGCTGCCAACTACCATATGTTAGCTTGCCTACAAAAAACAGCTGAAGTGACTGAAAATAAATAACTAAAATAGGTCAAATGATGTCCAAGATGGAGCTGTTTGGGATGGAGAAGTCTTATAATGTTGATGTGTTTGTACATATTTATGCTCTGATTAGTTGAGTAATATGAAAGTATAAAAGTGCTTTGTTTACATTGAGTGTGTACCTGCATTTTAAAATTGCAATCAATATATCTGGAAAACTAGTAGAGTTCTGTTAAAGACGGACGCTGTTTCAAACTGCATCATCATACATAGTTCAGGTTAAACTCTGATTTCTTTGTTTGCAAAGACTGTCCATTAAATTTCAATGACAGTTTAAAAAAATCAAAGAAAATCATGTCATTCATTGTGTTAGCATATTATGTGTTGTGAACGACTCCGCTAATAGCTCACCCAATTTTACCTCAATATCTGTGACATTGACTGAGTTTAAATTTGTGTTTGCTAATATCAGTTAGCTGTGGTGGCCATTTTCAATTGGGTTGGGGCCAAAAGTTAATCCGTTGTAGACAGTTCAGGACATTTTACTAAATTCTGCCTGGTGGCTCATGAGAAATTCTGCAAACATAACACAAAAACAGTTACTTTACTGCACACCTTTCATGGCAGACGGTAAATAACATGGAATTTATCAAACCTTCTTGGATCTCAAATGTCTGAAAGCAACAATTTAAAAGACAAAAAAATGTGACTTTAGGATAAATCATTTTAATTCTTGCCTGCTTCACATCTCATCAGTAAGATGTTGTAAATGATGAAAAAGGCAAATATCTCAGCGTCTTCATACCAAAGATTATTTTATTTCTGTTAAAGAACAGCAATAATTTTAAAAAGTGTTTTTCTTGACTGGGTGAAATTCTGGTTGCCTGGCGGAGGTCATAAAGCAACATCTGCCAGTTCAGTGCAGCCTCCACTGCCTCCTACCCCCCCACACCTCCACCCCCAGCCCTACAACACTCCTGTCCAGTTCTGGATTAGAGCTGGCCTAAGTCCCCCCACAAACAGCATGCCACTCTGGATGGATTAACTCCTGCAGAAGCCACACTACTGTCACGCATTAACCTGCAATCACAAGCCTCTTGTGCAAAGGACACCCATGACAAACCTGCAGCAAGGGCTGCTGAGAGTGCTGCAAGCATGCTGCAAGGTTCAGATATTTGGAGATCTGTGAGAGCAACATGTTGGTCAGAATAAATGGAGCCATGCTGGATGCTGAAACACTCCAAATTTATCAGACAAAATGTGCCAGTTTTAAAGCAACGCTGCAATTTTTGGATCACCTTTTTGTCAAGTGAAAACGTTTTTTAAAATCTTATTCCATCTCTGTGACACTGAATGTCTGAGACGCTGAGAGGTTATTTATTTTCATATTTATCCAGTCACTCAGTCCTATAAAATTCAGCAAAAGGATTCCTAAAAGGGCCAGTCCTCTTTCACAAAATCCATCATGGGCACACACGACATCTGAAAAGCTTTAGGTAGTTTCTCACTGTGCTGTGATACATGGGAACAGTAATTGTAAAGGAGTTTGCAGAATGTCTTGGTTCTCAACTTCTATACATGACTAGCAAAGACACAGCTCTGCTGCACGAGTTTTGAACATGTTCAGAACAATTTGTGTAAAATTTTTCTCAAAATTGTCCCCAAGTCATTGTGAGTGTCTCCAACCAGAGCACCATAGCTGTATTTTGATTCCTGCACGTGCACTCTCCTCTGACAGAAAACATCTGAGGAAAATGTCCAAGTCTAAAAGTCACGCTGATGATAAATTATCAATATTGAAACACCGGTACGAATCTGCCTTCAAAAGGTGTGCTCCAGCAAATTAAATCATCGACATGGAGATCATGGTCATCAAAGTGGGTGCAAAGCGAGTCGATGTGGACCGCCAAATATTACGCCCAGCCAATAATTCAATATTGAAAGCCGTGCACATGAAAATAAATAGTGATTTTCATACACTGGCTGCTCAAAATGCAGCTTGCTGGTCACAAACACCCAGAGTTCGGTAAAACTGGAACAAAAAATTCACATACGTTTGAGTCGACAGTTCACCTTCCAACTGTCGCAGCTCAGTGAGATACCACCTTTAGATACTCTCGTATAAACAACTCAGACTGACAGCATGATCACACAGCTGCCTGTGTTAGTGCAGTATGCAGAGGAGCTTACAGATGCAGACCACTTATTGCAAAAACTGCGACTAATTTGAGGCTTCACCAAGAAGCCATAAATCATTCTGCTCGGTGAGATTATTTGACAGCACGGTCCGAGCACCTTGTAAACATGCGTGATTTTAAAACGTGCTCCTACAACACTGACAGCCTCATGCAACGGTTTGTTCCAATAAAATCACACGCACCATTCTTTCAGCTGAAGAGGAGCAGAGCAGCCGAGGGGGGGGGGGGGGGCTGTAATCTTTGCAGCAGCAACAGTTGGCTGCCAGTCGACTAAGAGGCAAAGAGTTAGCTGCAGCACAGATGCACAACATGCATGTTACACGAATCAGGAGATAAAGAGAGAGACGGCTGATGGGATGAGGAGAGAAGAAAAGGTGACAGCTAATGCCACAAAGCCATGAGGCTGAAAGGATGCCTGGCAACTGGTGGGAAAAAGGAGATGCAGTAATAAGAGAAAGGAAGAACTGAAAAGGGGACATGCGCACACACACACACGTTGGAAAACGGAGAGGCAGAAATCATAACTCACTGGAGTCATCTGAGTCGTATCCCTCCACGTCGGGCTCCTCGTCCCTCTTGATGGCCTGTAAGGGCGCGGAGGCTCCGGCGCACGCCCGCTCCGGGCTGTCCTCATTGAGGCGCTCACTTTCAGCAGCGGCGGGAGAAGAGGGAGCGGCCGAGGAGGTGGAAAGGGCAGAGCGCAGGGGGCCAATGTGGCCCGCTAACTGGGGCGCAGCAGGGGGGAGGCCCCGCGGGTAACGGGGGAAGTAGTCGGAGATCTGCTTGATGGGCTGGATGGGGCCAGGGCAAACATCAATGGCCATGTGCTCCTGGATGCTGATGGTGGGTTTCTCCCCTTTGCGTTGTGTCATGCATGCGGTCCAGTCCAGAGCCTACTCCCAAAACAAAAAGAAAAAAAAAAAAAAAAGAATATAAACAGACCCACCCGGTGGGTTCTTCCCCTCCTGTTGATTCAATGAAGAAAGAATGTGGTTATTCTCCTGAGAGGTGGACAAGTCCAGGGGATGTTTGGATCTTATCACGCTGGTCTACATGGAGGTCCTGAGGTGGCTGCTTCGTCTCCCAGAGCTGTCTTCAAACCCAGACCATGCTGTCTGCCAGCCTCATACACACTACTACCCACCCTCCTGCTCTCTGCTCTTCCTTTAACCCCCCCACACTCTGCCCACGTCTGCGCCGCCTATCTGAGAGAGACGGAGACGAGAGAGACTGGTGAGTGTGTTTGTGAGGCAGAGGGAAGGGATTAGGGAGGAGGGAGGGATCAGCTGATGTCACTGCTTAGCAACCGAGCGATAAACAGGAACCGTCAACCGAGGTGCTTAATTATGATATTAACCCCCTCCATCTGTCGGCGTGCGGGAAGATCCAGAGACGTGCCAGACTCGCACATGTTGGAATGTGGCGTTGAGTGAGTTGGTGTGTACCTCTCCTGCAATGACAACCTGGAAAATGAGACAAATAGTTGTTCAGTGAGGTACTTTTACAAATGTCCATTAAAAGGCACTCATTGCAAACTGTGAATTCAAACATTAAATAGCTTATCATGAACTTCATCTAAAGGTGCAGCTTGAAAGAGTTTACTTTAGCAGTTTTCCGAGTTACATTGAAACGCAATTCTTAAACGTGGGCACGCACTGAATGTAAACAAAGCACATGGCTGCCTAGAGTCACAATATTGACAAATATTGTGGAACTGGACAGCGTAGACACTCATAGAACATATTTAGGGTAAAATAGGAATGAATCTTCAGTTAAATAAAAGAAAACTCTCGAGTAAGACAACTATCAAGACTAAAAATCAGTGTAGAAGCAGAACGGTGGAGCTCCATAAAGACAAACTCATGTTAAATGTCTGCTTTTCAACTCTGGTCCAAGATAAGTTGTAAAACAATCCGCATACTTTACTCAACAAATCTGGACATAGATACACACCAGTACATCAAAATTGTCAGGATTGTCCATCCCAAACGGCTCTACCATAGCGGTCACCGTTGTTGACCAGTTTTCGGTCACTTCGGCTGTTTCTGCAGGAACCATTAAACACTGATAAGAGAAAACTTTTGAATGGATTCTTTAATTTTTTGACTGGTCTTCATGATTTTGCTACTTTTAGGACTAAATTTGTTCTTTTGCCCACATAAAAACAAAACAAACATTTAATTTTTCAGAAACCTTAAGAGTCCTTCTTGAGGACATTTACATGTAGTTGAGATCTTTGTAGTTATCTTTTGTTCCCACATAAGGTTTTGTGTCGACCAGTCCTTTGGACTTTTTTCTGTTGTCGCACTCTTGTTTAAAGATGTCCACTCTCCTTAAACATGAATACGTATACATCTGTTGGGCCTTTATACTCAAGCATACTTGTCTGTTTAAGTGCACAGACTCATTTCCACTTCCCGGCACACCAATTACACACACTGATGTTATCACACATTTCATAATTGCTTACCATCTGTTCCAATTGTGTATGTAGGCATGTCTGCACACTCGGGTTAATGTGTGCGTTTCCACATTTCAGCATCGAGAACTAACATGGCGAGGCCGATGCTTGTCCAGGAGGTCGTTTAATTACACCCATCTTCTCTCCGGACATCAAGCGTTGCAGACCCACACCTGCACAAAACACAACAATTAGCCCAATTGTATCATGTTTAGTGGGAAATCAGAACCCAAAAGCTAATACAAAAACTCAGAGAACTCAAAGGTAAAATAAAGAAATTGTAATGTATTGTTAGGCTAATTGGTAACTGTAAATTGTCCCTAGGTGTGAGTGAGAGACTGAATGGTTGTTTGGCTCATTTGTCCCTATGTGTCACTGTGATGGACTAGACTTATCCAGGGTGGCCCCTGCTTCTCACACAGTGACTGCTGGATATGGGGAACCAGTGACCCCGTGACCCAAAAAAGAAGAAGCGGGTAAAGATGATGGATGGATGGATGGATGGGATTTACTAACAAAAGACAAAAATGGGCTGACATGGCAGCAAAAATACTCATAAAAACACTGGAAAACTCAAAAACTCAGAAGAACGGAAGGAAAAAACATGAATAGCTTACAATAATAATGCTCGGACACGAACGAAAACAGAACACAAGCTTTAAAGGGAAACTAATGAGGGATACACCTGGGGAGGATCAGATGAGAGTGAGAGTGGCAGGAGCTGAACTGCATGAGGGGAGGAACACTGATGAAGCTGGAAACAAGTAAAACTAAATACCAGACTCAGAAATACTAAACAATAACTCATAAGACTCTGGATCATGACAACTTGTACAAGATTTAAGTGTAATTAAAAATTTGAACTCTTTGGAAGCTACAAAATACAAAACAAAAAGGTTAACTTACAGTAAGCTAAAAACCTTAAAATGCCAGAATTGTCTTCACGAAACACAACAGGAACTCTGGAGGTTTCAAAAGGATCCAGATTCTTTCACTCATTCACAAACACATCCAACAAGTCTGCAGTGAACAGATGAAGCAGCACCATCTTGTGTTGACCGTTAGCATCTCCAACAGTTTTCTCTTGCTACCACATCAAATGTTACCTCAGTATTTGTAAAACTGACCCAGTTATAGACATTTTTGTGTCTGCTAAGGTTTATTAGCAGTAGTGGCCATCTTGAATTGGACTGACATGCATCCAGTGAAACCGTTCTTGTAGTTTAAAAAAAGCAGACAAGTGGTTGATAAGATATGTTGCCAACAGGCAAAAACAGGGTTGAGATGCTGATGTAGATTTTCAGTCATCTAAGATATGGAAAATTAAATTTAAAAGAATGAATAAATGAAAAACATCTGGACTTGGAGATGTTTTGCATCATCAATTAAAAGGAGACAGGTTGATCCCAATAATTAACGGCAAAGTTTTAAACACTGTTTAGTTTTAGTCTTAATTTGAAGATTTAGTTTCAGTTCATGTAAAAGAAGGCAGTGATTGGATTATTATTATTTCAATCTTATAGGATATTGTTGTTTGATAACTGGAAATTTTAAATATTTTGACATTCCTCCAACAAGAGATTTGAAAATTGTTTCACAACAAATGAATCTCAGTAAATATGAGCCACGTCTTCAGGTTTGTGCTCACATCGTCTCCATCAAATCATCCTGACGAGTGCTTGTCATTTCTGTGTCTGTCTCTGTAACAAATAATGATTTAATCGCCACACATGGATCGTTTCATGCGGCAGCAGCTGTTTCACCCAAATAAATTAACTTCAGAACGCGTTCAGTCTGTTGAAATTACAGACGCTCTGTGATTAACAGTCGTGTCGCTGAAAGCCACACGGATGACTCCCTAAAGGAAGCCATTGTTCTTGGGCTTCAGAGACGTTAATATGAACAGAACACAGTAATTGTGAAATCCAGATGAGCTAATTTACCCTCTAAATGGGACCTCATGTTACTGCAATAACAAACAGCTTGTTTTCTGGGAGTAACGGTGCTCACCAGCCATTTCATTTTGGATGCTGATGGGATGTCATAGCGTCACTGGAACTTTTCACACCTTGTGATTGGGGACAGAAGGTGTGAGCATTTACTCAAACAGCTCATAGTTTGTTAATTTCGATTACTTTCAGGTATGTATCAATATTCCCACAATGATTATTTAGTGTAAAAGAGCGTGGGAGTTGCCCTCTTAGATTCTTCTGCCTCAGACACTGAAAACAGAAACATATTCTCTGTCTAAGTGTAAATTATTCTGCGTTTGTATGTGTGGGTGTGTGTCTCGGTTGAATTAAACTACCAACCAAATGCACAAAAACACCTGCAGCCAAAATAAAAGCTGGTCTGAGTGGGAGAGCAAAATTACACAGCAATATGCTTTGATCGAACTGCAAGCAACGATACTGGGAAACATGAAATTACCAAATGGAGAAATTTCCACTTTGGCTCAACGAAATGATAGTATTACCAGGATGAGGTTGCTGTGCTCGTTGGGTACCAAAATATGTGGGGAGGAGTGTGTGTGTGTGTGGGGGGGTGTGGGGGGGGGGGGGGCAACAGCATCCAGCTGTTTGTCTGATCTGATTTGTCCTCAAGTGTTGGGAGGAAAGCTATGATACAAAATGCTTTTACAGTTTGCGTTGTGTAGTAATGATAAAAGATGACAGTGTTTTGTTAACATTCACTTTAGGACTAAATCAAGTTGTGCTTTTTCTGTAAGGCAACATTTTTAATACATAGAAAAAATAATAATAGCAGAAGGCTTCAGCTTCCCTGTTGCTGAAGGATTTGGATCACGAATGTTTGTAGCTTATGAGACTGAGTGTTTTTCTGGACTGGAGTTGAACAGGGACTGCAAGATATTCAAGTGGATAAGAATAGAGGTAGGTTTTCTTTATTTTGCTTGTCCAAGGCAGCGCAGAGTGACCAATCCTGGCGAGTGGAGGGAGCATTTTTGTGCATGGTTGAGCCAGGGGGTGGATAATGGTGGCCTTGACCACCATAGATTGATTAATCTTCGGCCACCCCACTCGTTTGAGGAAACTATATTTTTAAGTCATATAAAAACTGGAAAGCATAGTTTCCTCAAATGATTAGGGAGGCTGGTTTACATACTTGACAGACTTGGCAACCCAATTGTTGATAGTGACCTCTTACCCCTAGATGCATGCACCAAAGTGGAAGTCGGCACCTTGCTTATTTTTCCAAGTTATGATGTACATAACATGCACGCATGGATGGATGGACTGACGTGCATAGGATATTTCAAATTCCCCTCTTCAAACCATGATGGGAGGTAATAAATAAATAAATATTGCCACTTAGTCTTTGCTCTTCTGGATACTCTGAGTCTGAAACGTCTTGAGGAATTGGTATCGGCTATAACTTGGCTTTATTTGCAGTTTTTTTATAAGGAAATGTGCATTCCAGTTGTCTTACATTGCAGATTATTAAACAAAGATATTATGTTTTCCCTTAGAGTTTAAAGTACGTTTGAGGACATTAAGAAACTACTACAACAGATTTTAGCTCCGTGTGTAAAACTGACTGAGTTTTAGCCATTAACCATTTTATAGTTATTTTTGTGTTTTCTAAGGTTAATCGAACGAGTCACCTTGACTTGAGATGACTTCAGAATTTAACAAACTGAAGATTTTCATCCAGTGGTTATTTTGAAAGTTTGACAAAAATCCACCTAGTGGTTCATAAAATATTTTGCTGGCAGACTGATGACCACACACAATAAGTAATTCAGGAGATGGGTGCGACGACTTTTGTTTTTTCCAACTTTTATACTTTTAAATAAAATTACATATTTTAAAAATAAAATTCTCAGCTGAAACTCATACAAACAGCTCCATCAAAACATGGTTCGCTTTAAATTCTACTCTGGATAACTGGCTCTACTTTTGCCTTCTATGCTTTACTGCCTTTAGCTGTTTTTGACTTTTAGCTTTAGTTTTTCTAGTTTAACTACCTTTTAGCTAATATCCTAGTACTTTCAATCAACCTTTATTTAGACAGGCAAATCCCATTGAGCCTCGAGGATTCATTTACAAGAGAGACCTGATTTCAACAAAGAAAGATGACAACAATGGACAACAGCAACAACAATAGACAATTATAAAAAGTCATAATACAGGTTTTTTTTCCACCAGCTGCTTAGGTATTTTTTAGCAAGTATTTTGCCATTTTTATCTACAATTTTGCAAAATTTTTTGCCATTGCTCTGCTTCTAATATTGCACTCCATTTATCCTTTAGCTACAGTTTGGTAATTTTAGCTGCTATTTTGCTGATAATACTTGAAACATCTGTTATATTTACTTTTATGGTAGCAAAAGTTTAGATGATTTTAGCACCTGTTCTGTAATTTTTATCAAATGATAAGCACATTTTAGCTTTAGCAACAATTTTTCTATTTTTAGTTGTAATTTTACTAAAATTACTAAACATTACAGCTTTAGCATTTGTTAAGCAAATTTTAGCTTTTGTCTTGATAATCTTAGCTACTGTTTTGCTAATTGGACCATCTGTTTTGTTAATTGCTCATTTTAGTTACCGTTATATTTGCTAGCTTGTGTTCTGCACATTTAAACCTTAAACAGCTCCGTTTTAGCATCTTCAGCAAGTTTCAGCAGTCGTTCAGCCTTCTGGTTTCAACAGAATATTCAGTTCATTTGTCAACAAGCTGAACCGTGTCACCTTCTCTGACCATCTGTTGAATTTCTCTCAATCTTTTTCTATCTTATACTATACTTCTGATCTTTAACAAGTGAGAAGATGGAGAGAGCGCTCTGAGTTTCATGACTTAGTCTTCTACACCTCACTGACTCCAGCTAACAGCTAGAAGCTAACGAGCAGCTTTGTACCTGTCCAAAAGCAGCCTTTGTTTATGCCACGGAAATCCAGAGCAGGCTGGCTGACCACCTAAGGGTAACAAGCTCAGGCAAACAGCGTGTTCTGTCTGGAGAAACGTGATTAATGGTCTTAACAAGAGCTCCACCGAGGCTCTGCCACTCCAGTCGCCCAGAGACCCAGCAGAAACGAGCGAGTCAATGGGGAGGGGGGTGACCTTTTCAGATATTCTTCGCATAAACGACCCACAGTGGCAGAACAAAATTCTGCCCTAATTTTGCCTGTTTTTCATGCCGTTAAAAGAAAACAAACCTTTTCCTCGAGACAAACTTGGCCCAGGGTTTTAGGATCTTTTTGTAGCGCTTAAAGAGATCAATATTTGGGAAAACATGAATGAAAAAGGATGAAATTCATGGGTTTTAAAAGACAAAAACTGATATTTTTGTTAAACATGACAACCTGTAAGCAAACGCTACTAAATCTGAAAACATAAAAAAAATTAAAAACAGATTATTTTTGCAAATTGTGACTTGACTCCAACATATTTGTTCATAAAGCACAGTAGCTGCACATTTCATCACTGCCCCCTGGTGGTAAAACAGATTTACTTCTCCACATCATGATCTACTGATACAGGTGGTCGTGAAGGAAACACGCGCACACGCACAAAAAAAAGTTAAGGAAAATTAATGCTGAAAAAATTAGCCCCAATACATTAACTATCAATTAGAATACCAATTTTTATATATGTTATCACCATCAAACCGAAAACATTTAATCAGTAAAGTAAAAGAAACACAATGTAAACCAGGAAGGGACAAAAATACTAGTTTATTCTAGAAAAATCCAGACAGGGGAACAAGGAATTTTGTTTTAAGTTATTTAAAAAGGTACAAAGAAAATAAGAATAACCTTAACAACAGTGATCAGTAAAAAAAAAAACACCCACGCTTAGAAATGTGTGCCAAAGAGTTTAGAAATGTTTCTTACAAAAAATATATAAATAAATAAAACTAACAGAAGCCAAGCTAGCTGCTAGCTTAGCTTTGCTAACTCTAAGTTAGCTTCAATGAAATTTCAAAAGTTAGCATTCTCCCTTTGACACTTAACAGAATAATAAACTCTGGGGGAAAAAAAGTAAAATAAAAATATAAAACATTTACTAAAATAAAATTTATTTTTCTACTTACTTTGGTAGGATTCTGCCGCTTCATGGTCAGGGGGAACTGTTTGTAGCTAACCGCAGTTAACGGTCTTAATTGACAGCAGTGGAGTTGCCAGATAGAATATGGCGAAATATCGTATTTCCGTATTAAGTTTTTTTTTTTTTTTACCCACATTATTGTATATGCCAAGTGATGGTGCATTTTCTTGGCCAGGAGTGGGAGATGGAGGGATTACGATGAGGTGTTGTCACAGCCTATTATATATTTTGGCGTTTTTAAAAAACAATTTATAGTATTTCATTTTGACCCTTTAACTGTAGCACAAATATGACATGGATCTGGCAACGCTGAGTAAGTTTTCTTAAAGTAAGATTTTTTTTTTTCAGGTGTCTAAAATTTAATTCAATAAATGTATTTTAAATTGTTTGATCAAAGAGGAATATATAAATGTTTAAAATCGTTTAAAAATCTTATACAGTCTGTCAGAGTGGCAGAATGATGTAATTCTGGTTATTTTAGGGAACATGCTCATATATTGTATAAATTAAATCTTCTGTCATTTTAGCTTATTTGGATTTAGTAAGTCAATGATGAATTTTCCACAAATTAAAAATATATATTTTTTTTGCTTCCTATTCCTATAAAAGTTCCATCCATCCAATCTTTAAAGGCCTCAATGTTACTACGGAGCTCTATACACAACTATCTATAATATGAATTTCAGCTGTTCTACATTCTACAACATTGTCAGTTACTAGCATCATATCAGTTACTTTCATATCTTCCTGCATTTTTTTATTTGAAATGTTCGTCCACATACAAGGCCACTCGTGCTCCACCTTTATTTTTTCAGTATGCATCATTAGATTCATGGCCCCTCCAGTTCATAATCTGCTCCTTTGTCCGTATTAGTCCAAGTTTCAGACGTAGCAACGATACTGAATGGTTGTGAAAAATGACTGAGATATTCTAAGGTTACAGTCTTAGATGACAACCAAACACAATCTGTTAGCGTAAAGAATATGTGTTGGTGAGGACTATCAGCTCCTACTACATCAAATTTTAGCTCATTGTCTTCAACCATATTTGTGTTAGCTGCAGCAGCCATCATGAATCAGGCTGACCCCAGAAGTTAATCAGTTATAGATTTATCCAGTGATTACCTCTTGAGTGTTTCTAAAAAAAATTGTCCAGTGGTAAATAATGAGATATTTTGCTAACGGACAACAAACACACAGAAACATGCATTAACCTTATTGTCTCCACTGGATGCCATGAATCTCTGTTTGCTTTAGTTAAGGAAATTGGAAGATTTCCTAATAAAACACAGTTTGCCTAATAGATGTGTCATTATGGCAGGTGATTCAGACATGTACAACAACATATTAAGTGCTGTTTTTAGACCGTACATGCCTCACCTCACCTCATCTTTGTAAGAATAAATCTAACCTCCTCCAGGATGTGATATGGGAATATAAATCCCTCCGTCCCTTCTGGGCTTAATGTCCGAGCCACAGAGGTTTAACAATAACACAAAATGGTTAATGAAACCAGCACATTTCATCAACAGGTCCTGGTTTAATATTAGAAGCAGCCAGATGACAAACAATGACAGCATCTTAATGTCTTTCTTGATTGTTGACTTCCTCGTTTTGTCTCCTACTCAGAACTGTGTTAAGTTCACAGCTGAGTGTTTTGGTTGGTCCTTCCTTTAAAATTGCCTTTCACACCCCATCATCTTTATTCTTCATCAACAAACTTTGTTGATCTTGTGACTGAGATGATCTTGTTCCTAATTTTACAACATACAGTGCAAACTTCACCCAATAAATTTATTCTGCTGAAAAAGAAAGTAATCAATCAGAGGAAGTTGGCTCCTCGATTCAATTCTGAGTTACGTATTTAAAAAAAGGCATCTTCAAAGCTGAATGGTGCTCCACTAAGATGGAAGAATTTTATTTAATTTGGAAAGATACCTTGCTAACATAGAGGAAAGCCCTCCATAAAGCTAGAACTGTATATTTCTCAACTTTAATGGATGATACTAAAAATAACACCAGGTTTCTGTTCAGTACTATAGCTAGACTAATGAAAATTCCTATCTCTGTTGAGCCATGTGTGTCCCTACAATTATAAACACTTCATGAGATTCTTTATAAATAAAATTAATTGGCGAAAAGAGTCACACCATCCTTCCGCCTCAGATTCCCTGTCAGATGAGGTAACTTTATCGGATTATGTTTGGACTGTTTTTGTCTGAATTGTCAAAAATAATAGCTTCATTCAAAACCTGTCTGTTTGGATCTAGAAAACCTGTCTTCTAGATCCCATCCCATCCAGACTGTTTAAAGAGGTATTTCTCCTAATTAATATCCCAATTTTGTGTCTGCTAAATTTGTTTCTAATGAAGGGTTACATACCACAGCACTTTAGGGGGCTGTAATTAAACCTTTACTTAAGAAGCCTGATCTTGAGTCAGGAAATTCTGGCCAATTATAGATCTATATCTAATATTCATCTAAAAGAAAGTCTTGAGAAAATAGTTGCAAATCAGTTATGTGAACATCTGCGAAGAAATAATCTGTTTGAGGAGTTTCAGTCAGGGTTTAGAGCTCACCATTGCACAGAAACAGCACTGGTGAAAGTTACTAATGATATTCTCATGGCCTCAGACAATGGACACGTGTCTATACTGGTCCTGCTAGATCTCAGTGCTGCATTTGATACAGTTTATCATAATATTCTATTATAGAACGTGAATATAATATTGGAATTACAGGAATGGCTTGGCTGTAAATTTGTTTAAATCATGTTTATTTAATATATTCTTGTTTTTAAATGTAAATAATGAATATTTTTCATATATAAAAGTTGCTTGTGGATCCTTAGGGTTCAGTGCTTTACCTTATATCTGTTTCCATTAGGTAAAGTTATTAAACAGCATGGTATAAATAGTCATTGTTATGCTGATGGCACTTAATTATATTTGTCCATGAAACCTGATTAATCCAATCAGTTACTTAGATTACAAGCATGTCTTAAAGATATAAAAACCTGGATTTCCCTTAATTTTCTGCTTTAAACTCGGACAAGGCAGAGGTTGTGGGTTTTGGACCTGAGCATCTTAGGAATAAATTTTGCAGCCTTTCACTTCCTCTGTATGGCATTAAATTGACCTTTAGTTCTAATGTTAGAAACCTTGGTGTTATTTTTGATCAGGACATGTCTTTTAACCCCCACATTAAAAACGTTACCAGGACCAATTTCGAAGATTCAACACAATCTGCTGCTTTTAACTTTAACTAATTAGGTTTTTATAATGTATGTGAATGATTTTATACAGTGCCCTAATGTTGTGACTTGGTGCTATATAAATAAACTGAATGGAAACTGATTTGATATTTGGCAGAACACTCCTCAACTGCAGTAAGTGTTCACTAACACATGTAACACAGTAAAAAAGGGTGCACTGCTTACTTTAGCCAATAAATGTTGTTTTTCCATTTCTGCTGGCCCGACAGTCGTCATTACTGTGCTCCAAATCTGCCTGGAAACTGTCCAGATGTGCTGCAGGGACAGAGCTGGTTTCTGCCTAAGACTATTAGTTTTTAGCTGTAATGGTGATGGAGGGGATTAAATCTGACAAGAGAGCTGTTTATATTTTCTGCACGAGATCCTCAAATCAGGACATAGAAACAGGAAGGATGCCTGTAATAAAAGGTCTAACGTACTGTTAAAGGAATGCATTAATTAAAATCATCTTATGTTGAGAATTAATGAGAGTTGTAGCAGTTTCGATAAAACATAACGTCCAATTAAGGGTATGTTTTGTCAAAACCTCTTAGCAACCACACCAGTTTAGCTCAAAATGTGTAAAACGGACTGAGCCTTAATTTGCCACTTTTGTGTTTTGTGCGGTCATATTGAAATGGATTAGCTCAGGATTAGATTAATCAGCTGTGGATGTACAGTGTTACGCAAAAGTTCAACTAGAGAACTGATAATTCCTGTGAAATATGCAGTGTGAACACTTTGCTGGATTTTTGCTGAAAGCTGCTGAAGTGGAAACAGCTGTAAACTGTTAATGTAAGTAGAATTTGAACAGCTGACATTTGCTGGAAGCAGGAAAATAAAAGCACAAAGCAGCAGAAATGTGTAGAAAAAGTTGAAGAGAGCAACAACGTATTGAAATTAGCAGAATAAGCTGAAATAGGCGGAGAGAAGCAGAATAAATAACAAAAAGCTGAAATTATAGCAACACAAAAAAAAAACTGAAATGAGAAAAAAGCTGAAATTAGCTCAAAAAGCCTGAAAGAAGCACAACAAATTTAAACAATTAGAAAGAAGCATAAAAGGTAGAAATTACAAAATAAATAGAAAGAAACTAGAAAAATACCTAAAAAATGTAGCTGAAGAGGCAGAAAAAGGCTGAATTTAGCAGGAGCTGAACCAGAATAAAAGCTGAAACAAGCGGTAAAATGTGGAAACTCCATTAATTTTCAATAAAAAAAAACATGAATGAAAATTTTCAAAAGTTAAAATTGCACAAATACCAGAAGTCAAAGCAGGAATGTCACGAACGAGCTGAACGCTTTGAGTTGCTGAAACAGAACAGAAACTGTGGAACAACTGAAAAACAAATGAGGAAAAAAAAAAAAAAAAGACCTCAATGATGCAAATGACTTATTCACAAAATTTAAATCCATCCGATGGTTGATGAGATATTTAGCTGATGTTCAGGGTTGAGTCCAATCGATTGACATAACGTTAAACTTAATCTTACTGTTAGTGCTCAGAAAGTGTGTTATGGATCAGTATCAACTACTACTACAGTAGTAAACCCACTGATAGATATCTGCGTTTGCTAAGGCCAGTTGGTTGTGGCAGCCATTGGGTCAGGCGGACTATAAAGGTCAAGTCATAGACATAGTTTCAAGTGTCATTAAAAGTTGTTCAGCTGGTCATATTTTGCTAACAGACACAATCTTTAACCTTTGCCTGTAAGTGTTGGGTTAAAACACCATAAAACTGTCATTCACACAGATTATCTTAAAACTTAATTTCTGTCACCTAATATAGTAAATTTACCTCAATACAGGAGCAAACGGTTTCATTTTCTCAGGTAAATAATTTATCTTCTGCAAGTTAAGGCCAGAGTACCACCTCCACCCATGGGATTGAATCAAGTGGAGGAATTAAAGGATCTCAGGGTTTTGTTTATGAGTGAGGGAAGAAAGGAGCGTGAGATTAACAGATGGATTGTTGCAGCTTCTGCAGTACTGCGGACTCCGTGCCGGTCCATTTTGGTGAAGAGGGAGCAGAGCAGCAAGAAGAAGCTCTCGGTTTACTGGTCGGTCTACATTCCTAACCTCACCTATGGTCAGAAAAACTGGACAGAGACTGAAAGGACAAGATCAGGCATAAAAGCTGTGAAAATGAGTTTCCTCCACAGGGTGGCTGGACTAGAAATAGGATGAGTGAAATCATCTCAGCTCCAGGGCCTTCTCTGTAGCAGGACCAAGACTTTGGAACGAGTTACCTCTGCTTGTCAGACAGGCCCCCTCCCTCTCAGTTTTCAAGTCCCGTTTAAAAACCCACTACTATTCGGTGGCTTTCAACACCAGATGATGTTTTGAGATCCTGTATGCTCCACACTGGTTTGTCGTCATTATCTGCATCGTTTTTATGTCTATATTCTGATTTACCTCATTTTGTATTTTGCTTTGTGCGTTACCTGTTGTTCTGTCTGTACAGCACTTTGGTTGGCCTCGTCGCTGTTTTAAGTGCTTTGTAAATAAAGTGGTATGGTATGGTATCATTTTCAGTCAAAGACTCCAAGTAGAACCACTGCTCCTCCTCCTCAAGAGCCAGTTGCCCCCTGGACGCCCCCCTAGGGAGGTGTTCTGGGCATGTCCAACAGGGAGAAGATCACGGACACGCTAAAGATACTCTCGGCCAGCCTGGAGGAGGTGGCTGTGGAGAGATACCTGGGCTCAAGTTGGTGCACCCGACTCCAGAACAAGTGGCGGACGATGGATGGATCGATGAATTAACCTTTATCTAACACTGTGTAAAGAAAGATAAAAAGTCATTGAACTTTTTGAAACAATTTATTTAAACTTGAGTTCATTTACAGCAGTTCCACTGAAGAGAGAAAAGGGGTTTGAATGACGCCTTAGCCACAATAAAACCTACGCTTCTATCTACGGTATGTACAGGAAGGAAGATGCAGCTCCACAGTGCAGAAGGCACAGAGTCGGCTTAATACTTGCGTGTAAGCGCTGCTAACATGACGGGAAGGAGAACAAAGTGTAACGGCAGCATTATATTGGATGCGTTTTGTATAATAAAAAATAAAAGCATGACTCTGCGGCTCTTGATGGTGATATAGTGAATTAAAAGTACAACTTTAAGCAGCTGCTTAAAAGTTTTCTAAATGTACACTTGGCATGTGTTGCTTCTTGTAGCTCACAGAAGAGATGAAACTAACCTTTAAGTTTATGTTGCCTGCGTGTTTTACAATATGTGGAAGTAGGCCTGTCGCGATAAACAATAAATCAATTAATCGCATGATAAATGAAAATTATCAAACTCTTTCATTTATCAGCTTTATCGTTTCTTCGTGTCTCTTTTTACTGAAGACACTGGACGACAAAAAGCTCAACTCCCGTGCTCTTCACTGACCCCTCACTTTCTCTTTAAAATCCATTTCAACCGTCCAGAACTGCGTTTTTAGGGGCATTAAAAGCAGCTGAGAAGCTAAGCTACGAGCTAAGCTAACAGGCCGACCTCGGGAAAAACCTCGAAGCTCCAAAATTCACGGTTGAAACCCGTGCCTTCGTGTAAAAAGTTGTTTTTCTCCGCAAAAAGAAGCTGAGAACTTTACTGATGTTTTCATTAAAAGCTTTGTGTGAAAAATGCTATGCGAAAGAGCTCAAGCCACACCGAGCGTCCGCCATTTTGAGAACCAAAGAGACAGCCCATGTCACGTCAAGGGGCCTCCCTCACATTTTTCTTAAAGAGACACACTGCTCGATCCCTCACTATCCATCCTTTATTTCAGTCATACTGTGGTCAAAAAAGGTACAAGCAAAACAAATTAAACATTTCTTCTTAAATTTGACAATTACTAATTATTGTCAAATTTCAAACAATATTATCATTTATCGCAATAATTTATGAGACAATTAATCGCCCAGCAAAATTTGTTATCGTGACAGGCCTATGCGGAAGTCAAATGAAGCCGGACAGCGTTAAGGCAATTTGCTGTTAATGAGGCAATTATGTAACAGAAATTGACACGAGGATGATACAAAGCAGATATATGCAGGTGAAGGATAACTATGACAGTTTGGCAATAACATGGCATGCTCCAATCACGTCTTCAACATTTTACTCAAACACACCGCCAGTCACTCAAAATTTCCAAAAAATCAAAAAAGCTGCCAATGTCAAATCAAAATTTGTGAAATCAAAAACAGGTGAAGAAAAAAAGCAACAGATTTGTGTTTAAATGCAAAACACATCACAATTAGGAAGACTTATCTACTAGTATCACTCAGATCAAACAGAAACTCTTACTCATCAACTTGCACACAAATAAACGCAATAAATGCAGATTTGATACAGGATTTTTTTTTTTTTTTTTTTTACAACAAAAAGATAAATCTTATAACGTGAAAACCTCTCAAACAAAAACACAATTCAAGTAAAGCCTTTTAAACAAACAACAAAACAACAAAAAAAAAACAGCTTCAAATCACTTGGAATTCTTGCATCTTCGATTCAGATTATGCTGTTCATAAAAAAGTACATTCAACAGGTACATTAAATATGGAACAAAATTATAGTACAGAGGTAAGTAAAAGTAATCATTGGGGGGAAGAAAAAAAAATCATACTTATAACAAGACGACACCCAAAAAGACGGTTTCGTTCTATGATTCTCCTTCAATGAAACTGGGAAAACGACAGAATTATTTCCTATTTTAGAACAAATGCTCGTTCAGCGAGCTTCATCCCAACACAACAAGAACAATAAACAAGAGGTTTGACAGAAGAACACACTCGAACAAGAGCGTCCGTCTACAGCCGCCTACAAACATCTCATTCATTCACAAAAACGAGTTTGCACACAGGATCCAACTGAACGGATAAATTAGTTGGCATCACCGCAGCTCGTTGGAACAACGCTTCATTTATTGTGAAAAGTAATTTAGTTTAAAGCAGCTGTCTAATCTACGTGCTTTTATGACGCGATGAAGTAAACAGAAATTAAAACGTTATAGAAATGATTTACCGTAATGCATATTTTACGAAGATATACTAAAATAGTAGATTTGTTGGTGCCCTAACAGAGACGATTAATCTTTGTACGAGTATCACAAGCATCTTCTTGCTTTTCATCATTCAGCCTATTTAAAGAGAACAACCATTGAGTGGTCCGATATGGTAGCGTTGACCACACTGAGCACGGAGCAGAGAAAACAAAAGGTTTGAGCCGTCTACAGAGCTCAGGAAGAAGATTAGAGGGATCCATGTTCAAGGTAAAGGATACGAGACCATCTCAAAGCTGCTTCGTGCTCCTCTGACCACAGCTGATATCTTTAGTAAAAAGCAGGAAGTTCGTGGGACTGTAGCCAATCTTCCAGAATGTGAGCGCAAGAGGAAATGCGACCCCTGTTTGATCAGACAGACAATGGGAAAACCCTTCTAGCTTAACTTTATGGTCAAGGAACAACACAGTGATCGCACCATTCACCACATTCTGAGTCATAACGAGGCTCCATTATAGACAGAAAAACAACATGCTGAGAAGAACAAGTTTCTGGGACTGATGAGACAAAGCACATTTTTTAAACCCTAAAATATCAGCTGAATTTTTATATTTTTAATTATTGTGGAAGGGTACCAAAACAATTTACACCGGTATCTAAAATTAGATCTATACACGTCAACAAATCCAATATTTTCATTGATGCTTCCCCACCGAGAAGATCTCCGGCGTCAAGCGGTTTGTTTTGTAACTGCAATAATAACGATTTTAATTTTTTAACAGCACTAGTTATTATAATTTTATTCATTTTCCACATGGAGACCAGCTAATTAAATAAATTCAAATGGTTTCCATGTGGGGCAGCACGGTGGCGCAACTGGTAGAGCTGCTGCCTCTCAGCGAGCAGGTCCCTGGTTCAAACCCCGGTCCAGGGGCCTTTCTGGGTGGAGTTTGCATGTTCTCTCCGTGCATGCGTGGGTTTTCTCCGGGTACTCCGGTTTCCTCCCACAGTCCAAAAACATGCATGTTAGGCTGATTGGTAACTCTAAATTGTCCCTAGGTGTGAGTGAGAGAGTGAATGTTTGTTTGTCTCGTTTGTCTCTGTGTGTCCCTGTGATGGACTTGCGACCCGTCCAGGGTGTACCCCGCCCCTCGCACAGTGATTGCTGGACATGGGCACCAGCAACCCCCGTGACCCAAAATGGAATAAGCGGGAAAAGATAATGGATGGATGGATGGGTTTCCATGTGATCTTGGACAAAAAAAAAGTGCACAAATCTGAAGGTGTAAGGATCCACACACCCCGGCATATGAACACTGGATAAGAGAAGTTATGTGTCGTATTCATTCAGAAAAGATTAGATACTCTGAACAGATCTGTTGAGAGATTTGAGGACATTTAGCAGCCATTTGTATCTTATACTGAAGGTATGTCAGGGCCTGTTTAATGTGTGCATTTCTGTGTAGCTGATCCGGTATAGGAGGGGTAGGGTGGGTTTTTGTGTGTGTGTATTGTTAAATACAAAATCAATTAAAAAAAAAGAGTGATTTAAAAAAAAAAGATATGAAGATGCACTAACAATGCTAACACAAAGATGTGCAAGATAAACATTTCACTAAAACATAAGCTTAGTTTAAAAAAATCTTTCCAGTGTCTAATAATTAGTTTGGCAAAGATAATGATTTATATATTTTTTTTATATAGATTTGTTGCAATTATATTTAGGTTTTGATTATTTTATGGCCACTGTCGTGTATGGGTATTCAGTTGGTTGCTATTTATAATTTGTGCCACTAGGTGTCACTACATACAACACTGCAGCTGTTTATTATATCAAGACAAGAAACGTAGCATTTTAAACAAGAGGCTCATCAAAGTGGAGGACTAAAAGGTAAATTTGGAATAAAGGTGGATAAACCGGACAGTAACCTCCCTTCAGATTAAGCACGACCAAGGCAGGATTTTCTATCATCCAACTGCAGCCAAGAAGAAATCAGTTAAAACGAGACGGACGTTGAAGCTGTTGACGAGGGTAAAATTAAAAGACAAAACATTTCTTCTGGGTGAAATCCACTCACCTCAAACCGCAGGGAGAAAATATGAAGCTTATTTAGGGTGCCATTAAAATGCAAATTCACAGAACAGTATAGAGACGACGGGGCTCATTTCTCATACGTCACCGCGTAATTAATATTCCGCTCCACTTTTATAACAGGAGATGGACAGAATGTAACACGGGATTTTAATCAGTCAACCAATGGCGCAAAACCTGAAGAGACTGTGATGTCAACGCCCCGACCAGGCAACAACATAATTTAACCAAAAGACGCGACTCGAGCGCCAACATCTACCGCTGTGTTTAGAGACTTTCCATCATAGGAGGTCAAACTATTCGTTAAGAGTTGTGTCCTGTACCTCATCTGTGTTTGTCATTAAAAACAAGTCTCTCTTGTAAAAGAGTCCTCATGACTCAATGAGACTAACCTGTATAAATAAAGGTTGAATGATTGAAAAAAAAAAGGTAGGGTTTTAGATACCCTAATGCTTAAAACTGGATAATACATCTGTCTAAAATGGCAGAAAAATGAACTGACATGACACTGAAAGATTCTGGGGGAAAAATAAATCACCGTCTAGTTGTTGGATGTAGACGTACTCCTTCTGGGATGGCACACGGTGGAAATCGGGCAAAACAAAAGCAAATGAGACCAAAACAACAAAAGAGGTCTTACACAGAAACTAAAAAGTTCCAACAAATATTTACACCACAGATACAGGCACTTGTATATCTTTGGTTGGAGAAACCCAACATTGCGAGAGTAATGCATTCAGAGCTGTTTGTGTCCCTTATTGTACTTCCAGGGTTCACGAGGCAACTGGGATGTGTATTTTTTTTAATTTCCTCCCATTTATTTTGAGTCCGTACTACAGATAACCTCTGGCAGAGCTCTCGGACGTCTTTTTAACCCTCTGACAACGCCACCTGAAACACAAGAAGTTAGCTTTAGACTCATTCTTCATATACATGCATATGCAATGTGTTCATTAAAACGTATAGGATTGAGGAATCATTCATTTAGGTTAAAGAGGGTTGTTACAATGGAGAGAAATATGAGGAAAACACCAAACAGAAATGCTCTTAATGATAACATCTAGTAGAGGTTTTGCGCTGCATCAGAACTGCGATGATGCTGTCTGTTAAACTGTGCATCAAGTTATATAATCAGGTTTCGTGTCTGAGAAGAGACCGAGCTGGATGGAGTGAGCCCTCAAGTCCAAAACAAACCAGCAGATTTTAAACAGGTCTGAGGTCAACGTGGCCACAAACACTGACGCTCTGCTTTGTTTGGTTAGCTCGTCTCTGGAACAGAGCAAGTGTCCTTTTTATCTTTTGGCAACTCTTACTCACACAGTGTGACCTGCACACAGCCACATTTATAGAGAGAAACTTTTCAGTGGTGGATAGGCCTGTCGCCATAAACAATACAACAATTAATCGCGTGATAAATGAAAATTATCGATCTCATTTTCATTTATCAGCTTTATCATTCCTTCGTCTCTCTCGTTCTACCGAAGACACTGGATGACAAAAGGCTCAACTCCGGTGCGCTTCACTGACCCCTCCCTTTCTCATTTCTCGTTAAATTCTGTTTTAACGATCCAAAATCGCGTTTTTGGATCGTTAAAAGCAGCTAAGCTGAGAAGCTAAGCTACGAGCTAAGCTAACAGGCCGATCTCGGGAAAAACCTCCGTCTTGTCGAAGCTCCAAAATCCACGGTTGAAACCCGTGCCTTTGCCTAAAAAGTTGTTTTTTTTCTGCAAAAAGAAGCTGAGAACTTGTTTACTGATTTTTTTTTATTTATTAAAAGCTTTGTGTGAAAAATGCTATGCTAAAGAGCTCAAGCCACACCGAGAGTCCGCCATTTTGAGAACCGAAGAGAGACAGCCCATGTCACGTCAAGGGGCCTCCCTCTCTTTACTTTACTTTGTCTCTTTACTTAGCGACGCGCTGCTCGCTCCCTCACTATCCATCCTTCAATTCAAATAGTCTTATAATGCCATCCGGTGGTCAAAAAATGTACTACACGCAAAACAAATTAAACATTTCTCCTTAAATTTGACAATAATTACTAATTATTGTCAAATTTCAAACAATATTATCGTTTATCGCAATATTTCCTGAGACAATTAATCGCCCAGCAAAATTTGTTATCATGACAGGCCTAATGGTGGGTCTTAATGTAGCTTAAAATTTCGTCACATCTACCGATATGTTAAAAAAATACATTTACGTACTAATATTTTATCTTTAATAAAACATTTAACAGGATTCTCACACAATTCACGTTTTGAAACTCCACATCTTTTTAAAATGTTCTGACATTTCTGCCTGTTTTAAGCATCAAAACATCTTTAGTTTACTCTGAGTGTTTACACAGCGGTGGTTTTATTCATCTTGTGGTTCACACACTATAAAAAAAAAAAAGATGATCATTTAGTAAAACTCAGTTCTCTTACAGTGAAGAAAACCGTTTTGGGCTTAGCTCTTTGTGGCTGAATATATATAACAAATGGTAAATCTGCAGTTTTACAGCCATACGTATAATTCAAAGTGCTCCTACTGGATACAACTTGGGGTTCATAGCCTCGTCTGATTAGCATAAAAAACGGGGCTGTGGACTCTAAACCTTATTGTAAGAAATCCAACAATCTAATCATCATTAGAGTGGACGGCTTTAACAAGTCCACAACAAATCACGTTTTTCCCCCTTTCATTTTTAAAGATGACGGAAATCCGTCACGGTGACGGAGAACTTTAAACCGTCTATTTCACTTGGTTGTCCATTGGATAACCTCGAGACGAGATCTGAGACGAAAAAGTTGTCTTGGACAACTGGAAACCGCTAATGTCGACGCCTGCGAAGTCCATTTGTTGCCAAAGATTTACAACTTACAACCTTCAGCGTGTTTTAGATAATTAGGTTGAATTTCAGCTCCAAATATTTGCCAGACTTGTTCTTTTTCATAAATTTTCAAGTTCAAACAAGAACGATCAAATGGATTTTTCCCTGTTCAATAAAAAGTAAAATATTTGTGAAATCTGTTTTTTTTTTTTTTTCAAATAACAGTCAATAAAAAGCAAATAAACAGTTTTAATTTACAGTAAACAGATATTAAGGGTTGTATGAAACTGCACTGAATAAAACCTACCGGTAATTCTCTTAAAAAAACATGTCCCTGAATGTTACTGCTTGTAAATATTCATCACCTTATTTTATAAGGAGATAAAAACCACTAACGTCACACGACCTCACACACACGGCACACAGTACCAGACCGTAAGCATCAGATGCAGAAGATCAGCTTCACAACAAAACCCTCCAAAGAGTTTAAGGTTCATCAGTGGAGTTAACATCTCCAGCTATTCTGACTTTTACAACACAGACATAAAGCAGAAGATGTCAGAGAGAAAAGACCAGGTGTACAGTCGAGGCCAAAAGTTTTGAGAATGGCACAAATTTAGGTTTTCAGTTTGCTGCCTCAGTTTTTATGGTGGCCGTTTGTAATAACTCTAGATTGTGAAGAGGGATCAGATGAGCTGCTGCTTGTTAGATCCCAATCAACCATTTATCAAATCATCAAGAACTTCAAGGAGAGTGGTTCATCGCAGTGAAGAAAGCTTCAGAGCACGATCTCAGAACATGTAGCTACGAGATCGGATCACCACCAGCGCAGAGCGTGCTCAGGAATGAGCATCTGAACGCACGGTGAGACGAAGGCTTTTGAAGGATGACTCCAAGAAGCCACTTCTCTCCAAGAAAACACTCTGCAGGAAGTATAGGGGGGTATACTGCAGAGGACTGGGGTGAAGTTGTTTTCTCTGATGAAGCCCGTCCAGAATGTTTGGGCCATCTGGAAAAATGATTATCATGAGTCCTGTGTCATGGCAGCAGCGAAGCATCACGAGACACATGCGTAGGGTTGCTTCTCATCCAGGGGGGTCGACTCGCTCAAACCTTTACCTAAGACCACCGTCATAAACATGGAACAGTATCAAAACATCCTCCAAGAGCAACTTCTCCAACGATCCAGAAGAAATGTGGAGATAAACAATATTTTTTCCAGCATAATGGAAAACCATGTCACGAGGCAAATGTGATAAAGTGGCTCAGTGAAGAAAACATTGAAATTTTGGGTCCATGGCCAGGAAACTCCCCAGAACCTGTGGTGAATCCTCAAAAAGAGGGTGGGCAAAAAAACAGAAGCTCTGATCAACTCAAGCACTGATTAGGCAAGAATGTGTTGCCATCGATCAAGATTTTTCCCAGGAGCTGATATCCAGCAAGTTGAGGCGAAGTGCAGAAGTCTTAAAGAAGAAGAGTCAACACTGTAAATGTTGTCTTTGTTTCAACTAGATGTACTTAGGCCTGTCGCGATCAACATATCAATTAATCGCATGATAAATGAAAATTATCTACCTCATTTTCATTTATCAGCTTTATCGTTTCTTCGTGTCTCTTTCTACTGAAGACACTGGATGACAAAAGGCTCAACTCCGGTGCTCTTCACTGACCCCGCCCTTTCTCTTTAAAATCCATTTTAACCGTTCAAAATCGAGGTTTTTATCGTTAAAAGCAGCTAAGTTGAGAAGCTAAGCCAAGAGCTAAGCTAACAGACCGACCTCAGGGAAATAAACCTCCGTCTTGTCGAAGCTCCAAAATTCACGGATGAACACCGTGACTTCGTGTAAAAAAATGTTTTTCTCTGGAAAAAAAAGCTGAGAACTTGTTTAATGATTTTTTATTAAAAGCTTTGTGTAAGAAATGCTATGCTAAAGAGCTCAAACCACACCGAGCGTCTGCCATTTTGAGAACCGAAGAGAGACAGCCCATTGTCAAGGGGCCTCCCTCCCATTTTTCTTAAAAAGACACGCTGCTCGCTCCCTCACTATCCATCCTTCGGTTCAAACAGTCTTATACTGGTGGTCGAACAAAGGTACTACAAGCAAAACAAATTAACCAACATTTCTTCTTTAATTTGACAATAATTACTAATTACTGTCAAATTTCAAACAATATTATCGTTTATTGCAATAATTTCTGAGACAATTAATCGCCCAGCAAAATTTCTTATCGTGACAGGCAGATGTATTTAAATAAAAAGTAAAAAAAAAAAACAAAAACGTCTGAAATGCTTATAGTTGTAATTCAATATATCGTATAAACATCTGACAAAAGGTTCTAAATAAAAACGAGGCTGCAAACTTTGTGAAAACCAAAATTTGTCCCATTCTCGAAATGTTTGGCCACGACTGTAGGTGTGAAATACTTTAGACAATCAGAAGAAAATCAGAGGTGTGATTGGAGTTGGTGTCTTAGACCGATCACTGGTCAACTGATGCTTGGCTGAAACTACCTGTCGAGCTCATAAAGCACTGCTGGTGTCTGTTGTACCTTCTCAGGGCAAAAGTCAGGGTTGGTTTGTCGCACTTTGCCAGGCCGCCCCTTTATGACTGCGTAGCAGAACATAGTGATGACCATGACAAACAGGAAGTAGCTAGTGTGCATCAGGTGAAGGTTGATGAGGGAGCGGTCGTCCTGAGGAAGCAAAAAGAGTTTAACATCATTAATTTAAAACTCTCAACTCCAAAGATTCATGTTTGGTTTACGAGGACTTGAGTTACGTCGGTGCCGACAGGTGGGAGGGTGGTGCGCACGGTTCTGTTGACGGGGCGCACGGTTCTGTTGACGGGGCGGGACGCCCCGCTTGTATAATGGTAGGGGAAACACTGATCTATAGAGTTCAGACCTATGATTTTAGCAGCTCGGTGTCACTTTACACTGCTGCTGACCCTGCAAGGTCATCCACGTGCAGTTATTATGATCTCTCCCTCTGCTACACCAAAACAGTTTGTTGACCCAAAACATTTTATTCATATTGTTTAAAGGTTAGAGGTGCATGCAACTCTTTCAACTCTGCTGCTACAAAAGGTCATTCCTGCTAAGGTTCAGACTTTCTACAGCCACTGTTTACCTTCAGATTTTCCTGTAAATGGCACATCTTCTCCTTAGATATAAACATTTGTTCCTGGATGTTTCTTTTAGTATAATTCAGAAGAAGGCTGTGACTCACATCTGGAACAATGACCGTGAGCTTCGGGTTCAGTGCATGGTACACCTTGCCAATTGCTCCTTTATAACACCAGAAGGGGTTGTAGTCCTGGCTGTACTTGGTGTCCGAGTCTCGGACCGTCGTGAACAGCTTGTACCAAGACGTGGCGTTGGTGTACGTCTCCGGCACGCAGTGCGGCGGCTGCCTGCAAAACCAAATGCACAATCTGTTGACTGGTTCTGTTGGACTCTTTAAAACATGGCAGGATTTTACAAACCTGTCTTCTTTTAGCGTTTCAGTTCATCTTGTTTAGGGTTTGAAATTATTTCCCAATAGCTACTGGTGGTTTAAAGACCCTAATTTACTTGCTTTGAACAGGAAGTTGGACAATGACAATGTACATGTCGAAAAGTGCTACTTAAAATTAGTATAAACCATTTTTAATACCCAATTCACATAAAACATACCTTAAAATAAAATAAATATGTTTGCTGGAGCCTTAATCCCACTGCTGACAGCTCTTACGCAGTTTTTCTACTAAAGAGAGCTGGTGCTAGAACAGCTTCTTAACCATTAATCCATCTATTTTTTTATATGCCTTTGCTTGTTTGTTTTTTTAATCACAGGGGAGTTGGTGCCCGTGTCCAGAATTCACTGCTCGAGTGGCGGGATACACCCTGGACAGATTACAAATCCATCACAGGGACACAGAGGGACAATCAACCATTCAAGCTCTCACTCACAGCCAGACAAAACTGTCAGTTAACCTTAACGTACACGCAACATCACTGCTGGGAGTCGTTTCTACCAGGATCCATAAACACCAGCAGCTGTGCTGAACGAGCCGACGGTGGTTATTCACGGTGCTTCACGCAGACTTATCAAATCAACTGAAAACAGAGATTGTGAAAGCAGCTCTGTGCGTTGCTCTGACACACGACGCGATTAGTAAATACAAACAAGCACAAAGTGCAGGGAGATGACACGATGAGCACTGCTAATGTGACGTCCCTTACATGTGGAAGTTAATTATTGAGTCTCAAAATAAAGAGAAGTAAAGGAGAAACATCGTGTTTTTATACACAACTCACATTTTCACTGGTGGAAACTCTGCAGTGTCTTTGTCTGAGGTCCTTCAGCGAGTTTTAACAAGTTAACAGAACACAGTGTAACGACAGTTTTGGTTTATTATGCTCGTTTTAACGTTTCAACAACTAAAGCAAAATGCAAACAAGTGCACTGGAATGCACCCCCACGTTGCGGTTGTCTATCACTTATGAAGCCTAACAGCGCTATCATACGAAGTGCGTGTAAGTCACCTGATGGTAAAATCACGAGATTTGAATACCTCGCTGTTGGCCCCTTTGTGGAATGCAGAGTTGAAAAAACTCCAGAACGTTGTCTTTAGGAAAGAGCTTACTGGGATAGAGAAACTGGGATTTTACATTCAAAAAATTAAGTTCTCATCAAGATAAGTGAGACAAAAGTTGCACGAACACACAGTAGCAGTAGAAGTTTAGTTGGTTAGTAGATTTAGAAAAATAAAAAGACCCACAATTTTCCATTTTTACGACTAAGCAGAGAAAAAAAACAACTGATTTGTGCACACATGATAAAATTATAAAAAGGAATAAGAAACTACGTTTTTTTTTGTCTAACGGAGCGCACCACTAACGTTCATGCAGCCAACATGTCATCAGAAACCAGTGAAGGAAACAGTCCAACTCACACTGTGACTGGGAAGATATTGCTGGCTGCTGTGATGGTCATGCAGGTGCTGAACACCACCTGCTCGCAGTGTCCGTGCAGAACGCAGTCGTCCGAGTTCCAGGACACGGGCAGCGTGAATGTGATGTTTATTTCTTCATGAGCTTCTCGGCCTGCACGCCAGAAAACGAGAAGGTACAGTCAGGACCCGACAGAAACCAGGTTAACGACTCGCACTTGTAGTTAGCAGGAACAATGTTCAACCGTGAGGCTGTTCTTTCAGCCAAAACGCTACAATCAGAACGTCGAACTGCTTCCGTCAATGACTGATGGGCTTTAAGAGTTCATGTGATATTTACTGAACTGCAAAGAACAGAAGAAGATGACCATGAACAGGACTGAAAAGTGAAATGCATCTTTAGATGGTGATAATAGAAATATATATTAACAAATTGCATCAAGTCAAAAAAGCCTGATGAAGAGATGACATTTATTAAGTCTTTCTTGTGCATGAGCCACGTTAAGTTTTATGTGATGAACTTGCTAAGATATAAATAACTTGACATTCATTTACATGAAAAAACATGCTCTATAAATATAATATCCAATGGTCAGTATACAGAGGATATTCTGCCAAAGTCTTGTGCAGGTATTCATACAAAAATTACTTTAAGTACAATGAATACGGGACAGTAAATTTCTTTGTTTTCGGCATCAAAATGTGCGTTTGATCCCATCAGCAGCCTCGTGATCGAGAAGTTTTCAAAAGTCCTAAAAGAAAAACTTCTCTCATCTCTGAGGCGTGTCGTCTTTAGCAACACGCCCTGATCTACGCTTGTTTTCAAACCAAGTGTTGCGTGAAATAAGACAGAGATGCAGAGCAGACGACGTAGCACAACGTTAGTCATCTAAAAACTGGACTCTTGAAGAATGTAATCAGTGTTTGCACGGGTCAGGAGGACGACTGCTGAACTTATTTGAGGGTTTCTGATAACGTTTCAGATACAAATGGCATGTTTGTTAAAACTAGAAGACACGCTGCTTGTTTTAAAGTCCACTGCAAGCACAATTGAAAAAATATACATGCTTTAAATATCGATGCATTTTCTTATTTACATTATTTATTTAGAATTTTGGAGATTTAACTACTGACATTTAGTTTATTCTGTTATTTTTTACTTTATGGAGCTCTTCAAAGTCAACGGAGGATATCTAAGGCAAAGAGAACAAGTTAAGATGCACCCTGTTCAGGAATTTGTTGTATATTGAGACAAAGAAATACGAACAAACACACAACGGGCTGCTTTAAAAGCTTGAAACCTGCAGGTGAATTGCAGCAGAGCAGGTTCATGTTGCACAGTGCTGCCACTGCTGGCTCACTAATCATGTATTTTTAAATCTTTTAAGAGTTTTCAGTCAAGAGGAATGAACGACATTCGTGCAGTTTTACCACACACAGGCCTGAAGTCACAGATACTAGTTAATCTTTACACTCTAACCTGATTTTCTAACCTTTTCCTTCAGATAAGAAGCCAAAACAATTGTGAAAATGTAAAAAAGGACCTACCTGACAGGCCGACTTGCTGCCCCAACACCGTGGCATACAGATGGGTGATGTTGCGAGAGTATCCTCCAAACGGACGCTGGGGGTCCAACGTGAGCGTGATGGAGACGGAGATGTTAATAGGACCCGGGTCCTCCAGCAGGAGGGGAGGCTGGGTGCTGGAGCGAGCCTGACCGCTGGTCACAACTGTGCTCTCCGGAGTGGTGGACTCGTTCAAGCCGTGCTTTATCGTCTCGTTCTCCGACACGCAGAAGTCCAGCTCGTTGTAGCGCAACAGAAAGGTGTTCCAGTCCTGAGAAACAGCAAGAGGGTTTCAAACCGAGGAACACAAACTATCCGGTCTGATAATGGAAGAACCGCACGCACAAAACTTCCTGTAACATTATTCATTGTATTTGTTTACATCCACCAGGAAGCTGAGAACCCATCCCAGAAGGTTTTCTCCATTTGCATCCTGATTAAGAATTTCAGCCTAAAGATGGTGATTTGTTGAACTGCAACTGTAGAAGACCAGTTGGCAACGCACACTTGAGCCAATGTTGCAATAAAATACACAAATTACTCGTTGTTGTCTCACTGAGCTCAGTGTTTTCAACTAAATGAGCGAGTCATGCAGCTGCTTTTTGATTGCCCCATTTTTTTTTAATCATGGCCTTTTTTTATGCGCATGGCATAAATGTGTTTTTTTTTTTATTGTTCACCACCACCCATATCGTGCCTGCCTCAGCCTGATACGTGTGCACGTGTACCATCCATCATGCATGCATCTATTGAATGGGAGATATTAGAACTAACAGCAATGGTTCAAACTTTTGTAGCTTTAGACCAACAAAACAGAAAAAAAACAGACTTAAGAACTAGGTCTGTCACGATAACAAATTTTGTTGGGCAATTAATTGTCTCAGAAATTATTGCGATAAACGATAATATTGTTTGAAATTTGACAATAATTAGAAATTATTGTCAAATTTAAGAAGAAATGTTTAATTTGTTTTGCATGTAGTGCCTTTTGTTGATCACCAGATGGCAGTATAAAACGGTTTGAACCAAAGGATGGATAGTGAGGGAGCGAGCAGCGTGTCTCTTTAAGAAAAATGGGAGGGAGGCCCCTTGACGTGACATGGGCTGTCTCTCCTTCCTTTCTTCGGTTCTCAAAATGGCAGATGCTCGGTGTGATTTGAGCTCTTTAGCACAGCATTTTTCACACAAAGCTTTTAATAAAAAAAATCAGTAAACAAGTTCTCAGCCTCTTTTTACAGAGAAAAACAACTTTAGACGAAGGCACGAGTTTCAATTGTGAATTTTGGAGCTTCGACAAGACAAAGGTTTTTTCCCCGAGGTCGGCCTGTTAGCTTAGCTCGTAACTTAGCTTCTCAGCTTAGCTGCTTTTAACTAGGGATGCACCGATCCACATTTTTTTAACTTCCGATCCCGATACCTAAATCTGGATATCGACCGATACGGTCCCGATATCATCATTATTATTGATTTTATGTGATGCTATAATAATCTCCTCTCTATAGGCAAGTACAATTTGTACAAATATATGAATGTCCAAAAAAGCAACATGAGGTAAGTTTATTAATGTTGGATAAGTTTCAAAGTTAGAATTAAATCCTGCTAACATAAAACATGTTTGTTTTACTCCTAGCTTTAAAGTGGATATTAAAGTGATTAAATGGCTTCAAACATCTGCTAAGTTCATGGCATAAACCAACACAGAGGGTAAACTATATCTTGGCTGCAAGTATCAAGCTGCAAAATCCTTTGTTTTCTACAGCTGATAGTGGTTGGTCATTAATTACGATGAAGTTTAGCAACTTCTCGGTAAACGTTAGGGCTCCGGGGCTTCAGCGGTCTGTTATTTTTGTTCAATCCGCAGCAGGCAGTCTGATTTCGATCAGCCGCCTCAGTCTGCCCCTCCTCTGAGACAGGCAGACTGAGCGCGGCTGACCAAAATCAGACTGACTTCTCCGGACTGAATGAAAATAACACACCGCTGAAGCCATGAAGCTCGAATGTCCAACGTAAAACTAACTTTACCGCGATTTAATGTGGCGCTGTGGCTCTGCAGACATTGCACGTTGCTGTCTTGTTTTGTGGCGTTTCTAGTGTAAAATACTTCCACACAGCGGACATGTTTTGGTTTACCGTTAGCCACAGTGCTACTGCACGTTGTAGCTGGCTGCAAACTATGAACCGGATTTCCTGAATGTGAGGCGGGTCTTATTACTCTGGGCTCATGAGACACGCCTCCTTTCAGGAAATCCATTCCATAGTTTGAAGCCAACGTGCAGAGCAGCTGACAGGGAATCCACATGTGGAGACGTTTTACTTGGAGACACAGACGTGCATCATGGATCAGAAATCTCAGCAGGTTGGATCGGAAAAATCCGATACGCAAATTATGCTGGTATCGGAGCCCGATACCGGATCGGCCCCATCCCTACTTTTAATGAACCAAAAACACGATTTTGGACGGTTAAAACAGATTTTTAAGAGAAACGATAAAGTGAGGGGTCAGTGAAGAGCACCGGAGTTGAGCCTTTTGTCATCCAGTGTCTTCAGAAAGAGAGAAACGAAGAAATGATAAAGCCGACAAATGAAAATGAGGTTTATAATTCTCATTTTTTCATGTAATTAAATGATTTGTTTATCGCGACAGGCCTATTAAGAACCCAGCTACTGCTGCCTCAAGTGTACAAACTTGGCCAACAAACCAAATAAATTAGTATAGTGACAACTTCAACACTTAATATAATATTTGTATCCAATTATGAATGTTGTCGGTTTTATAACAGCTATGGCAGAACACAATATTGGTAATTTATTTTATTTCTGGAAATCGTCTCAAGAACACTCCCGTGTTGTTTGAACAAACCACTACGCTGCACAACGGCGCATTTATCTCATCTTTCTGTGTTTTCCACTTATACGTTTTATTTGCATATGTGCATTAGCGTTGGGTGGAGCAGAGGTCAAGTTCAGCTCCACGAGTAAATATTTAAAGAGCCTGGAGTCGCTTATTTTTCTGCTAAAATGAGATGAGTCTTGTGAACTGAGCTGGGTGGAGTATGGTTTATATTTCAGTGTTAATACATTATTGCAACATGAAGCAGGATATAACGAGATATGAGAGAAGAAATAAACTCCTCGGTTTCATCTTTTTTCAAAGCATTGTGTGGATTAGTCCTACCTCTGTCAACTCCGGAGACTTGATCTCCTTAATCTTAAAGAAATAACCGATGGTCAGGAAGGCAATGGCCACTGCGCTGACGCTGATCATAAAAATGACCAGCGGTGGACGGTTGTTGATGTAGCCTCGTAGGTTCTCTATAGGATTCAACAGGTACACCTGCACAGAAACAAACACACGGGTGTTCATGTTAAACCGCACGAGCAGATACACGACATGTTGACCAAAACTCTCCAACTCCGAGTCGGGGGAAAAAAAATCTATTTGTTGCACAACTCCATCCTGTTTTCTGTCATCAATCCACTGAAATAATGTCAATTTAACAAGAAGTGTTTCAGAAAGCTCTGGGTTTAAATCATGCTCAAATTAAAGGTCTAGCATCGGGTGGAGGAATGCGTATCACCCGCCTCCTTTCATCCCAGAGTTTTACACTGAGATCACCTTATGATAAGAAGTGGAGGCCAACTTGAAATGAGTTGACTCCTAAAGTTAACCAGTTGTACACATATATCCAGTAAGGGTGTAACAAGATCTAGTCCAGGGGTGTCCAATCCTGGTCCTCGAGGGCCACTATCCTGCATGTTTTACTCGTTTCCCTGCTCCAACACACCTGGATCGATGGTTCAATTACATCTTCATATTCTGCAGAAGCCTGTTAATCACTCACTGATTTAAAATCGGGTGTGTTGGAACAGAAAATCAGCTAAAACATGCAGGGTAGTGGCCCTGGA
This sequence comes from Nematolebias whitei, assembly GCF_014905685.2. Taxonomy (NCBI): domain Eukaryota; kingdom Metazoa; phylum Chordata; class Actinopteri; order Cyprinodontiformes; family Rivulidae; genus Nematolebias; species Nematolebias whitei. The sequence continues at coordinate 5,924,706 of NC_056511.1, read as the reverse complement.
CCAGGAATGAACGCCTCTCATCAAGTGCCTCAATATCGAGACTAAAACTTTACGAGATTTCTCGTCAACTTGAAAACTGTCTCACAAACACCCAGAACCCTCGTCTCATGACTTTAACATATTCACTAAAAACGTCTCCAACACTTTGAATCATTTGTGTGGCAGCGGTATAAAAAAACAACAGGCACTAGGACCATGTGGCACATTCCTCAAGTCATGTTGCCCTCACGCAGCCTCTGCAGCTACGTGCTGAAAGGAAGAGTCTCTGCCGCACATTACTTTAAAACAGAAGTTCACGTGATGACTTGTTAAAGCTAAGAAAATTTATGAAAAATGTATTCGTTTGTTCGAGTGGAGCGAAAAAGAGTCGAAGTTTGAGGTGGATGTGAATCTAACTACCGTTTACTGAACGCCTTAACTCTCCCCATAATCCGCTTAATCTTCTCTGTGTGAAATTATACAACTCAGATTTTCAAACTCGTCAGAGTACATCACAGCTACAGTGTGTCCAAATTTATTTATCCACTTTACCTCTTTGTGATTTATTTGGTTATTTTAAGGAGAAATGTTTTTCTGTCCGTTTGAATTTTCATAGATTATTTAAAGTTGTTTTGATGGTTTTTGGTGTTTTTCCACAAGAATTCAGTTAAAAATTGGTGACAACGAATGACCAAAGGGATAAAAAAAAAAATCTGACTAGTAAATAAGATTTGTTGAGAAAAGCCAATTTTATATTTCTGTATGAATGTTTTGACAAATACATTTTAAAAACAGAGCAACTTTTATTTTTTAAGACAATCTTGGCAAAAAAAAAAAAAAAAAAAAGGTCGCTCCTTGATCAGGTTTTTAATTTGGGCATCTTGTGTAAATGACTGGAGTTCCCTGAGTTCAAAGGTCACTCACAGTTTCCATGAGAACCTGGAAGATCATGAAGCTAAAGAACCGTTCTGATGCCTGAAGAGACTCAGGAGAGCTCGGACAGAAGAGTCAGTTTTACTTAAAAATGTTAAAATCTCTCTCGTAATATTTTCCAAAAGTTTCAGTAAAAGCTGTCCAGCGGTTCTTGAAATATTTTGCTAACACAGAGAGATTAAACATGGTGTTTTGAGACAAAATTGTGATGTGAACACACCACGATTTGTTAGAGCATGTGCTTTACCTAACTTTAGTCTTTATTTAAAATTTAAATAAATTAGTCAGTCTGCCTCTGTTGTGGTTCTCAGGACAGTGTCTTCCTGTCTGTTTGGTGTGATGAAACTTCAGTTCTCATTTAAAATAAGAAACAATAATGACCTGAAGGCTGCATGCATCATCTACTCATTAGGAATTTGTTTCTCAAGTAATAGGGGTAGTAGTCATTTTCTCATTGTAATAGAATTAGCTAAGCTGTTATTGAAGCCTCTTTATTATTGGCCTTATTTTTCAGCTCCTGAGGCCACATCTGCCCTTGTTAACTCACACTCTAGTAAACAGATTAATGCCACGCTGTAAATGTAGCCATAACGTCTTGTTCTGTTGCATCTTGCTGCCGCTGCTTTGATAACCCCCACACAGGCAGATGCAAACTGTTTAAACGCACCGAAAACTGGATTCGTGGTGAATCCTGGAGTGTTTTCTCCGGGAACATGTTGCGTTTCGAGAACACACACAGTTGTAAATTCAACAATATGAAACACGAGCCGTGCTGGGCGACAGCTGGGAACTGGACACCATCTTGTGAGAGGATGGCTGCAGCTGCGACGGCCGGTCTTGAGTACACATCTGTAAAGCTTCAAGGAGTTTTTATTTTATTTTTGTAGCCGGCACAAACTCTTCCTACATGTATTAAAATGTACATTTCTTTTGTTTGATTTGCAAAAAACAAAGCATAGATGCTTTAAAAGCGTACGAACTCAGTGATTTGGAGCTACAGGAGAATGTATTATGAAGTACATGATGAAAAGAAGATGACAGAAGAAAGTTAAAAAATAATGCTCGATTTCTGTGTGGATGTCTAACTCCGATTGATCCAACTGGTCAATCTGAGCGAACACAAAAATGGCTATAACCAAGTCCGTCTGACAGATACGGAGCCAAGATTTCATGTGGTAGTAGCAGAGAGTCATCCCAAACACATACCGTGAGTGCTAACAGATCGCTCAAGAACTTTGAAACGATGGCATACAAGGCGGCGAGTAATTCATGTTTTAAGCAACATTAGAGAAACCCAACAAACAAACAAACAAACAAACTTATCTGTTGCAAGAGAAGTTGACAACTTCTGCTCAGTGAATAATGGTTTTAAAGTCATGGGTTCTGCTTTGTTGAGGTCACTTCATTAGGTCAAAGTGTTAGTCTAAGACAGACATTATACAGCTTTATTATATTATTATAAATATAAATGTTATATTATAATTATACAAATAAAAGCTTTAGGAATTTACAAGCATTTTCCTATCAGTTTCTGGCACATTCAGATATCTTGAATTAGACTATGGCACACATTAAAGTACTTTAACTGTAAATTAATTTCCATTCTGGATGGCTCCATATACGTACAGGTTGCTGCATGCAAACAATTTGTAAGAAAGCACAGCAAATTACCACATGATCTCAAAGGCATGGGGCTGGTGTTCATTTGGCTTCAAGTCAATATGCCCCAGTCACGTTTTTTTCAGAATCACGCACATTGACAATAAAATTTCTGTTCCAATTTCTTCCTCTTACACAGGTCAGAGTTGCGATAAGTGAAGTTAAATGTAATAATCGTGGCAGGAAAGAAGTCACCTGGGTAAAACTTTACCACGACACCAGACAATCGCACACAAACAACACTAGCACGCCTGTCGCTGCTGACCATCCTGAAATTTAACCAACAACCGGTTTGACGAGATGTTTTCACAAAGGAAGGTGTTCTGAATTCAAACTGAATTACTGTTTAAAGGCTTCCTTCCTTCTTTACATAGATAACTTTACTAACTGACATTTATAATGTATGTGAATGTTTTTGTTTATTGCCCTGAGATAACTTCTGTTGTGACATGATGGCACTATATAAATAAACTGAACTGACTAAATGAAGGCCCAAACTGACACAGACATCCAATAGTTAGTTAATTCATAGTTTTAAATGGATTTGTTCAAGACAAGACTGATCATCTGATGTTTAAAAACTTCACACTTCTCCATTTGTCTAGGTTCATGTATTTAACCACAAACTGCACAATTGATCTTGATCAAGTGCAAGGACTGACTGAGAAAAAAAAAAGATGCAAAAGTCCAAATAAGATGGAAAAACACTGAAAAGCGATTGATCAGAACCACTTTAGAAGGATCACAAGTCAGTCTGGCTCCTCATTCCTACGACTAGCTGTAGTTGTAAATGTCATTGAATTTAAAACAAAATGATAAACAACAAAGTGCACATAAAAAAAATCATTCCCTACACGTCACATAAAAACACATTTCAGACCCAGTAAATTTTAGAGAAAATAAAGTGTCCTAATAGTTGTTAAAAGACTGAACAAATTGGTAATCACTAAAAATAACCTTCATTTGAACTTTTATGGCTTAAATAGAGACTTTGCTTGTGCATTTATTCGTCCAAATATGTTCTAATAAAAAATATCAGCAAGGAATGTGAATTTCTTTAATGAAATTATAAAGCTGCACAGTTTAGTAAAAATGTATAAGAAAACTCGAGACGATTAGCTAGTTCCTCACTTAAACCGCACGAGCTATTAACGCGCTAAAGCTAAACATTTTTGCTTTAAAAGCGTACTAAAACTCAAAACAGATCGCTCAGTTTGATTAAATAAGTACTCACCATTTTCTCTTCCTATGGAGACGGGGTTGGTAGTTTGGAGGTGTGTTGCGAGCCACAACAATAAAGATGCGATGTCGCTAGCTAGTTAGCCTCCCTGCAAAGCTAGCTAGCCTGTGCTGCTAGCTTGGAGCTAGTCCCTCCTGAATTTACCGCTGAAAAGCAAAAGTCTGAGCTCAGAGGATGCAGCTAGAGTTTCAGCGTATGAAACCACACGTTTACTCCTTCCCATTCTCTGTTCTCAGGTGTGATGCACCTCTCTAGAGAAGCGTATCTTCAGCATTCAGACTGGAATAACGTCAGTGTCTTCCTGCCGACATCTGATCCGCGTCCCCGAATTGCGTAGAAAAAGCGTCGCAGCGCCGCGTTCTCGGTATTTTCGACAAAAGTGTACGCTCGGAATTTGGCGTCGGTGCGTTGGAGACACTTTAGTGTACGCAGTTTGCGTAGCTGGAACGCACTTAGCGTGTTTACAACAGGCTGGAGGCTGTTGCCGCTTTCAATTACTGTCAGAAATATTTTATTTAAGACGAAAGCAGCGAGCTAAGGATCGTGTGTGTTTGAATTTTTTTAACTTGCATTTAAAACATAGGTTTTATAGTAACTTTATATGTTATTTTTGCATAGTTTTTATACACTTGTGTTTTTTTTTCACGTTTTCTAACTTTTGTATTTTATTTCTGACTGCTGATGAAGGCAACACAGTGATAGAATATAAAACAAAATCCTGCATCTGTGACCAGGTATGGACTTGTTTTTTTACTCATTTAAAAAAAGTTTTGATTTGCCTAAAGGTTTTAAATAAAAAGAAACATAAGTATTAACTTCAGTTATTAATTGTAATACAAATTCAGTCTTAAATGTTATTATAAATCTCAGGCATAATGTGTGACACCGAGAACACAATGTGAGACAAATTTGTAATTGGTAAAGAAATGTGTCAGATATGCAAAGAAATCTAAATAATGCAACCTTTGATGCAATATGTTTAGATTGCTTTCAAATCAAACACAAATAATTTTAGGGGTTTGAATTTATTTATTCATAATGTGTACAAAAAAGCACAACAAGTATACAACCTTTATTTCTAAAGGTACTTATTCGTGTCAATAGTTGTACAATATTTTTAATTGCAAAAATGTTTTTGACATTAACATCCACAGTCAGTTAAGACAAATTAATCAGTTAGCATTTCCCTTCTGTTGCAATGAATTCACAAAAAATTGCACATTTTATATGTTTTATTTGTTGCTGTTTTTGAAATATAATAATTTAAGGGATTTTCTATAACGAAACAAGCAACTCACCAACCTTGCTTTCTCTTTGACAAGAGATAGAAATAAAGACTCTTTTAACCATAAGATAATTAAAAAAAAGTAAATACGTATTAGTTAAGTTACAACTAACGCTGAGAAGGGGAACATTAATTGGAGAAATCTAGTATTTAAATCTATAAATTAAGCAGTAATTTTCGTTGCTCCTAATCAGCAGGTGGCAGTAATAATAAAATTGACGCGCCAAGCTGCTCAAGAAGAAGCTTACCGGAATTTGAGTTTTCGTCCTTCAAAATAATACAAATGGCTAAGGTTACTTGACAAAAGTACAGCTATACTCAGTCTAAAATGTAAGCTTTTGTACAGCTTATTAAATAAGGCTTATGAATCAGTTTTATGGACATTATTTACTGTTTTATCTTAATTTTAATTATAAATTATACGCCATGCTTTAATTTTGTAGACCCTTACCGGAAAAGGTTAAAACAGCGTTTCCCTTTAACGCAGCTGACGTAGCAGTTAGCTAATAAACAAAAAGGAGGTGTAACAACTTCAACCTTCAGCTTTAACAGTTTGTACCGCTGCTACAAGGTAAAATAAGTAAGTGTTTGTACTATTCTCGGCGAAACGACAGATTTATAAAACTTTATTTAGAACGTGAGATGTATTGTTTAGTAGGTAGGTAGCTGTATGGCTAACGCTAACACATGTCACGTCTTTGTGTCATTTATTCATTCGTGCCGTCACGTTTTAATTTAAAGAAATGCATTTTTATTACGAGCTTGCGACATTGTCTTAAAAATAGTGAAAACCCTGAATGAAACTGCATTTTATAACTATATAAAAGTTTATAATTGAAGAGTGTTTTCAACACGTTTGTTAGATCAGCATGTTTGGTTTATAGCTAAATAAAATAATAGTTTACTTTATCTCTGGTAAATTTGAGTTGGCATTTATGTTATTTTAACCACCCTTATTATAACTTCATATAATTTCAAACCACTTTCACTCATATTTCTCATGTATTTAATGTTTTCTTTTTATTTTCTGTATTTGTGTTTTGAAACATGAGTGATGAATTTTGCACCATTTAAGCTAACAATTGGTAAATATGAGGCAAAATTCATGTTTTTGTTTGCACTCTAATTAAATTAAACAAAAATCTCATTTTCTTTAATGGAAAAATACTGAAATTAAATTAGGTCAGGCGTATTACTGTTGTTATAGCACTGTTAAAAACTGTTTCATATAGTTAATAATATAGAAGGCATTAATAAACAGTAAAGTTTTACATATCAATTTTTTTTAATTAGTTTCCGAGTTTCAGAAGATCTTTAAGGTTAAATTAAGTTTCTACAAGACTTTCAGCTAAAACTCCACCATCCTCTCTTAAACTTGAGACTGATGGACATCAGGTTTGTAGATTTGACTCGACATAATGACAATACGTTAAAAACAACTGTTACTTGTTTTGAAATAACCTCAGACTATTGTTCAGTTCGTCTTAAAGTAAGAGAGTTTAATTTAGAATTAAACCAGTTTTAAACTATTTAAACCAGTTTAAGAGTTTAATCTATCCTTCCATCCAAGACCGAGATGGGGTAGAGGTGGAGCAGCTGACTTGGGACCAGAAAGTCACGGTTCGACTCCCAGCCATTCCCACATGCCGTGGTGTCTCTGAGCAAGACACCTAATCCCCAATTGCTCCCCGGGTGGTTACAGTTAGCCGCCCACTGCTCCACCTGGGTGTATCTCAGGTGTGATGGGTTAAATGCAGAGAACTAATTTTGCCATTGAATGGGAACATACAATGATGACAATTTCAGACTTCCCTTCATCCATCCATTATCTTTACCCGCTTTTTCCTTTTCGGGTCGCAGGGGCCACTGGTGCCCATGTCCAGCTGTCACTGTGTGAGAGGCGGGGGACACCCTACAGGTCTCCAGTCCATCACAGGGACACATAATGAGACAATCACTCTCTCACTCCAGTCTAAGGATAATTTAGAGTTACCAGTCAGCCTTTTGGTCTGAGGGAGGAAACTGGAGTACCTGGAGAAAAACCACGCATGCAGAGAGAACATGCAAACTCCACCCAGAACGGCCCCCGGCCGGGATTTGAACCAGCGCGACCTGCTCGCTGAGAGGCAGCAGCTCTACTAACTGACTCACCGTGCTGCCTGAGTTTAATCTACAAAACAGAAATTTTAAACTTATAGTTTTGACAGGGATGTTTTTTTTTTTGTTTTTTTAAATCTGATGCGTTTGCAACAACAAAAATGTGTCCACTGCTTCACAAATATGCAGCCGGCAACTTCTGTAAAGTGCTGTACTGGTTCCATTCCTTTGTTTTAGATAAAATATAAAAAAATAAAAAAGGCAAATTGAGTTGGAGAACTTTATTTAAAGCTGTAAGCTCATTTACACAAACGAAACAAAATGCATCTTCTCTCTAATCATTGCTTTTTGTCTCTCTCTTAGGTTCTAACTCACCTCAGTTACAACTACATGCACAGACGGTTGATCTTATTTGTTCATAAGGCGGTTTGTGTGCATCAACACAAGTTTGGTTCACTTGTTGGACATCAGCAACTCACCAAACTGTGCAAAGCCTCCCCTGTCTCTTTGTACACTAATCAGCTTCCCTCTCCTCCTCACTCGTTAAAGCCTTCATGGCAAACTAGTCATTTTACCTCAGTATCCCATAAACAAGACCTCCTTCAAAGGTTTCCTCCCTGGTCTTTCCTGTACCGTCATTTTTCTAACCAGCTGGATATGTCGGAGCAGAGGTTCCTCGTGGAATACGCCAAACGCGGCACCGCAGGGTGTAAGAAATGCAAGGACAAAATCCAGAAGGGAATAGTGCGCATAGGGAAGGTTGTGCCGAACCCTTTCAGCGAGTCTGCAGGGGAGATGAAGGAGTGGTATCATGTGAAGTGCATATTTGAGAAGCTGGAAAGGGCAAGAGCCACCACGAAGAAGATTGAAGACCTCACAGAACTGGAGGGCTGGGAAGAGCTGCAGGACGAGGACAAAGAGCTCATTAATAAACACGTTTCAGGTACAGCAAGTGCACACTCTGAATGTTTTTTTTTCTTACTTTTCTGTCACACTGAAATAGTTGTTTTCACATACCGGTATATGATTTTTAGTTTTGATTCTGATTTAGTTTGTGGTGCTCACTGTGAATTTCCCAGTTATTTGTGGATGTATGTTTTTGGTTCAGCATGTTTAAAATCCCGTTGAGCTCCGTTATTGGCTTTACGTTCTGTAGATGTTCCACGTCAGTTGACTGTTCAACAAGTTAACGCAAAAGGTTTCATATTTTGTAAAATTACTACAGACTAAACAACTATTTTAGCAGAAATAATAAAACATTTGGTCTCTTACGTTTTGTTGCTCCCTCCAGGAACTCGCGAGGGATGAATTCTTTAACTCATCGCTTTAGCAGCAGCTCATCTTTACTTCCATTACCAAATCACTTTCGCGTGAGAACTATAAACACGAAGGTTACGCCTTAAAAATCACGCTTCAGTTGTTTGCACAGTTTACAAGCAAACCTCACAACACACCTCCCTGTCTGCATTCAAAAAACAGAGAAATCTTGGCTGCAGCGATCGTTGTGACGCCGTCATAAAGATGAATTAATAATTAATAACGTTATATTGTTTTAAACAGTGTGTGCCTAAATTAAATGAAATATATAATATATTGATCCTAGTAGATTTAAATGAAGGCTGCCGGACTTGATCTTTTAAGAGGTTTTACTTCTCGTTCAAGGAGCGTTCTCAGTTCAGACTGAAACGTGCAATTTTTTAAAACTGTTCTGAGTTGAACCCCCATGCAAATCATTATCCCTCCCCTCTCTCCCGAGGGTCATTAGGGTTATTGTCGGTCTGGTCCATGTGCAGAATGTTTGCATTCAAATTGTCCAGATGTTTTGACCAAATATTTCACATTTAGATCAGACCAACGGACAACTTGGTGACCCTCAGGAGGGATTGAGAATGATTTGCATGCGAGTTTGAAGCGGATCGATTACGTTTAACAGCTTGGAACTCTTGTTTAAATTGAGAAATCTCGTTGGATGAGAAGCAAAACATTTTCTGAAACGGCCCAACACTCCTGGGAGGAATTCATACCACCCACCTCCTTTAATGCTAGATTTTTAAATACAGTAAAATCTGATCACATAAAATAAAAACATAATCGATAAAAATACACTTTCTGTAAATTTGACTCATTTTCGTGTTAGATAATGTGGATTAGATGCGATGGCTGAATTGTTAAAGGGAACTTGTCACAGATGTTTCTTATCCTTTCTGAAAGTTTCATTAAAATCTGTCCAGTGGTTTATGAGATGTTTTGCTAACACAGTGCAGACTAAAAGCATTGTTGGTATGTGTAAATATGTGTGACTGGCTGGGCTGTTCAAAAGTCATGATATGCTCATACATTTAACGATAAATTGCAGTAGTTATAAAAGTTTTTTTTTTTTTCTTGCAGACCTCATGGCCAAAGTCAACACGAGTCCAAAAAAGAAGGTTCAGGCCAAGTTGAACACCACGGGTCAGCTGATGGCTCCTCCTGCTGACCCGTCTGTCAACGTGCCGCGCAAGTTCTCAGGCTTCACAGGTAAGATGTGACCGGGGGGGTCCACAGAGACGTAAACCTCAGGAGGAAGAAAAGATCCGAGTGGCAGAACAGACGTTGTCCATGCGTGGTCCAATTATTTAATAGTTGAATCACAAAGCTGCCACACCGCTGAAATAATCTAAACATCTTCTAATTTCCTCAAATGAATAAACTTTTTATTCAGGCAGGTAAGACGGAGGTAATTTTTTAACAACAGGTGCATTTGATTTGTGCCAAAAGTGTTTTTGCAGTCGATGTAAGGATTAGTCCGTCTCAGCTGATCTGAGGCCAGAACATTTTTTGTTGATGAAGCAGCTGGGAGGGATAAACAAACAAAACTAGAAGAAAAAAAACTTAATATTATCAAAAATACAGCATGAATGCAGAGAACTAAATGATTCTGCTTCTTTAAAGAGATAACGGCATGAATGTGGAAACTTCTGCTTACCTCCGATTTTTTATGAATTTCATGTCCGTTTGGTTTATTGTCATATTCCGGCTTCAGACCTTCGGCTCGCAGTTTAGCGCATCAGTAAAAAGCTTCAGCTCAGGCTGGACTGTGGCGACTAACTGGTACGACTACTTTGATGGTTTCTTCGGTCGTGTTTGACGATGATAAAATATGGGAAAATTTCAAGTGGCATAAAAAAAGCTGCGATGCTGCAACAGAGACATGAAGGAAGTCCATTTTACTGCACATGTAAGGAAACACGGAAACAAACGTTTCAAACTGTGTAGTTCAAAATGCGTCAGAATAAAGATCAAGCGTTCTTTGGAGGAATGCTTATCACCCGCTGCCTTTCATGCCAGTTTGAGATGAAAATGGTCTTTACCTTGAAAATAACGTTGGACTCAAATCTCGTGAATCTGCAGAGTTGACTCCAAAAAGTCAACAGACAAATTTCAACAAAACTGGTCAATCTGTTGGAGCTCAAAGTATCAGTCTCGGCTACTACCACACCGAATTTTAGCTCAATAGCTGTGGAGTTGACTGCGTTACAGCTGTTTTTGTTTTCAATGCTGCAGCAGCCATCTTGAATCGCGTCATCAGTTGTAGACGTGCGTCCAATGATTCCTTTATGAAAACCATTCAAATCCTTCCTGTGGTTCATGACATATTTTGCTGACAGACAAATGAACACAGACATGAACAAAAATATTATGGTCGCCCAAAGGCTGCAGGCGATTTAAAACCAGCCCGTTTAGCAGAAGACGGTTCTGATTGATGCTTCTGCTTCTTTCTGTCCCATCAGCTGCGAAGGCCGGCAGCTCCAGCAGCCCTGGACCGTCCTCGACCCCCACCAAAGGCAGCCCCCTCTCCAAGCAGCTCTGTGACCCCCAGCACAAGGACTGCCTCTTCAGAGAGTTTCGTAAGCTCTGCGCCACGGTGGCCGACAACAACAGCTACAACACCAAGACGCAGATCATCGAGAGGTTCCTGAAGAAAGGCACCGGAGGAGGTCAGAGGAGCTTCACCTCCTTTTATTTTATTTCATCTAAACTGTTGCATCTTCAAACGGCAATAAATGCGTGCGGTTCTATAACGTTACAAATGTGAGTTAAGCAAAAGAAACAACCAGAAGAAGATGAACAACAAATTAAACAACTAATTGAATATGATTTTCTGCAAAACGCATCATGAACGTTTGATGCTGAATTATTTTTCTGAACTTTGGTGAAGCTCAAACTGAGTCGCAGAGTTAAAACAATCAGAACGCAAGCTAAAATTAGCACAGCAAAAGCTAAAAGCTATAATTAACAAAAGTTACGATTGCCAAAACGATAGCTAAAAGCTAGAATTACTAAACCAGTAACTAAATGTTAAACATGTGGAGTTCCTCAAGGTTCTGTACTTGGACCAAAGTTATTTATTTTATATGTATTATTTAAACTTAATAAATTATCATTAAACTTAGATAAAACTAACTATGATATTCAGTAACAGAACTGTCGGTGTTCCATTTAGAGTCGAGGGTGTTGAGATTTGTGGAGTTAGTGAGGTGAAGTTTTTGGGTGTTATAGATTGAAATCTGACATGGAAACATCACAATTCTGTAAGAATAACAATAGTTAAATCTATTGCAGCACTGTACAAAGTCAGGGACTTATTAAATGATAAAGCTCTGTATATGTTGCATAACACAATCATTGTTCCACACATAATTAATTGTTTTGACATTTGGGGGAAAGCGTGTAAAACAATTATAAACCCTATTTTTGTTTCACAGAAAAGAGCTGTAAGAATTATTACCAGGAAGCATTTCAGTCACTCATCAAGTAGTTTATTTTATCAACTGAAGTGATTGAAGTTTCACGATTTGGTAGATTATAATATTTTATCAGTTATGTATAGGGCTCATAATAACACATTACCTTTAAATATCCAGTTACATTTTGCTAAAAGAGAGTTTTTATAATCTTAAGGGGATGGAAATTTTTGTGAAACCTAAATTTAGAACTTGTCTGAAGGAACGGTTTACTTCAAACCAAGGAATTAGATTATGGAATAATCTGGAGAGTGATATTAAAAATGCCAGGTCAATGTCTATGTTTAAGAGAATGATCAAAGTCGGTTTGTTAAAAAAATTATGAAATAGCTTAATGTGTATTTGTATGAATCGACACTCGGGAAGGAGTTATTTAGGAGAGTGGTGGCTCAGAGGTTAGAGAAGGTGGGCCTGTGATAGGAAGATCGCTGGTTCAAGCCCCGGTACCGACAACACCAAAAATGTGGGTGGAGTAGGTGAAGCACCCACACCTGCCCCCACCCTCATTCGCTCCACTCTGGGTCCGCAAGACCCTTAACCCCCATCTGCTCCCTAAACAGGTCTCTCTTGAAAATGAGTTCTCGTGGCTCAACGAGACTACCAGGATAAATAAAGGATAAATTTAAAAAATTGTTTTTGTTATTTGAAGATTATTATTGTTTGAATTAATTTTTTGGTAAAAAGGGGCAGATATTATAATATTTTTTTCTTCTTTCTGCTGCCTTTCATTTTATTTGTGATTGTATCTTTTATTGTATATTGAATTGTTTTGTTTTTCTTTTAAAAACTGAATAAACTTGTATAAAAAAAAAAAAAAATCCAGAAAAACGGTCCCTAAAAACTATATTTAGCCGGACCGTAGCTACGAGCTAATCCCAGTGAAACGGTAGCTTAAAGCTTTTTCTTAAAGTGAACAATCAGAGCAACATTTGTGGATCAGACAGAACTTTTTTCAAAATGCTCATAATTTGGAACTGGACCTAAAGGTGTGTGTGGGACGGGGGGGTGGAGACGCACCTGCTTCATGTTTAGATTTTTGTATTCTTTGTTGGATGTCTGCTCATCAGTCTCACCAACTCTTTTTCCTCCTCCGATCTCAGATAAGTTCCACGGAGATCTTTACTTGACCGTAAAATTGCTCCTGCCAGGCGTTGTAAAAAGTGTTTATAACCTCAACGACAAGCAGATCGTCAAACTCTTCAGCCGCATTTTCCGATGCAACCAGGACGACATGGTGCGAGATCTGGAGCAGGTTCGTTCGCCAGATGGTAAACCTCGTTCTTGTGAACGTACGCGAGCAAAGATCAGACGTTTCCAACTCTCGGCTCTCGTTTTTGTTTGGAAGGGCGACGTGTCCGAGACGGTGAGGATGTTCTTTGACGACAGCAAGTCTTTTCCTCCTGCTGCCAAGAGCCTCCTTACGATCCAGGAAGTAGACTCGTCCTTGACCCGCCTCGCTCAGCTGACGAAGGAGGATGAGCAGCAGAACGAGCTGGAGGCGATTTCCAAAAAGTAACGCAGTTATTGTTCATTTTCACTCCCGACGGGTTGAGTGCCGCCGTTCATACAGAAAGCTCTGACGCACAATGGAGTTCGTTTTTAATTTTTCTGTATGTTTTTTTTTGCTATTTCCGCATACTTTGTGCTATTTTAGCTGCTCGTATATCAGAACAGTCAGGACTTAGATTCTATCTTTTTGTTTCTTTACTGTTTTATCCTTTTAAATATATTTAACTTTATAAACAAAAAAAATCATATGGATATACGTTGTCTTTGAACTGCTTAAGCAGACTTTAAAATGTCTTTATATGAGGCTTCTGCTGCTTTTAGCTTTTAGCTAGCCTTTGGATACATTATCCTCAAGTTAAGCTTCTAAGCTTTTAGCCAGTATTTAACCTTTTGCTCCAATATTTTTATTTGTGCATCTCTTCCTGTTTCAAGTGTCTCGAGCACGTCGCTCGCAGAAGTCCTGTCATAAACTGCATCTTGTGAGGTGTAAACAGAAAAGCGTCCACTTGTGTAGTTAATATGTTAAAGAAAAGCTGCTAGAAAACATATTTTGTTAATTCAGGGTTTGTCTCGGGAATTATTTTCACCGAAATCGAAGGCGAAGCTCGTGCAGCCAAATGCTCCAGCAGTTAGTCTCTGATTAGAGTCTGTGTGTTTTGTTTGGTTCTCTAACTTCGTTTTGTGATTTCTTGTAGTGGTTTAAAATATACGCTCAGTTTATTTATTTATTTATTACTTTTGAAAGAATGTCTCTACTTTAGCTTTTACCCAACAAATGACTAAATGGAGCCAGGTTCTTTCTAAATTACTCCCAGTGCTGCCATCAATTAAAGGTTTAAACCTTTTGAAGAGGGGCTCTGTGGAAACGTATAAACAAATATTACTTTACCCAATTTACAAAGTTTGGAGAAATAAATGATTTCTGACTGAATCCAAACAGTCCCTTTTTAAGTGTTTGTTTCATTTAAATCTTTTGATTTTACAATTACAGCAACGTTTGTCCTATAATGTTGTGGTTTTTAGCATTTCCTCCACTAAATGCTGCCTGTTCTTCATCAGATGTACCAGCAATGACTTGAAATGCATCATCAGGCTAATCAAGCACGACTTGAAGATGAACGCCGGGGCGAAACACGTGTAAGAGTTCAACGTACGATTGTCAAACTGTTTTTGTTTGGTTTTAATGGCCTTTTTTTAAATGGGCTCTTCGTTTAGTTTGGATGCTGTGGATCCAAACGCCTACGATGCGTTCAAGGCCTCCCGTAACCTGAGTGACGTGATCGAGAGGGTACTGAGGAACCAGCAGGAGGCGTCTAACGGTTCTGGACCCAGGAAGCTCCTCACGGTGGAGGCCTCCCTCATGACCCCCGTCCAGCCGATGTTGGTGAGTGTCACCGCTCATAAAATGAAACCATACAGAGGTACGGCGCAGGGGTGGGCGGAGTCTGCAGGGTTTTTTAGGATGGGAGGGGGGACTAAGCTGTGATGCATTAAAGGCACGTGGGAAAAGCTAACTAGTGAAATTTTTACAGACTCAAAACAACATTTGTTAAAACTTTTACTTGTAGTTGCAGTTTTTCCGATACTACACGCGCTTGCGATGCATCGGATACGCTCGATGTGTGGTCCACCTAAACTGTCTGATACATAACATTTAACGAGGTCTCCCAACCTCTTGCACAAAGCATGGTGATGGCTTTGCATTTTTCTTCTAGATATTACACAAAGGGTGGAGGTGGATGCATGTAGCTGACCTCATCGCAGATTTCAGCAGCTCTTTCTGCACAGCTGAGTCAGTTGTCAAAAACTATTTAATTTAGTTTTTGTAGCCCAACTGGCTGCAATTTTAACGTTTCAGTTCATAAAGGTGCTCTTTAAAAGCTGTTGATGTGTGGGTAAATAGAGCTGCGATTTCTAACCCGGGCCCGACCTGAAATTCGGTTCGGGTCAGGCAAAAAATGATGTGCTTGATGGGCGGGCCTGGTCGGTCTCGAGCTTCTGTGATGTGGTTTTATGAATCGTACAGCACAAATAAAACTAAATGAGAATGCACAATATAAAATTGTGTTAATCAACTTGTAGAGGAGGAGGCATGTTTGACCGGCTGGTTTAAAGAGGTAAAAAAAAAAAAAAAAAAGTCCAGTTAAGCTTCAGATGGATCACCGGCCGCGCGCGTCTCAGCACCCGCTGTCTTCTCCGGTGAAGGAAGTAGCAGCATCTACAAAAGCCAAAACGAGCAGTGCGTTAAATTAAAATAGACTTGTTCTGTATTTTTCCAAATAATGTAGCTCTAAATATATTTTTGTTCATCTGTATAAGAGCCTTTCTTTAGAGTTGATTTTTTTTAGGCTATTCGTTTTGTATATTAATGTCGATTTGGTTAAACAAGAAATCTTGTATCTTTCTTTCTTTGAAATAGGTTTTTAAAATATCACATCAAACTGATTTCATTACAAAAGCAGTAAAAGCTAAATTAAAATTTTTTTTTTTTTCCAGATGCCTGTAATTACAGTTAATTTGATCGGGTCTGGTCGGGCTCAGAAAAAGTTTATCGTTTGAAAAAGCAGTCTTCAACTGCATTTTGGTTAAAAAATAAAACTCTGTCTTCATTGCACATTTTGTGATTTTTTTTTTTTTTTAGCAAAATCTTTAGGTAAAATCTGTGCAAAGATAATTTCTTTGCTGCAAATGAAGTTGCAAATACAAACACGTTACTTCACATAATTACCCCGTTTTAGTTCATTTCATCTTTTCTTTCTTTCGTTCTTATTTAATGCAGGGCTAAGAGCAAACTTCAGTCCTTGCCAGTAATTTATGCTCGACGCGGAGGACAACGGGCTCCGATTGTCTCGTAGGAGAGCTGAAAATGTCCAACCACAAGACTGATTTCCTTTACATGATAAAACTACTCAAAATGCAGAAAGTTTAGCGTCTTTAAGTGATTGTTCACCACTTGACAGCAAAAAGGGCAGCAGCGTGACCTTACAGACAAATATCCCCAATCCCTCGGTGTAAATGCAGAAGTGATGCTCGGAGATTCATGACTAATGAAAGCAGACGTCCACCTGCAGAATTTTAACCAGCCTGTTTAAAATTCAAAGCAGTTAAATCCCAGTTTTAGGCTTCAGCTTCCTAATTATCCACAGAAATTACTCTTGATTTGACTCGTTATTTTACAGCAGCTTGCAGAAGATGAAGTGCTGAGTCATCAATTATTTCCTGTTCACCCAGTAAACAGGAAAACGTGTAATTTAACCGTGTGTACTTTAAGATGCAATTACAGCAGAGCAGCAGGTGAGCTGTTTTCCTGCAGAGAGTTAGTGATTAGTTCAGTAACTGCAGTGCACATGACTACGTGTGGTTCTGTTCTGAAGGGTTTACCATAAGAAAACTGCACTTTACCGAATTAACAAATCACTGTTTAAACTTTCAGCCACATATAAGGAGTATATTTTATATTTAACAAAAGATAAACTTCCCATCGCAATTTTTGACTCTGCAGCTTTTAAAAGACAAAATCAAAATGTGCAGCTCGATCAGTAATGGTGTGCTACGGGTTTTATTGGCGGTTTATACGATATATGTAAACTAAGTTTGAAAAATAGAATGACCAGACCTGTTTAGCTCAGGTAAACATCTCAGTAGAAACGCCATTTGAAGTTTAAGTGGGTCGCAAAAAGTTGGACTTCCCATGTGTGAACTGGCATTTTGGTATCTTTAAGTGCTTTTGCACCATCGCAGTTTGTTCTCAGAATGCTTAGCATACGATGTGATCATTTTTAAACCCGGCGGGGGCGGGACGGCCCCCAGAAACCATCTTATCTCCAGCAAACTGGTTGGTCCACTTAAGGAGTTTACTGCTTGGTGGGGAAGCTGTTTACTTGGAACTCCTCAGACTGATGAAGCCCTCTGGATAGAGGGTGAAACCATCCATCCATCCATTATCTTTACCCGCTTATTCCATTTTGGGTCACGGGGGTCGCTGGTGCCCATGTCCAGCAATCACTGTGCGAGGGGCGGGGTACACCCTGGACGGGTCGCAAGTCCTAGAGGGTGAAACATCTCTACAAAAAAAAAAAAAAAAAGCAACTGTCCAGATGAGCTGACTGAGCATTACTGGATCAAGTGAACAGACTTGAGTGAACAGGATTTATTATCGTTTGCTCTGATTTCTCACAAAAATGCACCCTAGTCAGGGAGTGACAGACACGGCTGTGTGGTTACCATGGTGACCCTAACGATCCACTAGCAGCAGCTTGAACATTTTTGATTTTGCTTCTTTCTGTGCACTTTTTTCATCCGAACATTGGCGTTTTGTCATCTTGGATTAACATAAAATGTAATCTCAATTTATTTTTAGGTTCTGGAGAAGAAAGCTGACAGATGTTGAGTTTCAGGCTGAAACCAGAATATTTTATGTGCATTTAGTTTTTTACTTGTTGGACCAACCAGGGATTGAAAAAAAAAAATCTTATAAGCCTTTGTTTGTGTTTTCTGTACAAATAATTGCTTTCCTCTGTTTCAGGCCGAGGCGTGTAAATCCATCGAGTACGCCATGAAGAAATGCCCCAACGGGATGTACTCGGAGATAAAGTATGACGGCGAGCGCGTGCAGGTCCACAAGAGCGGAAACACGTTCAGCTACTTCAGCCGCAGCCTCAAGCCGGTTCTGCCTCACAAAGTCAGTCTTCGCCCCGCACGCTCGCCGACACAAACGCACAGACTCGCAACTCCTAAAATACGAATTGATGAATGTGACGGTCCATATCGGAGCTGAAGGCCCGTCCCTGCAGGGTTGGGAACCTCAAAGATTTGCTCACAGCATGAAAGAGCAGGAGGGACGGCCTCGTGCTCATTAGCCTTCTGTCCACTAGATGTAGCTGAAGTGGAGCACATCACTGCATGTGGTGAACAAAAAGCAGGAAAGAGCCATTTTTGTCTAAGCTGCCTTTTCTGCTCCTTGTGGCATCTTTGGACAAGTTTTAACCTCTACACCTTTCATTCAACCTTTATTTATACAGATGAATCACAATGAGCCTCAAAGACTCATTTACAAGTGAGACCTGTTCCTGTACACTGTGACGGTTTCTGATTTCTTGCTTCATGCAAACACCTTACCATTACATCCCACCAGCTAACTGCTGTAGTACGGCCCCTCGACCACTGTAATTATCCAGTTTACGTTAATGGAAGGTTAGTGTTGTGTGTGTGTGTGTGTGTGGGAGAATAGGGTGTAATTACAATGTTTCAAGCTTACCGTTTTCTAATTCCTATCCAAGACTGAAGGCTGAACATCCCTTGAAGAAATGCTTGTCGCCCGCCGCCTTTCATGCCAGAGTTTTAGACTAAGATCGTCTTACGCAGAGAAATGATGCAGGTTTAGCTGTTTTGGTCAAATCTTGTGGATGTTGTTCAGAATACGTGGTGAGGATGAAGTTTTTACATAATCTCTCAAACTGACTGAGTTGAAGTCATTTTTGTGTTGGTTAAAGTTGATCAGCTGTGGCGGCCATCTTAAATTCATTACACAGTAGTCCCTCGTTTATCGCGGGGGATCTGTTCCCATGAAGCTCCTCGATAAGTGAAAAACCGTGAAGTAGGAATAGTAGCACAAGTAGTTTATTTTAGTATTTTTTTAGTATTTATTGTGTTTTAAACTGAGTGTGCTTGGCTTTGTAGCATTGTTTTTATGCTCTCTTATCTTTTTAACTGATGTTCAGCACTTTGTTTCAGCTGTGGCTGTGTTGAAGCGCTTTATAAATAAGTTGTTGATGAGTATTTTTATAAATATATATTAAGGCGTTTTAAACCCTTCCCACACTCGTGCAATATTCTAAACAACGTTTCTAAACGCTCTAAAAGAGCACAGAACGTCATGATTTCAGCTCTGCCTCGTCTGCCACCTTCAAGCGCTCTTGGCCACGCCCACTTCCCCTCTCTGCACGGAGAACAGCTGATCAGCTGCAGCAGGAAGTTAATCCTGCAGTGTGGGCTGCACACAGGTGCAGGAGGTGCTAAATAATTTTAAATAATTCATTTAAAATAAAATTCCTATGCCGATCGTGCAGCTCATCCATCAATCAGCCAAATGTGTGTCACGTCCACTCTTATTTTGAAAAACCGCGATAGAGCGAGTCCGCGATAAACGAACTGCGAAGTAGCGACGGACTACTGTACTCCCAAGTGTTATTTGGGGGAGTTTATGCTAACAGATGATGCTAAAGTTTTTAAGATGTGAAATGTTTAGCTGTGATTCACTCCCAGCTGCTCTTTAGCTCCTTGTCTGGAAATTGAATTGAAACTGAGTGTTGGCTGTTTTTGTGTTCTGATGTTGCTTTGCAGCTGCGACCGTCTTGACTGGGACTGAGTGTCCTGACCCTGCGTGTCGGTGTTTACAGGTGGCTCATTTCAAAGAGTACATCCCTCAGGCCTTTCCTGGTGGCCACAGTATGATTCTGGATGCTGAGGTCCTTCTGATCGACACCAACACCAGCAAACCGCTGCCGTTTGGGACCCTGGGTGTCCACAAGGTGACTACACCTCATTTTACACTCGGTTATCTGCGTTTTTTTGTAACCACTTCCACTTCAAAGTGTTCTCTTCCACCCCCTTCTCTCAGAAAGCAGCCTTTCAAGATGCCAACGTGTGTCTTTTTGTGTTCGACTGCATCTACTTCAACGGCGTGAGTCTGATGGAAAGGTAATGTTTTCATTTCGCCCTTTAACATGAAACGCTGAGAACAAAAGAAAAAGATATATTTGAGAGTGATGCAAGCCGAGACGTTAATGAAACTTTAAACGCTTCTCGGCTGAGCTCTGTTTATTTAGAAACGGTCTTAATTTCTTCACGTTTGCTTTTCCTCGTGGGTTTTGTTGGTTTGAACCCGTTAGAAGAAGCTTCAGTGCTGGTGAGCGTCTGAAGGGGCGGCTCTTTTGAAGCCTAGATAAAAGAGTTTGAGGACGAGTTTTCTGTATCTACCTCTTTTTAAGTTCACATTCATTTAAGCAACAACCCAAAAGGTGCTTTTGTGCTTTTCTTTTACTCTGCATGCAAAATAACGGTGTAGATCCTCAAAAAAGAATGATTTAGGTTAATTTAACTTTTCTTGAAAGAGTTAATGGGTGTAAATTTTTTAATTTTAATCATTTTTTTACACGATATGTCAAACTCACCACCTCTTTATTTTCCTTCTTAAACATTTCCTGTAGCAGTTCATTCTCGAACCGTGACCTTCCACAGAGCGGGCGCCGCAGGAGGAACTTCAGTTTTCTTAAATCTGAAACATTTTGCATCCTACACGCTCTCTTCTTCTTCTTCTTGTTCTTCTTCTTCTTGTTCTTCTTCTTGTTCTTCTTCTTCTTGTTCTTTCGGCTTTTCCCTCTTCAGGGGTCGCCACAGCGAGTCATCCTCCTCCACCTCACTTTGCATCCTCTGCATCCTCTGTCCTCACTCCAACTACCTCCATGTCCTCTCTAACTGCATCCATATATCTCCTCTTTGTCTTTTCTAACATCCTTCTACCAGTATACCCACCGTCCCTCCTCTGGACATGTCCAAACCATCTCAGTGTGTCCTCTCTAACTTTATCTCCCAGTTGTTCAACCTGTGCTGTACCTCTGATGATCTTCTCATTTTTATCCACCCTTGTCTCTCCTAAGGAGAACCTTAGCATCTTCATTTCTGCCACTTCCAGTTCTGTCTCCTGTCTTTTTGTCCATGTCTCTGTCTCCAGACCATACAACATAACTGGTCTCACCACTGTCTTGTAAACTTTTCCTTTGACCTTTGCTGACACCTTTTGATCACAAATCACTCCTGAAACTTTTCTCCATCCACTCCATCCTGCCTGGACTCTCTTCTTCACCTCTTTACCCCATTTTCCCCATTTTCCTGGACAGTGGACCCCAAGTCCTTGAAGTCCTGCACCTTTGTGACCTCTGCTCCTTGTAGCCTCACTGTTCCACCTCCCTCTCATTCACACATGTACTCTGTTTTACTACGGCTGACTTTCATTCCTCTTCTTTCAAGTGCATACCTCCACCTCTCCAAGTTCTCTTCCACCTGTTCCCTGTTCTCACCACAGATCACAATGTCATCTGCAAACGTCATAGTCCACAGGGATTCCTGCCTGACCTCATCAGTTAGTCGGTCCATCACCAGAGCAAACAAGAAGGGGCTCAGAGCCGATCCTTGATGCACTCCCACCTCCACCTACACGCTGATTAATAAAGTCACTCGTATAAGTCTGCTCATGCTCACCCTTTTCCTGCAGGCCTCTGAGTGAACGAAGAAAGTTCCTGGATGACAACATGGTGGAAGTTCCCAACAGGATCCTGTTCTCAGAAATGAAATTTGTCACGGTATGTGTGAGCTCAGATTCTGTTCTGTGTATTTTAAATACCTACATGTAGGCCTGTCATGATAACAAAATTTTCTGGACAATTAATTATCTCAGGAATTATTGCGATAAACGATAATATTGTTTGAAATTTGACAATAATTAGTCATTATTGTCAAATTTAAGAAGAAATGTTTAATTTGTTTTGAGTGTAGTACCTTTTTTTTGACCAGTATATTGGCAGTATAAGACTGTTTGAACCAAAGGATGGATAGTGAGGGAATGAGCAGCGTGTCTCTTAAGAAAAATGAGAGGGAGGCCCCTTGACATGACATGGGCTGTCTCTCTTCGGTTCTCAAAATGGCGGACACTCAGTGTGGTTTGAGCTCTTTAGCATAGCATTTTTCACACAAAGCTTTTAATAAAAAAATCAGTAAACAAGTTCTCAGCTTCATTTTGTAGAGAAAAACAACTTTTTACACAAGCGCAGGTTTCAACTGTGAATTTTGGAGCTTTGACGAGACGGAGGTTTTTTCCCCGAGGTCGATCTGTTAGCTTAGCTCTTAGCTTAGCTTCTTTTAACAATCCAGTTACACACTTTTGGATGGTTTAAAATGGATTTTAAAGATAAAGGGAGGGGTCAGTGAAGAACATCGGAGTTGAGCCATTTGTCATCGAGTGTCTTCAGTAGAAAGAGAGAGACATGAAGAAACGATAAAGCCGATAAATGAAAATTATCAACCTCATTTTCATTTATCATGCAATTAATTGATTTATAGTTTATCGCTACAGGCCTACCTACATACATATATTGTGTGTGTGTGTGTGTGTGTACCAGAGGGCAGCAGATCTGGCGGACATGATAACTCGTGTCATCAGAGAAGGACTTGAAGGCCTGGTGCTGAAAGACAGAAAGGTCAGTATTTGTCTTTGTTTATGTCTGTAGTGGAAGTTGTGTGTTTAAAAGTGATGAAAAGTGTGTGTGTGTCAGGGCACCTACGAGCCGGGGAAACGCCACTGGCTGAAAGTAAAGAAGGATTATTTAAACGAAGGGGCGATGGCGGACACAGCTGACCTGGTGGTGCTGGGAGCGTTCTACGGGAAAGGCTCAAACGGTTCGTGAAACTTCCATCAGCAGCTAAAGTCGTCTTTCAGTAGAGACGATCGAAGCTTTAACGGACGGTTTTAATTTTTGTAAAGCTCTGACCTGATTTCATACTGAGAACTAGAACCAACAGCATACAAAATATTATTTTCCGAATTTTCAGATAAAATGAAAATCTATTATATTTTATTCGTGATGTTTACAGTTGAAAATCTTTCTTTTTATGACACTTGAAGTCCGTGTTGTGACTGACTCTCAGCTACTACCAACAAACTGCAGCGCATCATCTATAAGACTGAATCGTAGGAAGTTTTTATGGTCAGTCGGTTGTGGCAGCCTTCTTAAATCAGTTGATCTTTCTGGAAGCTTCAGACAAGTTCAAGTGGTTCGTGAATTATTTTTCTAACGGACAACAATTCTTTGACTTTCAGCTGCGGGTGATAATCAGAACAACTTCTTTATAGACTAGCGTGTTGGTCATTGACACTTCGCTCACCTCAAAACATCATCTATCATTGTTTTCACTAGGCATATACTTAAAAGTAGATGAAACAAAGTTCAACATGATGTTTATATATATGTTTATATATATATATATATATATATATATATATATATATATATAACTGTATATGTTGTTAAACAATGGTTTTTTTTTTTTTGAGAGGTTGGGAATTTCAGAATACAGAAAATTCTAAAGAAACAGTGAAGGTGATGTACTGGTAATTGGAAAAGGTCAAAATGTAATTAATACCAACATACAGCTTGATAATTACAAAATGTGAAGTGTTTATTCTTTTATTTACTTTTGTTACCCACTTTGGGATGTAACCACGTCTCTCACAAGAAGCTGGACCTAAGTTTGTCCCTTGTTTTGGTGGTACCTACCTACCTGGACCTTGAATGTGAAGTAAATGTTAAATAGACTGTATTTATATAGCACCTTTCTATCTTATCAAGATACTCGATGCTCTTTACAACAGTCTGTGCTCTCAATTACCCATTCGTACAGCTCTGTACTAGATCTGTACAAATAATAATCAGAGATTTATCACATTCAAACACCGATGGGACACAGATCGGAGGCAATGAGGGGTTCAGCGTCTTGCCCAGGGACACTTCAGCATGTGACTGCAGGTGGAAATGAACCCCCAACTCTCACATTGGAGGACGACTGCTCTAACCACTCAGTCACAGCTGCCCTGGAGTGGTAGTAGCTGAGAGTCATCCCTGGCACGTGCTCTGAGACGCGATGTCTTTGACTAAAACTTTGTCACAGAAGGAGATCACCAGTCAGGTTGACCAGCTGATGATCAGCGCAGCTCTGTCTGTTGTCCTCCTTTTCTTTATCATGTCACGTTTTTTGGGGGGGAGGCTGAAAACGAGATGTAAAACTAAAATATGTTGGGAGTTTGTTGCACTCATAGAGCAGCGTAAAAAATGAGCAACACAGTTACTTTGGGAATAAATCAGGAGCTTGGAGCCAGTCATGTGAAAAGTATGCAGATGGAGCATATTGCATGAGAAGATGCCGGTGGGCAAATCACGGAGGCAGACAAAATACGGGGGTTGTTTAGGAGGCAGGGTAATGAGTGTAAAATATAAAGGAACAATTAACGCCACAGCAACGGCTCGGTTCTCAAAGGAGAGCTAATAAAGCAGCTCATGTAGTTAAAAAGGTGCTAAAGCAGAAATAACAAATCGGATGTAGGACGCAGAAAACAGCAGGTGGCAGATGATGAGGTTCATTCTGTGAGGGTGAGAATGTTCCACTTCATCTTTTCTGGGTTTTCTACCCACCAGGAGGCATCATGTCCAGTTTCCTCATGGGCTGCTACGACCCAGACACCAAGAAGTGGTGCACAGTCACCAAGTGCTCCGGAGGCTACGATGACGCCATGTTGGCCCGGCTCCAGAAGGAGCTGGACGTGATCAAAATCAGCAAGGTCAGGGAGGATCCAGTTAAAGAAACACTGAGCTGATGCTTCAAATATTATTCTCATTATGTGTCTTTGTTTAGGACCCAAGCAAAATCCCCGGCTGGCTGAAAATCATCAAGAACTATTATCCAGACTTTATTATCCGCCACCCAGAGGTGAGGTTTGACTGCTCGTCCCTGTGGGCCCGTCCGCGCAGAGCTGGACTGCATGCAGATGCAGGAAAATGTGTTTACAGAGAAGGTCACTGAATTAACTTGAAACTGGTAAAAATATATTTTTTTAAGTCAACAAATGTGTTCCTTTTGAAATTTAATTCACCAAAAAAAAAGATGGTACTCTTAAAACTACAGTGACCACGGGGACACATCAAACTATGGTGTGTCCAACAGGTGTCTTCATTCCATTAGTCTGCCTGTTTAAAAGGTGACAGGTAGTCACAGGGCTGTTTGGTGTTGTGGTGTGTAACACACTGAACATGGAGGACAGGAAGCTGAGGACAGAGTTGTCTCAGGAGTTCAGACAGACGATGATTGAGCAGCATCTTCAAGGTAAAAGCTATAAAACCATCTCCGAGCTGCTCAGATGATTCAATTCAGTTTATTTATAAAGCGCCAAATCACAACAAAGTTGTCTCAGGGCACTTTACAGGAACATTCACATAAAAGACAATTAGTAAAGTTCTCTATCTAAGGAATCCAGCAGACAAGATGAATCTTGGCTTCGTCGCAGTCTCCCATCCTGAGCAAGCACAGTGGCAACAGTGGAAAGGAACAACTCCCTTTTAAAGGAAGAGGTGAACTCCAAGGTCAAAGGTCATCAGTGTCTGATCACGCCATCAGACAAAGTGGACTTTATAGAAGACGTCCGTGGAGGACAACAAGTGATGAGACGGAGAGACTGGAGTTCGTGGAGAAGACCGAAACCTTCTGGGAGACAAAACTGGAGCTTTTTGGACACGAGTCCCGTCAGCTCTGTGTCCACAGACCCCAAACTGAAACAAGGACCAGAACACGGTACCTACAGCGGAACATGGAGGAGGCTCGGTTCTGTTCTGGGGACGCTGTACAGGGAACAAGGAAACCTCAAGACTATCCAGATGTTCTGGAGACAAACGTCAAAAAGCTCTGTCTCAGGGACGATCCTGGGTCCATCAGCAGGTGATGACCCAGAACAGCTTAAAAAAAAACCCAAGAAGGGCTCAGAACCAAATCTGGACTGTTCTGAAGTGACCCTCTGAGTCCTGGTCTAAATCCTGTTCAACATCTGTGGAAGAAGCTGAAACATCTGCAGAAGGAACCCTTCAAACCTGAGACATCTGGAGCAGTTTGCTCATGAGTGGACCAGAACTCCTGTGGACAGTTGGACCAAAACTCCTGTGGACAGTTGGACCAAAACTCCTGTGGACAGTTGGACCAAAACTCCCGTGGACAGTTGGACCAAAACTCCCGTGGACAGGTGGGCCAGAACTCCCGTGGACAGTTGGAACCAGAACTCCCGTGGACATTTGGAACCAGAACTCCCGTGGACAGTTGGAACCAGAACTCCCGTGGACAGGTGGGACCAGAACTCCCGTGGACAGGTGGGACCAGAACTCCCGTGGACAGTTGGAACCAGAACTCCCGTGGACAGGT
>NC_056511.1:5882409-5898196 GCF_014905685.2 Nematolebias whitei | reverse complement strand
ACCAGAACTCCCGTGGACAGGTGGGACCAGAACTCCCGTGGACAGGTGGGACCAGAACTCCCGTGGACAGGTGCAGAAGTCTTAGAGACGTGCAGAATCACTGGACTGACTCAGAAGTTTAGCAGCTAACCGTTACATTTAACCAGTTTCATTATTTTTCTGCTGAACCAAAACTTAAATGCAGTATAATTTATACTGAGCACGCATCAGGATATAATTAGTTTTACTTTTATTACTTTAGTCAGTTTTGTTATTTCAGTGAGCTTTTAAAGCCTTTCGTTAAAGACAGAAAAAACCTCAGGACCAGTTTGTCCACGTCTGTCTCTGAGCACCGCGGTGAGGACAACAGCATCAGACGATCAGTAAAAACATTTTGTGCTCGGGCCTGCACAAGAGCCTTAATTACTCTGAAGCTCTAAAATATTGATGAGCTAATCTGCAGAGCCTTCAGCCTGCAGGTTCGCTGAAATGGGCAGAAACCAAAGCCTGGAAACCGTTTTATTCTTTGGCTCTGAAAACAATCTGTTTTTTAAACTTTACTTCCCTCCGTGGTACGTGTGCGCTCACACATTCACCTTTGTCTTTCATGTTCCACCTGCTGCTTCTGTTTTCCTTCCTGCAGCAAGCGCCCGTCTGGGAGATCACCGGCGCAGAGTTTTCCAAATCCGAGATGCACACCGCCGACGGCATCTCCATCCGGTTTCCCCGCATGACACGAATCCGTGATGACAAGGACTGGAAGACCGCCACCAACCTGCACCAGCTCAAGGTGGAGACATTCGCCGTTTCTGTTTGCAGCAAACTGAAGGCGCCGTGGGGAATGATTAAGAAGCGCCTCTTACAATGAAGTTTTAATGAGATAGCAATCGTAAAAGATGCACCAGAAAGTGTTTACTCTATTGAAGAGGAGGTGTGCCCTCTGGGACTGGTTGGTGCTCATTACTTTGCATTGTAATATAACAAGAGAGGGTAACAGGTGATGGAAGGGATGAAATAATTAAAACACTGCTTTAAAAAAAGGGATTTAAATGCCAAGGAGGAGCAGCACATTTACAGCCAGAGTTATCCAAACAAGATGAAACATTAGCCGAGGTGGTAAAACATGTCTGCTCTAGACAGAGGTCTTTAATCTGCGTGACAGAGAACATCTGCTCTTCAATCTGTCTGCTCAGGAGCTCTACCGCATATCTAAGGAGCACTGCGACTTTAAAGTGACCGCCGGTCCTTCGGCGTCCAACGACAAGGGGTCATCGGGGGGAGACAGCGGAGGAAGCTCGCCTTCGTCCAGCAGGAAGACGCCAGCCAAGAAGACGAGTGAGTACCCGAGGCAGGGGTGTCGAGACACGTGGTGGTACCGGTTGAAGCAGGACGGTTACGGTTACATGAGTTCACACTCAGCTAAAGTTATAGTTCAGATTTTTTGAAGTGGGGGTGGGAATCTTTAGAGCATATGATGATTAGATGACGTTTCAAAATCTAAATGAACTGTAGTTATAGAGCGTTTCTATCCAAACTGGCTGCCCAATCCAAAAGTCATTGTTGGAGAATTTTCATCATCTTGAAACTTAAATGACTGTAAATAATAAAAGTGCATATATGTTTAAAAATAAATAAATAAATATATATATATATATAACCCTATTATCACAGGCTGCTGACCAACAATTATAGATGCTAGGCTAAAAAAAAAAAAAAAAGTCCAGGCAGGATGGAGAAAAGTTTCAGGAGT
Organism: Nematolebias whitei; assembly: GCF_014905685.2. Taxonomy (NCBI): domain Eukaryota; kingdom Metazoa; phylum Chordata; class Actinopteri; order Cyprinodontiformes; family Rivulidae; genus Nematolebias; species Nematolebias whitei. The sequence continues at coordinate 5,896,467 of NC_056511.1, read as the reverse complement.
GATTTGTGACAAAATGGTGTCGGCAAAGGTCAAATAAAAAGTTTACAAGACCAGTGAGACCAGTTATGTTGTATGGTCTGGAGACATGGACAAAAAGACAGGAGACAGAACTGAAGATGTTGAGGTTCTCCTTAGGAGTGACAAGGATGGATGAGATCAGGAATGACATCATCAGAGGTGCAGCACAGGTTGAACAACTGGGAGGTAAAGTTAGAGAGGACACACTGAGATTGTTTGGACATGTCCAGAGGAGGGACAGTGGGTATACTGGTAGAAGGATGTTAGAAATGCAGCTGCCAGGAAAAAATGAAGAAGGCCAAAGAGGAGATGTATGGATGCAGTTAGAGAGGACATGGAGGTAGTTGGAGTGAGGACACTCTGTTGGACTCCTGGCAAGGACCAATGCAGATGTGTTCCTGTTTTTAGTTTTCTACATTCACCTTATAATCCAGCTGTTTTTGTTACTTTTTTGGCCAAATTATTTGTAAAAAAAAAAAAAAAAAATCTGTATGCCTTTTTGTGGTTGTCTATTGTTGTCACTGTTGTCCATTGTTGTCATCATTTTGTGTTAAAATCAGGTCTCTCTTGTAAATGAGTCCTTGAGGCTCAATGGGATTTACCTGTCTAAATAAAGGTTGAATGAACATGCAGAGGACAGAGATGAAGGATGATGATTCGCTGTGGTAAGACCGTAAATTTAAACACAATTGAAGTGTTTCCAAGTCGTTAAAGGACAGTGAGGGTAACTTCTGCTGTTGTTTACAGAGATAACTTCTGAGTCCAGTGAAAAATGTTTTTACTAAAGGAAGCTACGGTAATTCAGGAACCAAAGGCACCGCACAGAAACAACGATGCTGGTTGTCCTAAAGTGCAGCACAGAGTCGTGTTCTCAAAATCCAATCAGAAACTTCAAAGCATCTAAAGAGAGCGCAGTACAGCAGTCCCTCGCTACTTAGTGGTTCGACTTTCTTGGACTCGCTCTCTCGTGGTTTTTCAAAGTACGAGTGGACATGACTCACAATTGGCTGATTGATGGATGAGCCGCACGAGCGGCATGGATTGTTTATTTAAAATAAATTATTTAGCACCTGTGTGCAGCCCACAGGTGCAGGGAGAAGCTCCCTCTGCAGCCTGTCATGATCTCCTCTCTGCCACCCACACACTTCGGCTCCGTGCAGCATTAACCCTTTGCTGTCCTGCTGCGCTTCTCTTCTCTGCAATTTAAATTCTGTAATATTTAAAATAAACAATCCATGCTGCATGGTTTATTTAAAATATTACAATTTTTAAATTTAAATTGTTTATGTACACAAAAGGTGGGAGATTGGAAATGAAACTTGGACTACTGTGTTAAGAATCAATTACACAAAGAAACGGCCTCCCCTTTTGTTTAAACAGTCACGTATGTTGAAGGTCTAACTAGTAGAAACCGCAGCAGAGGTTTTTTTTCTTTGCAAAGAAGTTAAGATTTCAGACAAGCAATGTATTTCATTGAGGACGACAAAGATAACTTTACTAGCACCGATATATTTTACCTCTACGTTAGATTTATTGTTCTGGATAAAGTTTTACAAGGCAATAACTTACAATGGGTTATCTAAACGTTACGTAGATAATGACAACAAGTGGGTTGGAGGAGTTTTACAGATCAGTTAAAATAAATTTACATGCTCTGTTCAGCAAAGTACGCTACACAGTATTGCTCCCTGCTTCGGCTGTACTGAAAGTGAAAGTGGACGGCCTTGAATTGAAATTCCACACACGCCCCCTGCTGGATACATTGTACAACTACACCGTTTGCAAGAAGGACGCATCTTGGTTTATGTCGGCGCATAATGAGACAATTATTGCCGATACCTTATCGGCCTAAAATATCAACGTGTCGTCAGGCTGTGGTAACAAGTATTTATCCCAGCTGTAGATCTTTGAATCGGGGTTTAATTTGAACTTATTTCCCAGGTAACAGCACGCCGTCCAAACCAAAGGCGGTGAAATCAGAGCCTCGCACTCCCAGCTCAGAGGCGCCGAGCGCGAAGAAGGTAAGAGCTTTGCACAATAAGTCCACTGCTTCATCGTCCGGGATGAAATGACCTCCGTCTACTGCCAGGTGAAGAAGAGTGAAGGAAGCGTTCACAGCAACGGGCAAACCAAACCAAAGGCAACTTCTCAACTGATGGAACCAAGAAATGACCAGGTCAGTGTATGACGAGTGTCTTTTAATGAAAACTTACAGGAATTATAAAAACACAACTTTCTTCTTTTCTGCAAACGAATGTGTAAATACTTAGACATTATTTCTAGTCATTAAAAATACTCGTATTGTTCAGAACTCTCTGACCCTCAGTGTTCCTCACAGACGCTGCTGGACATCTTCAGCGGAGTGAAGCTCTTCCTGCCCGTCTCCATGCAGGACTTTGACAGACTGAGGAGGTACTTCCTGGCTTATGACGGAGACCTGGTGCAGGATTACGACGCTGCATCAGCCACACACACCCTGGCTGAACCTGAGGACGACGGCAAGGCCCAGAAAGTCTCGTCCAACTGGATCTGGGAGTGCATTCGCAAGAGACGCCTTGTGCCAGCCTGTTGATGAAGAGACGAACCGTCCAACCATAAACTCATCTGTGCAGATCTAAACGTGCACACGTGTTTTCTGCCAACACTGAACTCAGGCTGTTTTTTATATGTGCTTTTTGGGATAAACGGTGGAATCCTAAAGTCAGTTTTTGTGTTTTATCATCCCGCTGATGAAATGTTTTCTTAAATCTAAACCGGAGTGCAGTTTTTCACAAAACTCACAGGACAGATTATTATTAGATTAATGAGCATCACTTTTCACTACAGGAGCAAGATCGCCAATAAATATTTCTGCAGCCACTTGCAGTAAAACATTCATAAATATATTGATCAAAAAATATAAAAGCAACACTTTTGTTTTTACTGCCATTTTTCATGAGCTGAACTCAAAGATCAAAGACTTTTTCCTTTATCTCTCGAATAGTCAGATTTGTGTAAATCTGTGTTAGTAAGCTTCTCCTTTATCGAGATAATTCATCCACCTCACAGCTGATCAAGGTGCTGATTAGACAGCCTGATTATTGCACAGGTGAGGCTGACCACAATAAAAGGCCACTCTAAAATGTGCAGCAGCAATTGTCATGCTGACTGCAGGAACGTCCACCAGAGCTGCTGAATGTTCATTTCTCTACACGAAGGGGCGTTTCAGAGAATTTGGCAGTTAATCCAACCGGCCAACAGACCACGTGTAACCACACCAGCCCAGGACCTCCACATCCAAGATCGTCTTGAGACCAGCCACCTGGACAGCTGCTGCAACAATTGGTTTAAATAACCAAAGATTTTCTGCACAAACTGTCAGGAACCGTCTCGGGGAAGCTCATCTGCTGCTCGTCATCCTCCTCAGGGTCTCCACCTGACTGCAGTTTGTCCTCGTAACTGACTTGGGGAGGCAAACGCTCACATTCGATGGCGTATGCTACGTTGGAGAGGATGAATCCTGGTTTTCACTTCACATGGCAGACTGTGGGGTCATGTGGGTGAGCAGTTTGCTGACGTCAACGTGAATTGAGTGGCCCATGGTGGTGGGGGTTATGATATGGGCAGGTGCCTGTTGTGGACAACAAACACCCCACAGGCCACAACCATCGACCTGATCAACTCTCAAGGAGATGTTGCACCGCGTGAGACAAGTGGTGGTCACACCAGATACTGACTGGTTTTCTGACCATCCCAATAATTTTGCTTTTGGAAACTTTAGTTCCTCTTTTTCTGGATGTGAATCACATTTTTTGGACGATTGTTTCCTCTGGTATCAGATGCTGTGCAGCTGGAAGGATTTTTACTGAAACTTTTTTTAGTTTTGGACATTTGTTATGATGCGTAACCATGGCAACAAGGCAGTTTTCTACAACTAACAGCAGCTGATTAACATCTCAAAAGCTCAAATAATATCTCAACTACAGCCCAAAATCTCAAATGAGTTGAAAAGGATGTTCTGTGGATGCATTCTCATCTACCTGCCAGCTGTGCTCGAGTGCCTGACCACCGATATCCTGGAACTAGCAGGAAACACGGCTCATGACAGCGGAAGGACAGGATCGTCCCTCGGCACCTACAGTTAGCTGTCCGCAGTGACGAGGAGCTCGGCAGACTGCTGGGAGGAGTGGCCATCGCTCTGGGAGGAGTTCTGCCCAGCATTTGGGAGGTCCTACAACCCGAGGGGAACCGAGGTGTCAGCCGAGTCTGAGTGGATGGATCGGACGGCATCTGCAGCCAGTTTCTTAGGATCCACTGTGGGATGGACCTTTGCAGGAGATCCTTCCTGTCTACAGTCATCAGCATCTATAACAACTCTTAATGAAATGAGGATAACGAGTTACAACAACAAATAATTTCCCTCTGGGATTAATAAAGTATTTTTGAATTGAATTGAATACAGTAAAAGTAAACTGCACATTTCAGAGTGGCCTTTTATTGTGGTCAGCCTAAGGCTCACCTGCGCAATAATCGTGTTGTTTAATCAGCCACACCTGTGAGGTGGATGGATTGTCTCAGTAAAGAACTCAATCTCACAGATTTACACAAATTTGTGAACAATATGAGAGAAAAAGTCTTGGATCTTTGACTTGAGCTCATAAAAATGAGCAAACACAAAAGTGCTGCTTCATATTTTTGTTCAGTGTAGTTTGTGCCATAATTCCTTACAGCAGCACTGCTGGCGTCTTGAGCTACCTCTGTTTCGTGGGACGTTTTCATGAGCAGATGTAAAATAATCTTAAGAGTCCCACGAACTGCAGCATTTAAAGAATTAAAACCTGATATTTTACAGCTGTTAGGGCAAAAAACATTTAAATTTTTAACGTTTTTAACTTTACTGTTGATGTGTTTAGGTTCTACCTTGGAGAGCCTTGATGTCAGGCTCCATTCACACGTGGTTGATCTCGTGTTCATTGACTAAAAATATCATGTTTACATGATAAAGCTTTGTTCAGTGAAGCCGCTGTGGTTTCCATGCCAGGTCACAGGCTGGCTCTGATTTTTGTATTAAACGACGTGCAACTAGTTACTCCAACAACTGTGAATACAAGAACGTTTGGGCCGAGGACAAGTTGATTCTACACATTAAAAAGGAGGCAGCAGCACTTTGCTATTGCTGCTGTGTTTCATGAACTTGCGCAGAAATTCTATTGACTGCAGCCGTCAGTAGTGCGCACGTGCACTTTCACACTGATGTCAGGCGTTTCGAAAAGCATCCACTGTGATACCTGGATTTTAAAAAAAAAGCTGAAGTGAGAGAAAACGACGGCCAAAATGCTTTAGTTTCACTTCAGAACGGGGCTTTAGAGTACGGTAATAATTTATTTTACCTTTAACGATATGAAATATATTTGAGATGAGCCTTTTATCCCTGACCATCTTCAGGTTGTAGGAATATTTACGAGCTTTACCTGAAACGTACACGTGTGAAAAGCTGTTTTTGTGCTAATCAGTCTGACGGAGCGTCGCTCCAGCTCCCAACTAAAGTGGTCACTTTTGAACTTAATGACTGAACCAATCAACCAAACGCTCGCGCTGAGACGTACTTTCTCCTCCAAATAGGATCCAGGGACGTGAACTCACCTTTGCTCTGACATTTATGAGGGGGCAGAGTTTCTGTCATGAGGATTCAGTCTGATCCCGTGTCCTTTTTCTTGAAGCTCCTCGTTCTGCGCGACTCCACCACCGCAAGTCAAACTCTTCTTTGACGTAACACGGCTGCGAAGGAGAGAAGACCGCAAAGATTTAGGAGACTCAGCATTGGTTTCATCCGAGGGATCGTTTTAAAGACTTGTCCAGTTCTTCTGTCTGCAGGAGGAGTTTTTAGTAAGAACCACAAACCATCTGGTTTTTACAACAGATTTCAGACGGATAAAAAGCAAATGAACCACTGGATGGATTTAACTGAAATTAAAAACCATTTTTCAGCTGCTAACTTCACTGTAAAAAGTAATGGAACAGACAAAACGTTTGATAAACTCCACGAGAAATATCACTAATAAAATAAAAACAAAGAATTGATTCAGTTCATTTAGATTTAACGATAAATAAAAACGGACTAAAGTGTGAAACACTCAAACTTAGCACTCACTCCACTGAGAAGTTGAGTGTGAAAATAGCTTTGATATCAGGGATAAATATACAAACAGAATGCCATATCCCTTTCCCAAGCAGCGATTACATGATGCAGCGGCCTGCCATATAGCCTCTCATCTTCAACGCAGCTGATTTAAATTAAACAGGCGGGTTCTCGAGCTTCTGGCTGTCATTCTGAACCACCGTGCTTTGTTTGAGTCGAGAGCTTCTGCTGCTTCTCTGTTGCGATCGTTAACAAAATGCAGTTGAAGAAAACCTGCGCCCGCTCCGAGAGCAGTGACCACCACTAGTTCATGTTGCTGTCCAAAACGTACCGAACCATCACGGGTGAACTGTATCGTTATAGCCTTGTCAAACACCTGCCCAGCAGGACGACCAAACGAGCGTGTCAGACAATTTAATCGGTTCTGATTGCACAGCAACTTCAGAATCACACATGCCAACGTGCAGCATCCAAATGTATCTCCTTAAACACAGCGTGCTGCGCGTCACGTTTTCTCTCCTCAGAACTGAACGGTTCAAACACTGGAGTCTGATGGAGGTCACATGTTCATGAGCAGCATCTCCAAAAAGAGTTAAGTCTGGACATTCAAAAAACAAAACAAAGCAAAAAAGTAGAAACGCTTCATCTTTCATCCGAAAGACTTCTTCATCTGTGGGAGGAAACCGGAGTACCTGGAGAAAACCCACACATGCACGGAGAGAACATGCAAACTCCACCCAGAAAGGTCCTGGGCCGGGATTTGAACCGTAAACCTTCTTGCTGAGAGGCAGCAGCTCTACCAACTGAGCCACCGTGCTGCCTGGAACTAAAGTTTACCGTGATATAATAAACAAAAACCTGTGAACATAAATACTCCACTCATGAGCAGCCAAAGAAAAAGCGTTTGGAAATATAATTTTTTTTAGAAAATGAACAACGTTCAGGGCTGATCTTCACCCGAGCGCTTGTTCAGGGTTCTGCACAGAAGCTGCAATGGGACCAGTCAGCATCCTAGTTCTGCATCCCAATGACGACTCATTATTTACTGCCCGTCTTTATGAATTAACGTGACAACGCTGCTCTCCTCTCTAAAATCTTCGCCGGGAGATGCGCTTAAAACGGATGTCGGGAGTTTTTGTCAAATCAGACCTGTGGTCAAACAACTCTGCCGTCTAATTTTTAACAGATGTTTTGACAACAGCGTTAAAAAAAGCCCGACGGGATCGGCAGCGGCTTGTACCTGTCTGGAGGACTTGATCAGCGTTGCAGAGCGGAGACTGGAGCAGCGGGCAGGTGGGGCCGTCTCAACTCGCTCCAGCAGGATTCTGGTTCTGGGGACGTGGCTCCACGACACGCCGAGGCCCGGCTGCACCGCTCCGCTGCCACTCCTCGTTACATGGTTTGTTACCTGTGGGCCCAGACGCGTTTTGTGGTTTAGAAAGAAACGAACCACTAACAGCATCTAACAAATCATCTGCGCTGCGCGCTTTTTAAATTTGCTTTGGTCTGTGTGAGTTTGTTGCTGCACCCAAACAGAGACAGGAAGATGTTTGACGTTCGGATCAGGCCCGAGAGCTCTAACAGGAGGAGTTGTACTGACAGAGGAAATGCAGCGTGCATTCAGAGCAGCGCCCTTCAAGGACCGTCATCCTTACCAGAGCAGCGACGCTGAAGTCCTTCGCCAGCGTCTTAAGAACTCCTGCCACTTGCATCATCAAGGACATGCCTGGAGGCGCAGGAAGACGTGGAGGTTGGTACATGGGCAGAATATGCCCAGTGTCCAAAAGTCACACAATTCTGTTTGCAGCTAAACTGACAAATACTCAAATTCTTACATCGATTAATAATTTTACCAACGTCGATTTATTATTGCCCGTCACTCCAACTGGTAGGTGGACGTTATTTTTGTTTGTTTCTGTCTTTTGTCCAGTTAGCTCAAGAACAACTGGACCAGTTTTAATAAAACTAACAGCAGCACCACACACGGCACATTATACAGCAATCTGTAACGTGCTCATACAATTATAGCAATCTACGGCCTGGACGAGCAGAGCTTGTATAACATTTGACCTTAATTTGTGACCTTGACCTTAAAGCTGGGGTGATGAGTGGTGTACGAGACACTCCAGCTTGCAATGATGCATAGGTGTGCAAAGTTTTGTTAAATTATTTTGAGCGGATGCCACGTTATGCGCGGGACAAGCAAACGTATATGGACGGACAGATGGAGATTATACCGTAATACATCCACCTTTTGACAGGCCTGTCGCAATAAACAATAAATCAATAATTGCATGATAAATGAAAATGATCAACTTCATTTTCATTGATCGGTTTTATCATTTATTCTTCTTTTCTTCTCTCTTTGCTAAAAGCAGCTAAGCTACGAGCTAAGCTAACAGGCCAACCTCGGGGAAAAAACCTCCGTCTTGTCGAAGCTCCAAAATTCACGGTTGAAACTCGTGCCTTCGTTTAAAAAGTTGTTTTTCTCTGCAAAAAGAAGCCGAGAGCTCGTTTACTGGTTTTTATTAAAAGTGTGAAAAATGCTTTGCTAAAGAGCTCAAACCACACAGAGCGTCCGCCATTTTGAGAACCGAAAAGAGACAGCCCATGTCACATCAAGAGGCCTCCCTCTCATTTTTCTTAAAGAGACGCTGCTCGCTCCCTCACTATCCATCCTTCGGTTCAAACAGTCTTATACTGCCATCCGGTGGTCAAAAAAAGGTACTACATGCAAATAAATTAACATTTCTTCTTAAATTTGACAATAACGACTAATTATTGTCAAATTTCAAACAATATTATCGTTTATCACAATAATTTCTGAGACAATTTATCGCCCAGCAAAATTTGTTATTGTAACTAGGGCATTAACAGAGTACTCGAGTAATTACACATTGATTGCTAGGACATCTATCGAGGTTAAAAATGTAACATCGAGTACCCGTAGTGACGTCATATTATGTGACCACCGTATGACCGCAGGGGGCGGAGTTGCACTGTTGCAGGTCACAGAGTGTGGTGTAACACCGAGTCCTATCCACCGAACCAGAACCAGTTTCTGTTCAGTTTCGTTTTTGACGTGCTGCACGTTTCTTCACGTTTGCAGTTTAATAATAATAACTAATAGTTTAGTTTTTCCTGTGACTTATTTGCAGTATGATAAATGGTAGGAGCATAATCCCAATGTTTTGTTGGTCTTTTTTTTGTTGTTGTAAATAATTACCTTTTTTTTGCGGTTTTATTTATTTATTTATTTTTGTATCTTGATCTATGACGTCATTAAATACTTGAGTTCTACTCGGGTTTTATTATGTTAATGTCAAGTTTAAAAATTATATACTCGTTCAACCCCTAATTGTAACAGGCCTAGCCTACATTAACGATCTCTGGATATACATCTACAGCTGATTAACTTTTAAATTCAATTTAAGATGGCGCAAACACAAAAATTTCTCTAACTCAGTCAATTTGATGTACCGTAATTTCTGGATCATAAGCCGCTACTTTTTTCACAGGCGGCTTATACAATGCTGCGGCTAATTTATGGATTTTATTTTGACGGGCTAACGAGCTTCCTGCCGCCAGAACATTTAAGCTCGTCACACCCAGGCGCTCACATAGCTGCCCAATACACGTCTCTCTTAGGGGGTGGGACCTCCACTCAGTGAGACCACCTGTTATAAATGAAGGTTAAAAAAATCTGACCAATGAAATTATGGAACAGGTCACTTGAGTCCAATAAAACTCGGTTTCATCGGTCCACTGGGGAAACGTTGTTAGAGCAACAACAGATTTAGCAATATCTTTGTTTAAAAATAGTAGGGAATGTGAGGCCCTTAACGTTGACATGTGTAATCTACAGCTCCACGGCTGCAGGACGGCTTGTAAAGAAAGAGACCCCACCTTCACTCAAAAATTTGCCTCCAAGCAGAGGGGAGATAACCGCCGACACCGAGTCCACGATCACCGCCTTCACAGAGCCGCCGCCGACAGACGCCTACCACAAAATGTGACAAAGTTAGACGGATGAAAAGTTTAACCCGCTCCCTCGAACGTCCCACAGGCACAGCTGGAGTTCTTTTTTTTTGCAAACGAACCTGCTGAAGCCCGCCGCCGTACAGCCCGTACAGGCAGTCGAGTAGAGCGTAGACGTCAAACAAACGGAAGACGCGAATCCTCTGAAGCGCCTCCATCTGGAAAGCAGAACTTCTTACGGTCAACAGATTTTATTTTAGATAAAAGTGTTTTTCTTTTTAAACGACAGTCGTGTCAGCTCACCTGCTCATCTGCGTTAGTCGTTTCAGACTGCAGCATCTGCAGCAAGCGTCTGGCAGTCAGCCCGCCAGTAGTATCGATGTATATGACACTCTGCTTCAGGTGGTGAGAAATGTGCACCGCGGCACCGAAACACACCTACAAGACATGAAAAAAGCACGCAGGGAATAGTCGGGACCGTATGAGTTTCTGGAACGATGACTCTGAATCTAATCTCATGCGCCCGAGGAGAGCGAATTCAAACGAAGTGTACCTAAATTTATGAGGTCGAATTTATCAAAGATTCTGTGGAAGAAAAGTTCACCTGAGATTTGCCGCTTCCTGGGCCTCCTGACAGCTCAGTTATCTCTCCAGTAAACAAGCCTGAATCCAGCAGTTTATCTAAGCTGCAACGAAAAAAATAAATAAAAAAAAGAGATACAATTCATTACAACGGCCATCCGGTTTCATAAACCATTAGCTTCAAGTGCAGCCGCAGGGCCAACAAAAACCGTGGTTGGGTAAACGTACAGTTTCTGTGTTTATCAGGATTTACAGCAGATTTTCAGCTGCTGTTGGATGACGGCTTATAAAACTGAACCCTTCAAACAAAAAAATCCATCAGAAGTGGTTGATTATCCTGAAGAAACTCGCAGCAGGTAAACGACAGGTGTTTCACTTTATTTCTATGGTATGTGACATTGTTACAGCTCAATGAAACGACTCCAGTTCCCATGAAAAGTGATTGAGATATAGCAATAGGCTAACGTACATCTGCATACCTTTAGTCTGATCAATAGTTTGGACAGATTTGTTGGTCCCCTTAAAGAGACGATTACATAAGTCGCATCAGTCCAAATATGTCTAATAAAGTGGAAAATACATAAATACATCACACCTCCGTATACGTCACGTCTATTATGCGTCACTGCTAACAACCCGGAAATGTGGGCCGGTGTTGTGCCAAAAATCGATCAACTGCCAAATGGCGGAAGCGTGCACGGGAGGTCTTTAACAAGAATTTAACAAGATTAACACTTAAAAATAATTATTTGTTTGCTCGACATTATTAGTAAAGGTGTGTCTCAGTTGAACTTATACTTAATAAATGCACTTCAATGGTCAAATCAGCTGCATTTCACCGGGGCGGCGCAGCGAAATGAAGCTGATTTGAAGGTTGCTCCAGGCATGATACCAAAGCTGGACAAAGGTGGCATCTATGGCAAGCCAATTCTGTCATTAATAGCCACTTTTACCTATTACATGACACAACAGCATGTCATACTGCTCAAGTGCCATCTAGCGGCTGAAAATGGTAGTGTTCAATAATTTCAATGTCGGAAGGAATGAAAATGATCATATCTCAGCCATAAATTGGTTTATATATATATATATATATATATATATATATATATATATATATATATAGAAAAAATAATAATAATAATAAGTCGCAGGGCATGCAAATTATGTAACAAACTGTGATTTATAGGCCGAAAAACACGGTAGTCTTTGCAGTATAGTCATGTTTCAAACTATGTGTTTGACCTTAATTAGTATCTCAGATGCTTTCGTCAAAGATTCAGTTATTTAAAAGTGAACAAAACAGACACTGTTTGGTATGGTGGTGTTCACCGTACTGAACATGGAGCAGAGAAATCAACGGAGTCGTCCGAGGAGCTCCAGAAGAAGATTATAGATGTCCATGTTCAAGGTGAAGGCTATGAGACCATCTCCAAGCAGCTTCATGTTCCTGCTAATAGTATTAAAAGTAGAAGGTTCATGGGATGTAGCCAACCTCCCAGGATGTGGACGTAAAAAGAAATGGGACCCCAGGTTTATCAGATGTAGATTTTAGGGGAGGGGGAGCCGAGGAAGTCTTCCAGAACCATTGAAGCTGCACTCCAAAGTCGAGGTTAGTCATTTTCTGATAGCAAAGTCGCATTTTAAATCATGAAGGGCTCTATGGACGAAGACCCAGGAGGCTCCACTGTTGGCAGAAAAACACAGAGTTCAGACAGGAATTTGTCAAAATGATTTTTTGTTTTTCATTTTGACAAAATTAAAAGGTTTCTAGGGCTGAAGGGCCAGACTTAGTCTTAATCTTACACTGACACTTAGTCACAAAAGTTGTTTTTTGTGTGTTTTTTTGCAACATGTTCTTGATCTAAGGATGAAATCAACAGGGTGTCTGATATAAAAGCTTGTGTGGGTTGATCAAAACATTGATCTCTAACCATTTATTTCATCATTTACAAGTTTTCCCCAAAGTCAATCACACTAAACTCTTGCCATTTTAAAACAGATGCAGCTAAAACCTGAAAATGACACTTTTATTACTTTTATTCAAAGAAATCTGGTGAGTGACACGTGATCTCTGGAGAGGATTTACAACCTTGCCAGTCTTGTTCTGGGTTTGTTGGTGAGACATGAGTAAATCTATCCTGAACCCCACCTTTGCACATCCACAGGTTGTATATAACCGGCCTCCTCCAGACAAGTGTTTCCACTTTTCTTCTGTACGTGCTCACACTACAAGAAACTCGGGTCATAAATCACCAGAGCTCCATTAATTTCCAACCGAGTGGACTAAATGAAGACTGGACCCGTGTGAAGAGGTAGAAGTGGTTAAAAAAGAAGGCCAGAGTGGAAAGTTTCACCTCCATCCAATCTGATTTTAGTTTGTGAATAACAGCTCTGCCAAGCCAGAGTAAAACTGGTGTCGTGTTTGTTTACAGCCAAACCTCGACAGTCCAAAACATTGGATCCTTGATTTTTTAACATTTCAAAGTACTTTTTAGGCTTTTATGGGTATTGATCATCAATCACATACACACACACACACATATATATATACACACACACACACACATATACACACAAAAAAGTATATATATACATGTATATATATACAAATATATATATATATATATATATATATATATATGTGGGGAGTGGTGGCGCAGAGGTAAGAGAAATGCACATTTGTTTTGATTGTATTTACCCAGAATACCCTGCACTGTAGTCCACTTCCTGCTTTTGGAGCGGTCTCCGGTCCGCTTGCATTCACAATCGAACCGCGCTAGAGTTCACTTCAACCGAACTGAGACCTTGGCTTTTAGGCGGAACAGAGTTTGCTGTTTTGATCCGCATCAGAGTTCGCTTACGCATTCACACCTCCCCAAACGAACCGGACTTTCTAGGCAAACGGACTGGAGTTTGATTAAAGTGGACTAAACAGAGCTGTTGTGAATGAGGTACAAAAACGCTGCCATGTTCTGCCGAGCCTACGTTGCATAACTTGCATTAGGTCGGCGATACAAAACAAGCACATATTTTGTTATAACAGGACAAAAATGGAAAAAATAAATCCATAAAAAGGCATTACAGAACATGAAAGGACCACTAGAAAAAAACATAAAATCCAATTAATTATTTAATGTTCTGCTCCTTGTATTGCCAGAGTTGAATAAAAAAAAAACTGTTTTGTTATTCATTGTATGAAAATTTGTAATCTTATTAACCAAAAAAAGTCACAAACAACCAAACAAATACTGATAAAAATCAATAGACAAACAAAAGCATTTGTTCCTGCAAACAATCAAGACTAGTCAGACGCAGGACCTCCACTTCCCACTGCAGACCAAGACATACCCACTTACTAA
>NC_056511.1:5868145-5882009 GCF_014905685.2 Nematolebias whitei | reverse complement strand
CAAACCTTTTGAATGTTCCTGCACTCCCACTTTAAAACTGCACCTTCAAACCACGTCTTTTAAAAAGACCCAACTCTTCCATTTCTTTATCTGAAGTTTTTTTATAGCATACTTTCTACTGTTTTTGCATTTTCTGTATCGTATTGCACACGTCTCGTTTTTGCAGGTTTTTCTCTTTTGCCAATGCCAAAAAATCTTAAACTAAAATAAGTCTTGCTTAATTAACTTAATCACTAGTTTTTACTTCTGGGAAACACCTTTGCAGCCCTCTGTGTGTGCATGTATGTGGGTGGGTTGACAATCTTGATTAATTATAACCTCCGGGAGATTCACAACTGTGGAAATTTTAAGATTTTGTTGTAAATAATCCGAGGAGAGATACTTGGTGAGGACGAACTCGGTTCTGGTGTTCCATTTTTTGCTGGTCTTCATGTGGGCTGAGCCTGAAAAACAAACTTAAAATACTTTGAATGTTGACCTAAATGTGTCTATAAGCAAACGGCAACTAATGTTCTGTTATACTATCAGATTTACTTCACCCACCTGATCCTTCACCACTACGGCGTTCTGATTTAGTTTGGGCACAACCAACAATCTTTGGGGGTCTCATTATCTCACTTGTGATGATGGATATGACAGACGTGCACTTATATTTACACAGCCAAGGCCCTCCAGCCTGAAGGTTAAGCCTGTGGTTTCCACCACCCCCTCACTGTGTGATTGTCAAGAGAAGAATTGGTGGGGATGGACTTATTTGCATTATTTCCTGCCTCCTCTGACAACAGAGCGAGGGCGGCTGGGCCGTTGATGGAGCTTCACGTTGTCTTCTTGTAAGGACTCGGGGAGATGAAAGTGATTGCCCTTGGAAAGTCACAGATTAAAATAAAACGTCCCGTGGGTTGTTCTCATCAGCGTTCTCAGAACAATTGGACCTGAAAGGGTCCATCCTTGGGTTTGATTGGAGGAGAATCCATGTAAGAGCTGAGACTTGGTTGAATGGTGAGGAGACGAGGATGGGGCTGTAGAAACAAGCATGATTCCACTTTACTGGACAGTTGCAGAGTCTTTTAATGATACAAGGTTCTTATTGAAACACTGGGTCAACATTTTATATCCATTAGGTAGCCACCAGTTACAAGGCTGAAACGCTCATGAAAAAGGCTACAAGAGGAAATATTGGTCATAATTACCAGTAATTTGTTTTTAAAACCAAATCAAATGTATTTTTTACACTGATTAAGACATTTCATAGTTTCATCATTATTGACAATAACATCTAACATCAGTCCAACAATGTTCAGCCAGGTCATCTGGACGGTTTCTTTTTTTGCTGAGACATTTCGTCTTTCATCCAAAGGACTTCTTCAATCTGCGCAGAAACCATCCAGAGGACCTGACTGAACACTGTTGGATTTTTACCTGGATTATTGAGCACGAA
This sequence comes from Nematolebias whitei, assembly GCF_014905685.2. Taxonomy (NCBI): domain Eukaryota; kingdom Metazoa; phylum Chordata; class Actinopteri; order Cyprinodontiformes; family Rivulidae; genus Nematolebias; species Nematolebias whitei. The sequence continues at coordinate 5,880,571 of NC_056511.1, read as the reverse complement.
CTTTGGTATCTAACATCAGTGGTTCCCAAACTTTTTACCCTTTGACCCCTGAAAGAAAATTTTCAGACCCAACCACTGCTTGCTGAAACTCCAAAATTTTACAAATATATTGAAATACTAAGATTTGTACAACAATTCACCGTTTTTAAGCAATTTATGAGGTCTGTATATCTTATAACAATACTGTAACAGCAAAAATATCAGCAGTCTTTCACCATTTAATTTGATTATTCTCCAGAAATCATAAATAACTCTCGATTGGTGTTTCATGCCCCACAAGGGGGTCCCATTCCAAACTTTAGGGACCACTAACCCACACAAACCCTAAACCTTTAACCAGTAACAGCCCTCATCATCCATTCTGTCTGGGGAAATGATAACAATGATCGTAATCAATTGGCAGCTGTGTTTTAACTTTTGGTCTCAGTTTGAATACAAGATGATCTTTAGAAACCAGGGCAGCCAATTTTCAGAAATAATTTATTGTTTGCTTAACCAATATTTTGTTTGATGGAAAAAAAACAACATTAATATGCATAAATTTACCAACACTTACGAGATGATGGACACTGTAGTATGAACATATGCTGATATATATTCATAAATTAAACGGATTCTTTCATTTTTCTGGACTGTATAATGACGTGCATCTGAATTTAATAAAATGTGGACGGAAACGTTAATTCTCTTTGACTCACCAACGACAGTGGGTCATTTATTAACAGAATCAAGTTTAACACATCACACATTTACATTAATTGGCAAAAATTGAAAATAACAACATCTTATTTAGCAAGTTTTACAAGGAGTAAACAATACGGCGATTGTTTTCTCACTTCCAGCAGTACGACAGACGTTAACCACACGGCGGTGGTCGAAAAACTTTGCTTCAGACATTTCTAAAAATATCTGGAATGATTTCTTAGCAGATGGAAGAATTTAAAGATTGAAGTTTAGAGGGAGGGAGATGGTGTGTGTGTGAGTGAAAAGTGTTGGACAGAACGACACCCTCCATTCGACCCAGCTTTCCTCGGTACGCTCGGTAGTCAACTCGACTCATTACCTCTCTGACGATGAATCAGTGAAAGCGGAGCTCCAGCTACGCTACCGGTCCAGCGTCTCCGTAGGATGGCAGAGAACCGTCCGGAGTGGTGGCAGAACTTCATCAACAACAGTTCAGCTCACGGTGGACTCACATGAGTGGAGTCCTTCAGAAGTTCCACTCAGAGGTGGAAGATGTCATAATCCCAAAAGACTCGGAAGAGCTTTGAATCATGGCTGGACTTCTGTTCTCCCAAACGACTGGAGCTGCAAAAACTCTCCACCCGACTCCAACTAGGTTGAACTAGGAAGTACCGACATTTTAAAGAGCTCTATTTCCGGTTCATTTGGGAGTTTCTGATTGGTCGATGGACCAAAACAGAGGTGTGTTTTGTGATGTAAGGTGTTATGAAAAGTCAAGGAAAAAGATTAAGATTGTTTAAGAACAGACAAAAGATATTATGAAGAACTTCAGACTTCGTGGAGTCAATTCTCTAGTATCTTGCTGTAAAAGTTAAACATGACATTTCTTTTTCAGTAAACTTGCAGTTGACCGAAACTTGAACTTTGACCAACTTACACACTTGCTCACTGAAGACAGAAAATCAGACAATGCATCATTAACCTGATTTCTTCTTTGAATGAGGATTAAAAATCATTATTACTGTTTCACAGTTGATTTAAAAATGAGTAGTTCACTTCAACATTTAAACATTGTTTGAACTAACACAATTTGATTATCAAACATTTGTAAAATGGTAATGATAATCGAAAGTAGTCTTCTTTCACTTGATTAATTCAAGAAAGAAAGTCTTAGGATGGGTCAACCTGTATTTCTGGATTCAAATCAATGAAATGACAGTTTCTGTCCCATATGGTCCTTAAGGTCAGGATTTGACCTTCAGGCCTAGTTCACTACAACACTTAAAAATATGTATAAAAGAACATTAATTCTTAAAATAATAAAAGAACCATTTGGTAATAAGCTTGCACAGTCATGACCAATCACAGATTTAAAAAACGATTAAAAGGTAACTGGACATCCTCCATTTTCTTCTATTTAATAAATCAACATTTATAGTAGACCGACAAAACGTTTACGCACCAGCCGTCATGAAAGGTGGGGGATTATCCAGTGGATAGTACGCTTGTCTGTTAACAAAATATCTTGTGAACGAATGAAGAAACATCACAAACTCTCAGAAAGTTGTCACTGGACGGACATCTACAGCTTTTAGGCCGTGTTTACACGAAAACCATTTCTGGTGAAACTGGAAGCGTTTTGTTGCGTTTGTACTGTTCATTTACACAAAAAGAGCAAATGTTTTCTCTGACAATGGCACCATTTGAGAAAGATTTTGGGGGAATGGTGGCGCAGAGGTTAGAGAAGATGGGAAAGTCAACTCCCGGTACCGTCAACATCAAAATGTGGGTGGAAAAGGTGAAACACACACACCTGCCTCCACCCTCACTTACCCAACTCTGGACCCTTAACCCCCACCATCTGCTCCCAAAAACAGGTCTCTCTTGAAAATGAGTTCTTGTGACTCAATGAGACTAACCTGTATAAATAAAGGGTAAATGGAAAGAAAATAAATCCCAGAGTGCAATGGTTCAAAAACGTCCCGGTGTCGTGTAAACAGAAAAAAAAGGATCTTTTCTATCAGGGAATCCCTGGCTCATATGCAGCATGACGCAAAACATAACGGCCCCCTTGAATCCACTGAAGCAGAAACTATCGATAATGACGGATACCAGTGTGTTGCTTGTGCTTCTTATAAATCACCAAAGTCACCCACTAAGCAACAGTTGAACCTCTTCGTCTGTCCATAGAAATATTTTATTCTCCGCCATCTCGACCGTTGCAGCGGCTTTCAGGTAGAACATTTTTTACGCATGCGCACTTAAGAGTTTCAAGTTTCAAAGGACATAGCACCAACTAGTGGCGTGGCGAGGGAATTGCACCTTTTCCACGTCTACCGTTGCTGCGTAAACAGATAGAACGTTTTCATGTAAACGTGTTAATAGAAATGGGGAAAAAAAAAAATCTGTTTTCATTGGATCGTTGTCGTGTAAACAGGACCTGAGAGTTTGCTCAATTCAAGTTGTCTACCACAGTGTTACAAATACTGAGCGCAAGTTTTCTATGGTAGTAGCTGAGACTCATTCCCGACTCATACTTTGAGTGCAACAGAGCACATGAGATCTTCGTGTAAAACTTGGGAATTCAAGGTGGTGACCAACACGAATCCCTTCAAGGAGTGTAGCACTTGTTTTATTCCAGTGATGTGCTCGAATATTTTTTATACTTTTGTCAGAATAAAATTAAGATTCATATTTTTTACATTTCAGTTGGCTTCTTAAATATGAACGGCAAACTCTCATTCCCTGTTTGTTTGTCAAACGGCAAAAAACAAACAAAGAAGAGCACGGCGCTCAGGGTTTTTCAACTTACAAATGAAAAAAAAAACAACTACGCACACAAGTTTGACACGACTGTCAACATGGAAGAGGGCCGGCAATGGAGGAGGGGGCGTGACAAAGACCATCTTAGCACCAACATAACTGGTTTGTTCCACTTTGGAGTAAGCTGTTAGGAGAAGAATCAGTTTTGTTGTGTGTTTCCTTGACTGATGAAGCCTTCTGGATGGAAGGCGAAACGTTTCAGCACAAAAAAAAAGAAACTGTCCAGATGACCTGACTGAAAAATGTTGGAAATGCACACAAGTGTTTTCAATAAACTCATGCAAACACCTAGACATGAATACACATAAGACTGAACTCTTTTAAACAAGTTAAATACATCAGTTATCTGCAGGTACAAAGAAAAATGAAATTTAAAAACAACCCTGAGATTCTAATGAACCAGCTGGATATGCAGCTGGTTCATGCAACACAACAGGTTGTAAACAAAGCAGGAACTATTCTGTATTTTAATCATGATGGCTGGAAGCGAACGGATGACATCGACTCGTGCAAAAAGAGAGAGGAGAAGAAAAATAAACATTCAGGGAGGCCTGAGGCGTTTATTTCTGACAGGAGTGTTTGCTGATAAAAGGAAAGTGGAGGTTTAAGGATGCAGAGAGCACATCAGCGCACTGAAATGTCAATCCATTTCTGAAAACAATTCTCGCCTCAGGGTGACATCACGAACACACAAGTCACAGGTTTTATGTCTTATGTCAGTTGATCCGACATTATAATAACTCAGAAAGCAGAACTCAGTTCATCTCGCATCTCGGGCACCACATTAATATCAATAAGGCAACTAAACATTACGCATGACTAAAATAAAAATAACCAAATGGCTCCAAGCCACCAACACCCACCATAATAATAATAATAATAATAAGAGATGATCCTTTTAGGCTTAATTGGTTTGAACTCAGTGTCCTGACTAAATCTGTGAACAAGTAAATGCACATTTATATGAGGAATAATTAGTATCCCTGAGCTCCAAGTGCCAAATATCTTTACACATGCAAACACTGCGCTCTTGTAAAATCAGAGCATTTGCATAAAAAGTTCCGTTCATATGGCGAGGAGGAAAGTGCAAAAAGAAAACTTGGACGATCGCGGGCAGTCGCTTGATTGCAGTCATTTAAATCAGGTTCTCAAAGTTAAATATTTAAAAAAAAAACTAACCAGTGCCACATTTATTCACATGAAATAACCAACAACTTGGTCTGACAGCCTGTTATTAGAGACATAAATGTATGAAAAGAATAAAACCAGGGGATTTAGAGAAGTTTTACAGTAAATTATATCAGTTTCAGAAAGCTATGAGGCGACGTCTGTCATCCGAGTCATCAACTAAAGCTTTTATTTAAATAAAATAATATATGGTTCAAAAAAGAAAGTTTTAAATGAGTAATTTATTTGAAAAAGACTGGTCTGCTGTTGTAAACCGCACAAAACAAAGCAGAACAGAAATTTAAAAATAAATGTTTTAAAGAAAGACTCGTTTTAAACAAGCCTTGCATCATCTGTTAAAGTATGTGTTGGGAACAACTCTCAGTTACTACCACCCCAAACTGCAGATCACCATGCAGTGACAGTAGGCCAAGGCTAATTAGCTAAGGATCACAAAATGCCAATTTGAGGGAAGAAGGATCTTCAAAAGATCTACAGAAATAAAATTAACTTTGAAAAAACCAGTAATGGTCAATCTGGTCATCCTGACGGTTTCTTTTTTTTGTTTTTGTGGAAAGACGTTTCGTCTTCTATCTGGAGGGCTTCATCAGTCTGAGGAGTCCCCAGTACACTGTTTTAGTGGAACAACCAGTTTGCTGGTTTGTCTGTGGCTGCCTGCCTGGGAGGAGTCGACGAGGGGCAGGACAGCCCCCAGCAGCCATCTTATCACCAGCAAACTGGTTGGTCCACTAAAGGAGTCTTGGGACTCCTCGGACTGCTGAAGCCCTCCAGATAGAAGACGAAACGTCTTTCCACAAAAAAGAAACTGTCCAGATGACCTGATTGACCATTACTGGATTTTGTACCTGGATGGTTGAGCATTAATTTTGATGAAAACTTTGAAAAGGTTGTCAACAGAATATTTAGCCTTCAATGTTACAAATAGATAAAAGAATAAATGGATCGTATATTACGCATCAAGAAGAGCTATACCACATTTACTCTTGTATACTCGTGTACCACATGTGATGTGAAGATATGGAGGTAGTTGAAATGAGGACAGAGTGAGATGGAGGAGGATGACTCGTTGCAAAAGAAGAAGAAGAAGAAAGGAGGAAGAAGAAAGACAAGAAGAAGAAGAATTGATGAGGCATTTTGTTAAACGGACTAGAAATGTTTGCATAATTTAAGTAGCAATAGCAGGGGTCACGTGTCTCTCAGAATTTTGTCTTACCCCAATCATTTGAGGAAAATGTACTTTTAAGCAAAATAAAAACTAGAAAGCATAATTTCATATCTCAGTGGTAACCTTGGATTTTGATGTGGCAACCCAATGGTGATGGTGACTCAATTCAATTCAATTCAAATTCAAAAATACTTTATTAATCCCAAAGGGAAATTATTTGTTGTTGTAGCTCGTTATCCTCATTTCATTAAGAGATGTTATAGATGCTGATGGCTGTAGACAGAAAGGATCTCTTGTAAAGATCCATCCCACAGTGGATTCTAAGAAACTGGCCGCAGATGCCGTCGGATACGTCCACCCAGACTCAGCTGGCCTCTCGGTTCCCCTCGGGCTGTAGGACCTCCTGAATGCCGGGCAGAACTCCTCCCAGAGCGATGGCCACTCCTCCCAGTAGTCTGCCGAGCTCCACGTTGCTGTGGACGGCCAACTGTAGGTGCCGAGGAACGATCCTGTCCTTTCGCTGTCATAACCCATGTTTCCTGCTAGTTCCAGGATCTCAGTGGTCAGACACTTGAGCACAGCTGGCAGGTAGATGAGAATGCATCCACATAACATCCTTTCAACTCATTTGAGATTTGGGGCTGTAGTTGAGATATTATTTGAGCGTTTGAGACGTTAATCAGCTGCTGTTGGTTGTAGAAAACTGCCTTGTTGTTGACCTTTCTGTGTGCAGCGCCACACACACTCACTTATTTTTCAAATTATCCAGCTCACAAGACGGACGTCCAAATTCGATCCAAATCCCCTCTTTGCTCCGTGACGGTGGACAAAAACATTATCTGAGGTGAGGTTTATTTTTTTTACCAAATGCAATGACCTGTTGGTTTCAAGTAGGTATCTCGGCAGACAAATACAGAAGGCGTATCTCGAGGGCCACATCTGATTGGACAAAAATAAAAATAATCAAGGCGTTGTCGGCAGATTGTGTTAACACCACAGACATGTCTATGGTGTTAACCGGTTCGACATTGGCGGCGTCTCCATACCTTCTCTTTAAAATAAGAGCAACATGAATGGGTAGCGGAGGGCTAAATGTTTGTTTTTTAATATTAGCCATTACATTAAAAAATGAAATCTGTTTAGATTGTTCAGTAATGTGAAAGTACTTACAATCAATTCATAAAAAAAATAAAAAATAAAGTAACCAAATTAATAATGATACTTAAACTGGCTTTGGGACAAAGGATGTTTCCTTCAACTTCACATTTTCTTGTTCAACTTTTAAATCAGTCACTGCAGAGGAGTGATTGTCAGTTTCTGTCAGATTTCTGCAACTGGAGCAGGTATTCTGTTTACTGGTTAACTTCCTCAGCTGTCTCACATTTTAAGGGTCAATCCATGTTTCCGCTCCATTCATAGATCAGTTCTCATAGAAGAACTTCTAAAGAGAACATTTTGTTTTTAGTGTTTGTTTTGGACCATTATCTCGTTACAGGACTCATGATCTTTAATTGAGACCAGACTTTTTGATAAATGGGAGCAGGTTTCGCTTCAGATGCTTCATATGACCACACACAAGCCAACCTGTGTCAGGTGCAGCTACAACCCAAGAACAAAAGAGAATATTCTTGTGTTTCACAGCAGATTTAACGCTCGTTCTTAGAAACCTTCAGTTTTAAAAAAGCGCTCACGTAACTTAACTAAAGAGCCAGAAATTACAGCTAGCCAATCAGTGTTTGCCCTCCAGAAACGCCCACTTTTGGTCTGCAGAAAACCCCTTCTCATTGGTTTACATGGAGGGGGCGGGACTTAAAACTTGTACTGGAACCAACACGCAGGGAAGTTGGTCTCGTTCCGGCTTCGAGATCCATTAATATTCAGTCTTTGCCTGGCTCCAAGGGGCAACAATGCGAGTTTCATTCAAACCCATTCACTAGTTCATGACATATTTTGCTAACAGACACAAATATTACATATCACATGACCTCCTGCCTTTCGTAAGAGCTGCGATGAAGACTGGAGGAAGAGCAGAAACTAAGAGTTGCTCAACGCTGTTTGACAGCTACAAGACTACATTTAAAGTTATTACGGTTGAATGTTATTAAAAAGTGTGTTCGGTGTTAGTTTTATTTCATGTTGCAGCCTAATACTTGTTGCTAGGAGCACGTTTTATTAAAGCATTATATCAAACAGTTGATTTTATTGTGTGAAGTCTTTCTTCATGAAATAAACACTGAACTATCGGAGACAGGAAGACATGAGAGTACCGCTCACCACCAGCAGAGAGCAGCCGACACACGCACGTAAATCACAGCGCTGCGCTGACATGTATGATTTAGTTTTAGATCACTGCTCCACTGCTGTAACTAATTTATAAAAAACACTTACAAAGAGCCACGGAGAGGGAGAGAAAACACCTGCGGTCGTTAATTATGCCCAAACAGAAAGTGACTGTGGGAAAGGTCTCTTCCTATAAATTACCTCTTGCTGGACTGTTTCACAGATTTGTGGAGAAACGTGTGCATGCCGGCTGGAGTATTTACCCTGCGTGCTTCGTGCGATGACATACAGACGAGTGAATCACAGAACGGCAGCAGAAAGTGTCGGTGTCACGCTGCGCCTGCTGCAACACAGAGCCCCGCTGGTACAGTAGCTGTGGGGTTTTCTGCTTTTCTTCCAAGTCATTAAATTTTGATTTTCTGATGTGCGGCTAAGATGTTTTAAATTACTCGTCTGTGGTGTTTGTTTTGTATTTTTCCTACCAGAAAGTGGTCAAGCTGAAGGCGGAGTTAATGGAGCTGATATGTCAGAAGCCACTTAAGGATGGAGATACGAGCCAAATGGACCAACGAGGAACCGCGTCAGTCGGAGCTGCCAATGTTTTTTATTACTTTTTTTTTTTACTGCATCCACGACAGATGCTTTTTTTTTTTTTTTTGTTACAAGCATAACTCAATGTAAATTCAATTTTAAAACACTGATTCTGAAGGAAGGTTTAATTTGATAAAGCTGATCAACTCATGTCACGAAACGTTAATAATAACGCACGACAAAAGCAACAGGAGGATGAAGACACTTATGGAAAACTACTTTATCAGTAAGGTAATACAAAAAAAAAAAAAATCTGAAACCAAAACATTTATCAGTTCAAAAAAGAGAAACTGAGAAATCCTCCCAGAGTGGGAGGAAAACATTTTCTGGATATACCATGACCATCAGCATAATAACATAATAATTCAATAAATAACAACAGGCCTTAAATCCTTTGAAGAAAAGCATACCACCTGCCACCAGTTTTACACCAAGTTCATTTTATGATGAGAAATAATGGATTTATAGCTATTTTGGTCAAATGTTAAAAATAAAAATCTTCTGCAACATTTCAATAATCTGTTAATGCTTGGACTATCTGTTGTGAATGACTCCTTATCTGTTAAATTCACTGAGTTATAGCCGTCTTTCTATAGACTAATGTCGAATAGTTAAAGCTGCGCCCACTAAATAAAATAATAAATAATAAAATAATAAAATCCTAACCCATCAAAGTAAATAAATAAAACAGCCACAACATTGTGGTATCTTTTGGAATCAATCCAGTTCAAGATGGCCGCCAGCTTATATTCAGGTGCACTCATTAGTCCGGTTATTACGTTAGCAAGTCGTAGATGTTGCAGTTGCTTTGAGTTTTACTGAAATTCGTCCAGTAGTTCATTTTGCTAACAAACAGACCGTGCGCTGCTGAAGAGCACGCTTCCTGTGCTGCAGGATAAGATACTTAAAGAGGTGCTGGGACGTCATTTCCTCACAGCCGTGTATTTCAATACACAGTACAAGTGCAACGCAGGTACCTGACAATATCTGTAATAAAATCACACAACACATGCAGCTTCTCCTGTTTTCAAGGGTTTCCAGCTGAAGGTAAAGTGACCTCCGGATGAGCCTTATTGGGGTTTACCTGAGACGGTTCATAAAACTGAGCCAAGTGAAAACATCATAAAACGTCTCGTCAAAGCTGCACGAATTACTTCTGCAGAGCGTGAAAAACTCCAAGCTCAAGAGCCAAAAAAGTTAACGAACTTAAGAGTTTTACTGCAGACAAACTGTTGTTAGCTTTATGAAAGCAGCCAAAGGTCCTGCCTTGACAGGACTGATTAGGAGGACACAGTAACAGCATCATAAAAAACCTCAGGAACGTGTCCCAAAGAATATGGACGTCAGAGCCGACCCTTCCTGCAAGTCGTTTCAGCTCCACTGAGCCCACTGCTAAATCCCCCAGGCCCCCAAAGACAAAGCTGCATGCACTGCTGCGTGAGCAGAATTGACTTTTACCTGGGATTTCCCGTGGAGAGGATGGCCGTGGAGCTCAGTAGTTCCTCATACAGATCAGCTCCTGACACGGGGAATGCTGTGTGCTGGGCCAGCAGCACTCGGCGGATGGCGAACAGAGCCTGAAATACAAAAATCAGAGCAAACGAGGCTCAAACCACTGCAGCAGTTACACATCTACTCCTGTAGCTCAGAGTTACTGGATTATATACAATAAAATGTGGAACATAAAATTATAATCAAGGTGAATAAGTAAAAATATTGGGTTGTCATGTCGCACACAGGGATTTCCTTCCTATTGGTTCAGCTGTAAACATTAATATTTAAATTTAAACTTGTTTTTATTTCATTTTTTACTAAACCATAGCCAATCTGAGCGTGATCATTTTAGGCTCCATAACATTCATCGGCATCGATCTGATTAATGTAGTCTGCGCCTGAAAAGTTGAAAAATGACATTACTTTGTTATTTTAATAATAAACTACATGATTAGAAGCCTTAATGAACTAACGACGGAATATTTTACTTTATTTATTAGAAAAATAAGTTTTTATCCAATACGTTGGACAGCTGAATTAGTTGTGCACTGTTTGTGATTATTGTTTTTTTTTTTTTTATTCAAGTAATTTCCAATCTGCTCCAGTTCCAGACGGAACAAAATTTATGTAGGACTGGACCTGTCACGATAACAAATTTTGCTGGGCGATTAATTGTCTCAGAAATTATTGCGATAAACAATAATATTGTTTGAAATTTGACAATAATTAATAATTATTGTCAAATGTAAGAAGAAACGTTTAATTTGTTTTGCGTGCAGTACCTTTGTTCGACCACTTGATGACAATATAAGACTGTTTGAACCGAAGGATGGATAGTGAGGGAGTGAGCAGCGTGTCTCTAAGAAAAATGGGAGGGAGGCCCCTTGACGTGACATGGGCTGTCTCTCTTCGGTTCTCAAAATGGCGGACGCTTGGTGTGATTTGAGCTCTTTAGCATAGCATTTTTCACACAAAGCTTTTAATAGAAAAACAGTAAAATAGTGTCAACTCGGCAAGATACCACCTTAACCAGAAAACCTTCAGAAAGTTGACGGCTACATGGAAATAAAAGAAGACATAAAAAAGTTATTATTAGGAGATTCCTCAAGAAATTCAGGCATTTTTAATTTAGAGTTAAATAGATATTTTGACGCATCACTTAAGATTTTCTAACGTTTTGTTGGTTATCACAGAACTGATGCATTGTGATATTATTGGTATGTGTAATCGTATCATATCATCTGGGATTTTACCCCTAGTGTGTCTAAAATCAATGTACTCTTTGTGGATCTATTAGGAAAAGATGAGCAGCCAAATAAATACTTTGATATAATTTCTCCCACCAGTATCTATAATTATTCTGAATTTATTATAGACGAAACAAACTCAGTGCACAAAACAAATTGTCACAATGGTTGTCTGTTTAAAATAACTTCTTATAACTTGAGCTGATGCACAAAGCAGCAAAATGCAGAGTAGACAATTAGGCTTTGTTTGTTTAAGTATAACAGATGCAAATCCCTAATTATCACCGAGTCAACAGGCTGAGCCACACCCCACCTTCCCTCAGGATAAATTGCTTGTTAGTGGACCACACGAAGTGTCCCGCTGTATTTCTGTCATAGCAGTTTTTTGTTTAAAAAAACAAGCCTAATTTCCACACAGTTGGTTATAAAATCTCCGTGCTTCAACAAAGGCTGGTCTCCACTGATACTTGACACTGCACGGAAAATGAACTCCAGCTCCAAAATAAAAAGCTGCACGTCAAATCACTCTTTTTGCCTTTTCATTATTTAGGCAGGAAAAAGACATAATGTCTCAGCTGACACTGATGCAGATGCCTGCAGAACACTCAGCATCTGGTGCATCTGCTGACACTCCAGCAGATCAGCAGAACACTCAGAATCCCCCCCCCCCCCCCAAGAACCCTGAGTAGACATCAGCAGCACGAGGGAGCAGTCAACAAGGACTGTTGTGCATCTGCTGACCCTCCAGCAGATGCACTCAGCGCTCTGGAGTCTTCATTGTCCAGAGCTCCAGTCTTCAGGATCCAGGGCTCTGGAGTCATCAGGATCCAGCACTCTAGAGTCTTCATTGTACCATTCTCCAGAGTCTTCAGGGTCTAGAGCACCAGTCTTCAGGATCCAGCACTCCGGAGTCTTCAGAATCCAGGGCTCTGGAGTCTTCAGAATCCAGGGCTC
>NC_056511.1:5842741-5868135 GCF_014905685.2 Nematolebias whitei | reverse complement strand
TGGAGTCTTCAGGATCCAGGGCTCTGGAGTCTTCAGGATCCAGGGCTCTGGAGTCTTCAGAATCCAGGGTTCTGGAGTCTTTAGAATCCAGGGTTCTGGAGTCTTCAGGATCCAGGGCTCTGGAGTCTTTAGAATCCAGGGCTCTGGAGTCTTTAGAATCCAGGGTTCTGGAGTCTTTAGAATCCAGGGCTCTGCAGTCTTTAGAATCCAGGATTCTGGAGTCTTTAGAATCCAGGGTTCTGGAGTCTTTAGAATCCAGGGTTCTGCAGTCTTTAGAACCCAGGGCTCTGCAGTCTTCAGGATCCAGCGCTCTGGAGTCTTCATTGTACCATTCTCCAGAGTCTTCAGGGTCCAGAGCTCCAGTCTTCAGGATCCAGCGCTCCGGAGTCTTCAGGATCGAAGGCTCTGGAGTCTTCAGTGTCCCGTGCTCCAGAATCTTCATGGTCTCTCCCTCCAGATCCTCCGAGAGGATCCAGGTAGAAGCCTCTCACTCAAGCAGTTCCGAGAAGGTCCAGGAGAACGCCTCTGCGCCGCCTGTCCCTGAGGGGTCCCACAACGCCTCTGCTCTATCTGCCTGAACTATTTTCTTTTCTGGGCTGTCCCTCTGAACATGTCATACTTTCAGACACCGGGGTCATTATTTTATGCTCAAGTAGCTGAGAGTCATCTCTAACATACTCTGAGATCTAACAGATCAGATGACATCTGTTTTTATTTGTGGGAAACAGGCATCCTTTAAAATTAATGCTACTATTGTGTTTTTTAACATCTTATCTTGTTCTATCTTAATAAAAACTACATCATGTATCAATAATATATCAGTTCTAAATAAAAAAAGCACTATAAGTCTTTGAAAGCTACTATTGTAAATACTGTAAAACTTCTAATCGTCTTGTTTACAGCTTTAAACTAGTCTCTCGTTGAACATTACAAACAATATAAATGTGAGAAAACGCTCAGTAGAGCAGCTGATTCCTGGAACAGCTCTTACAGCTCGTTTCTGATCAACCCATCTCTGTGGGCAGACAGGATTTCCCATTAGAAATAAATCCAACAGCTGATATTCGGGAAAGACGGTATATCTTTAGGGTCTCGATTAGCGCTCCTGTTTGAGAGGTTTTCTCATAAGACAGGTGAGTTGTTGTTGTTTTTTTAAGAGAAAAATTCTACTTCTCCAGTTTTAATTAAACTTCAGGCAGCTGTCGTCAGATTAATGCGTCTGTCCAGACAACCCAGCGCTGACCTCGGAGCTGCTGCAATTTGTGTGCACAACAAAGGTTGAAATCTGCAGCAGGAGCCTGATGGACCGCAGGGACTGTGGTTATCAGCTCAGGAGATAGATGCCTGCGGGCTGAATACACAGGGCACACATCCAGGCTGAACCTTCTGCAGCCAGGGAGCGAAAGAAAAAAGGAAATGCTTGAAAAACACAACGATCCCGAGGGGTGATGCGTTTGAAGTCACCCTTCCACTATAAAACACATCCCAGTCAGTGTATCGTCAGCTGGACGCTCAGCTCGAACCGTTTCTGTTTAGATGTTAAAACAGAGTTTTAAAATTAATGTGATAAGTTCCGTTTAATTCACAGAAAGGATTAATCAGATCTTGGGCTTCATTTAAAGCCAATCTTGATCAAAAAGAGGGGAAAAAAGGATTTACACACGATTTTATTGATCCGATTCAACATGGTCAGGACAGGAAACCGACAGAACACAAAAATGACCGTAATCAGATAATTTTACAAATGTTAAGATAAAATCTGGTGTGGTAGTGGCTAAAAGTCGTTCTCAACAGACTCCAAGTGCTTCTTCTTGTGCAACGCCTGATGAAATCCTTTGGATCAACTGTTGGAGTCCACCATGTTGGCAAAATATCTCACGGAGCACTGGATGAATCTTAATGAATCATTCATCAAGTAATTACTGAATGTACTTTAACAACCAGTTGACTTTTGAAGTCCATTCAATTCAAGATGGAAGCCAGGAAGCAAACACAAAACTGGCTCTAACTCGAGTTAATTTTATGGACATTGAGCTGTAAGTCAACTTTATTTATAAAGCACGTTTAAAACAGCAGCTGTTACCAAAGTGCAATAACATCAATGAGAGTAAATTAATGGAAAAAATAAAAATAACTTGATGCTAGTAGCTGAGAGTCAACGAGACAACTGTGTCTCATTAAGAATAATCTGTATAAATAAAGGAAACTAAATTCATTTCAATAGATGAATGAGTAAAAATTAAAGTCCTGGCCTTCCTTGAAGTAACACATATCACCAGCTACCTTAAGACTAAGATCACCTCAGGCTGAAAAATGACCACATCGCATGCGTTACGCTCAGAACTTGAGAATAAATAAACTATCTCATACGTCTCATCGAGACATCACGCTCAGCGTACGTGTTGTGAATGACTCTCAGCTACTACCATACATCATTTTAGCTCAATATCTGTGAAACTAACTGAGCTATGGCCAATTTTGTGCTGGTTAATGTTGATTAGCTGTGACAGCCATCTTAAATTGGAATACCTTCAAAAATTAATCAACTGTAACTGAACGTCTTATGATTATGTTCCGAGAATTTTTATTAAAATCCACCCAGTTCATGAGATATTTTGCTAACAGAAACAAGCACCGAAGGCTAAAAACGTTATTGCCCACCTTTGCCTTTTGGGTTATAATTATTTGAATTAAGGCTCTGACTTCTGTTGATTTTACGTCACATTTAGAGCATGATTATAGTGACGAAGCCAAATTAATTCAATAGCAAAAGACACAAAATAAAACATATTTTTGCCCTTTAAGCTTTAAAACAGTGTTGCTTTGAGCAGAGTTGTCATATATAAAGCTGGGCCTCCAGCCTCTCTTTCCTGCCTCGATGTATTGAGTAAAGTGCAGGATCTGAGGATGTTTTCTTTAGATTAGTGGTATTACCACCTTGGACTGCAACGTTTTTACAGAAAATCCGCTGCTTCAAAACCACTCGGCTCTCCTCCTCATGTGCTTTAAAATCAAAAACCGCCGTCAGCCACACTGCAGGGTTTAACCTTGGAACTAAACCCAGGACTTATAGCGTACGTGGTCACTGACAGGTCGGTTAAGAACTTTAAAACGTTCCATTCGAAACAGACAAGAAGGAAGGAAGTGAGTCAGACGACCCTGAAACCTTTAAAATATTTATTTTGCTGCCATCTGACAACTTTTATTTCCATTAAACTAAATTATAACTTAAAATTAAGCTATAATTAGAAAAAAAAGTTGTTGTTTTTTTACAAAAAATGTATGAATGTGCAACTTTAGATTGCTAACATGTGCAAACAACATTAAACTTATATTTAAACAAAAACCCTGGGAGGTTTATTTAGTCTATTACAGCAATACGCTTTATAATATCCCACCTGAGAAAAACCAGACCCAACAGCGTTAAAAAACACATGTAGGTGGGAGAGAAAATGTTTAAAATGAAAGTGATCAAAATACTCCCACTCTAAAGTATCTATGCCAACATGTAAAATTGTAAATTGCAGGTGTTTGTTTGCTCGACTTCATAGTAAAGGTGTCTCAGTTGAACTTTTACTTAATAAATGCACTTCAATGGTCAAATTAGCTGCATTTCACCGGGGTGGAACAGCGAAATGAAGCTGATTTGATAGTTGCTCCATGCAGCTGGACAAAGGTGGCAGTGTATGGCAAGCCGATTGTGCCATTAATAGCCACTTTTACCTATTACATGACACGACGACATGTCATACTACTTGAGTGCCATCTAGCGGCTGGAAATGATATTGTTCAATATTTTCAGTCAGAATGAATGAAAAAGGTCATATCTCAATAAAAATTGGTTTATAAATATGGGGGGGGGGGGGGGGGATCCATAAATACGTCGCTTCGGTGTATAAGTTGCAGGGCATGCAAATTATGCAAAAAAACAAAATAACAAGACTTATCGGCCGAAAAATACAGTACTCGCAAAAAAAACATTAAAAACTGTTTGCAGTCCAGATGTTTGTCGGTACCCTTACAGCTCATTGAATCAATGCTTCATTTCACACTCACACTTTTTTTAATCTCAAAGTGAAGAAATTTTGATGTTACAGTAGCTTGTCTACATAAAAAAAACACCCTATTATAAAAAATATATATATAATACAGCCGACAGTGTTAACTAGAAGGTTCATGGGACTGTAGCCAACCTCCCAGGGTGCGGACGCAAGAGGAAATGCAACCCCAGGTTGACCAGATGGATCATTTAAAGGCCAGAGGAGGAGAAGAGTAACAAAAAATAACAATTCAAGCTGAACTTCAAGTTCAAGGTTGGACACTAGCTGGTCACACCAGTTGCATTTTGAATGATAATGGGGAAAAAGACCAGTGTTGCCAAGTCCGCTTATTATAAGCGACTTTGGGCTTGTTTTTTTCTAAAGTCGCTTGCAAATGTTTGCGTTTTTTTGGGCTTGTTTTTGTACATGAAGCCGCTTATTTGGGCTTGACTTTATTTCCGAGTGAAACTAGTTGATTATCTCCCATCTCCGCACAATAAAGCAAAAGACGAGTGGCTGGTAGATTATCCCATCTTCGCCCCCGTTTCCTGTTTATCGCTCCCGCCCAAATTGGCGAGGAGGCGCACACTTGTGTCGTCACTCGTCTTTTCACAACACAGCAAGCAGCCATGCAGTAGCCGCCCGCAGCCACCAGAGAGCCCAAAGTGAAGAGACCATGAGCTCCAGTAAGTGGGGAAAATATGGAAAAAAATATAATTAGGAGTGGGAGAAAGAGAGCACACTTAAAGAATGGATTCGACCTCAGATGGGAGATGTGTCAAGGCATTCTGTAGGTTTTGCAAGTGTGAAATACGTGCTCACCATGCTGATTTAATTCAGCATGCCAATACTGAGAAGCACAAAAAAAACTGTGCACCCTTCTCCTCCATGAGGCTCACAAACATGGGTTTCACTGCCCCAAAACACAGTGAAACAAAACAAAGAAATGAGCTAAAAATAGCCACCTACATAGCCTGTCACACATCAATCAGTGCTGTGGACCATCTTGGAGAACTCATTGGACATTTAAAAAAGTTTTTTTTTTTTGTTGACTGTGTTTACTAGTTTGCTGTTACATGTACCTTTTTATTTAGGACAGCTCAGAACATCCTTGTAAAATAGATTGAATATCTCAATGGATTTCTTCCTGGTTAAAAAAAAAAGTTATTTTATTCAAAGTGTTTAGCATAATTTTGCTGTTGTTTATGAGTAATTCCATAATAAATATGTTTGTACTGTGTTAAAACGGCCTATGTTTTACACAATGGTGGATTGCCAGTTGGGCTTTTTTTAAGAGCCGGTTGCTCGTTTCTCTCGCGAGATCTGGCAACACTGGAAAAGACCCTGGAAGCTCCACTGCATACAGAAACACACAAAACAGACATGGGTTGGAATAATTTATGAATTTGTTGACTAACAAAGTTTGTGGGATTAATGAAAAAAAAAAAAAAACTTGAGCTTTCCGAGTTTTCCAATTGTTATTAATCTTGTGGGAGAGTTCCATCACAATTATCTGCATCTGTGTGTATTTATAAGACAACTTAACAAACTGGCTAATTAAGATCTAAAAAGTAGGAACTTTGCGTCGAGTAATTTTCATTCAGGACTAAATAAATACCTTGTAAGACACGGAGCACTTCTGTGCCAGTTCCTCAGTGTCAGATGAGACCAGGTCCTCCACTGAAACGACAAGTTAAAAGTTACTTTTAACCCATTTACAAATTAACTGAACATTAAATCGCACAAACCTGTTCGAACATCAGCAGCTCGCAAACTCCGCAGCAAATCTTCATCCAGTCCAGGACACATTCCCTCTCGTAGAATCACCATTCTTACATTTCTAACTGCTCGTTTAATAAAACTTTAGTAAAACAAACAACCAGGAAGCATCATAAACGCGGACAAACCAGCTCCAGCTAGCGAGAGCTTGTTTTTAGCTTTGCGGCTAACTTTAGCGGTTTTCTGCCCGTAGCTGGTCGTTTTTGAGACGGAATAAACGACTTGTTGAAGTTTCCTTCAGAAGGTTTAGAGAATGAAATATCTTAATAGCAGATGAAAGCACCTCCCCGAAATGTAGCGAATATAGAGTTCATTTCTGATCGTAAAGCTGCACATGCAGCAGTGCTCAAAGGGAAACTTTTTTTCCCTTGTTCTTGCCGTAGTTGCGCCAAGTTCTAACGTATGGCATTTTGGGTAATGAAGTACATTCACCCTTTAGGCGTTTAAACGTCTTTTATTACCGTTTATGAACCATTTATGAATTTAAGTGTTATTTTAAAAATGTGTTTATATATTTTTACTGTATTTTACATAAACATAAACAAACTTTAAGAAAAAACTACATTTCCATGCACAGTTTTCACCATGTGTTTCTGTCGACATATAGGCCTACCAGTTATTGCAACGATAAATCCTGCATGAAACCGTGCTAAGATCAAATAAATCTATGAAACAGAATGCACCAAAGCCATAAAATGAGAGTGTTTGTCTGGCAAAAGTCTGCATGAACGTTTGATTCTTGAGCATAAATCTTAAAACGAGCCAGCAGCCGTAAAATAGTCACTAAGTCATCCCCACCAGATTTAAACAAAACTCAAAAACCTCCATGAACGTGGTGAGGGGAGTCAAACTATATTCTGTTAGGGTTCTTTAAAAAATATATATATATTATTTTACACCAGGAGGTAACTTTTATTTTAGTGTTTCTAATTATTTTTCCTAATCTCCCTTTCACAGACAGGTGAGTTGTTTAACCTGTTTAAACACTTTGGAATTGCTTATGAATAATAAGTCAAATTGGATTTATTTGATATGATATCCTCTGGAAGGAAGGGGAAATTATGATCCTTCCAGGGCTCAATTTAGGACCCTACAATGATAATTAATATGCTAATACAATTCCACTCTAATTGCATTAAATATATGAAAGAGCGAGATAATTAATTATTTGACCGAGACTGGATGAAGTAGAAAATGACGTTTTATTTTGTGATCGCGGCTTGTTTTTGCTATTTAATTTAGATTTTGTTGGATTATGCTGGGACTGCTCCACTGTTTGGGGAAGGTAACAATAGTGACCACCTTTTTTACTTTTCACAGCAATTACTGCTTTTATCAGAGAGCAGATTGGATGGATTCCAAACATTAATATTAATATTTTAAGAAAAGATCTTGTGAAAAGAGTAGCACTTGGAGTTTAGGCTGTGGATGACTGTCAGCTACTACCACACCAAATCCCAGCACAATTCATAGAATTATTGCAATATTTATTATTATTGTAATATTTAATATTATTTATTGTACTATTTCATGAAATATTTTGCTAACAAACGCACAGAGCTGGAAGTATGAACTTTCCGAAACGCTCTCTGTGTTTGACAAGACAAAGCCAGAGAATTATTTTAGGTGCAGCAGAGAGGAGACGAAGAGGCGACGACACCTGCGCTCGCCACCGAGCACGAGTTCATAAACTCCATTTGAAAGAAACAAACTTCAGACGTGTCTGTGGTATAAAAACACAAACACCTGCACGATGTCAGCACATCAACCCTGGAGAATAATTCAAATAATGGCTCCATGTGCAACACAAAAAGCAACTTTTACTTTTTTGACTCATTTTTACAAACATGCCTCTGGCATTTGAGTCGACTGCTGAAAGCTTTCGCTGCAGCGGGGAGCTTCAGACGAGACACGTCTGTCTAATAGATCGTTGTTTTAAATAAGACGTGTGAAGCAGCTCTTCAGAAGCAAAATGCCAAATGACAATTTCCCTTTAATATGGAAGACGGACCAGAACCATGCTGGTTTTAGAGCCTGATAAAGTGCTTTTATAAAAAAATATATATATTTAGAGTCCGGTCAAGCTGATGGTGCTGCTGCAGGAAAAATCTTTGCAATGGCCATAATAATAATAATTAAAAAAAATATATAATTGAGTTTTTTATAACAGGATATGCTTTAGATTTCACAGGAAACAGTGAAAATTGGTGAAATTTTAACTTTATTTTCTCTTTAACATCCCATTTAATGACGGACTTCTTCCCTTCAGATGGGTTTCCTCATCAGACTGTGAATGTTTTTTTAATGGTCACCTCATATAAAGACATTGTCTTATTTGCCATGAGTCAACACCTTTATGTTAAAATATATTTTAATAAAACTTAATAAATCTCCACTGCAGCTGATCTTTGTCCCCTGATGAGTGGAAAAGCTGAGGCAGAAGGATCATTCTGTTTGTGACGTTTTAATCTCTTTCTTTAGAAAAGGGGTTTAAAGTTTTAGATAATTATTGATTTACTTTCAATCCACCAGTTCAGATACTGGATACAGATACTTTCAATTCAGATATATTATGTCCTGCATGCTTAATAATAATAATAATAATAATAATAATAATTAGTGATATTAATTAACCAAGCATGCATGTTCTGGGTAAAAAACCAAGCAGGTGAATTATTGCATTATTATTGTATTATTATTATTATTGTTGTTAATTAGATCAGATCTCATATTTCTGAGAGCCAGATGGAGACAACAGCTTTCATTGCAGGAACTCCAGACGGATAAGATTAATTTTACAAGCCTGTCCGTCAAACAAAGAACTGGAAAGAAAAACAATAAATGTGAAGCAGAACCTCTTTGTCTTTTTCCTGGCAGCTGCATTTCTAACATCCTTCTACCAATATACCCACTGTCCCTCCTCTGGACATGTCCAAACCACTGTCCCTCCTCTGGACATGTACAAACCATCTCAGTCTGGCCTCTCCAACTTTATCTCCCAGCTGTTCAACCTGAGCTGTACCTCTGATGACCTAATTCCTAATCTTTTCCATCCTTGTCACTCCTAAGGAAACACACAAAACATCTACCTTCCTTCTCAGCATCATGCCAGCCAGCTCTCTACCTTTGCCTGTCATTGTCCCCACATTTAGAGTTGCAACCCTCAGTCCTACATTCTTCACTTTCCTCTTCTCCCTCTGCCTCCTGACACGTTTCCCTCCTCGTGGTCTTCGACTAACAGTAACACAATTTCCTCCGGCACCCTGTAACAAAAAAGTTGATTATTTTAAAACATTCTGAGTCTCAGTAAAGTGTTCTGATGCATTTTTTTTTCTGAAATCTTAAAACAACTAAATGATGTGAACTAAGTAAAACTTCTCAGAATCAGCACAGTGGTGAAGTGGTTAGAGGGTGTGGCCTCACACAAAGGTCGTCACAGGTTCATAACCCGGCTCAGGCCTTTTTGTGTGGATTTGTATGTTCTCCTCGTGCAGATGTTTCTGCAGGTACTTCAGTTTCCTCCTGCACGTTTTGTGAACAGATGAGTCTAAACTGTCACTTGTGGTGAGAAGAAAGTGAGATTATCAGCCGAAGGAGACCCTCAAAGCACATTTCCATTTGAAGAAGATGGAGAAGCACGTCACATTCAGCTACAAGTTGAAGAAAACTGACACTTTGAATCTATGGGAAGAATTGTGCTTTTTATTAAAGTTCAATTTATTTTAGCCATTTATTTCAGGAAACCATATATTTAAATCATGCAGTTTAAATGAAAAACTTTGAATTCAGACGATGCACGTGACTCAGATGTACATTTTTCTCTGACTTCTGCTGGAGCGCTGCTCGGTAGGTGCTCAGTCTAAGATGGTGGAGCAGCTTCGTCAGTTTCCATCCATCCCACTCTAAAGGTCAAGCCACTGACACGATACGAGGTTAGACCGTCTTCTCTGCTCGGTTAGGCTAAGAATGTTCACATTCCACTTGATGGAAATAGGCGCCAGCTTTTCTGTGTGGAAAAAACTATAGAGCGAGAAACGAGTCGAGTTCAAACCGTGCTTATGGACAAAAATAAGAAAATGTGCTCAAATCTGCAGTTTGTGGCCTTTCGCCGTGACACAAGTTAATGTCAATGTTTTTTAAAGTATCAAATGGTCACAAATTAAAAATGCACAGCATGAGCTCACCTAATATATTGTACAATTGCAAACATCTTGAATCTTATGAAGGTTTAAGCAAACTGAAGTGACGCTCTTTGTGCATGCCGTTAGTATTTGCTGCCTCCACGGCCTCTTTAAAACACCCACGCTTAATGCAACTGTTTAATCTCCAAACTTGATGACCTGTCTCGTTCAAAACACACCTGGAGGTTTAATAAAAAGAACAAACAGCCGACATGGTTGCATATGAAGAGCAACAAGACCATTTTAAGTCCTGTCATTACATCCACCGTTTGATGAATGTTTACAGCATTCCCAGGCGGTCCGACCACTAAAGATGGTCTATTTATCTAGCAGGAAGTGTTCGTTGTTCTATGTTAGTTATCAATAATGAATTAAATTTACAGCAGCAGACTAAGAGCGCCGAAGTTCCTCATTGGATTCCAGAGGATAACTGATGTGGTCAGAAGCGCCTGCAGTCCATCACCACAGCATGAGGTGGACTCAGTCTTACTGTGAAGACACCGTGGCCTCAAGACTCCGCTTCATCATTTGTTGTAAAACTGACACCAAACAGCCTCAACAGGAGGAAGCAGTGTCCGTTTTCTTCTTCATTATCACTTGGCTGTCCATTTCCTCCCTGAACATGTTCATTTAGGGTAAAACTGAGAGCGAACTACCGTATTTTTCATCCTATAAGTCACAGTTTTTTGCGTAATTTACATGCCTTGCGACTTATACACCAAAGCGACATATTTATGGATTTTTTTAAAACATATTTATAAATCAATATATATATTGAACACTACCATTTTCAGCTGCTAGATGGCACTCGAGTTGTATGGCATGCCGTTGTGTCATGTAATAGGTAAAGGTGGCTATTAATGACACAATCGGCTTGCCATAGCCTGCCACCTTCGGGATCATGCCTGGACTAATAATGTCGAGCAAACAAATAATTGTTTTTAAGTGTTAATCTTGTTAAATTCTTGTTAAAGTCCTCCTTTGCACGCTCCCGCGGCCGTCATTTATTCGGCAGCCAATCGATTTGTGGCACAACACCGGCCCACATTTTCAGGTTGTCAGCGGTGACGCATAATACGTGTGACGTATATGACGAAGTGACAAATTTATGTTTTTTTCCACTTTATTAGACATATTTGGACTGATGCGACTTATCGGGCGGTGCGACGTGTACGGCGGAAAATTCGGTATTACTTTCTACCAAATATGGTTGTCTAAAGAGTCTTCCTAAAACAATTGGATTGTAGTAAAACTATATTTTGCCCAACAAGTAACTGGAAAATAAATTACTGTAGTTCATTTTGTATCTGTAGAGATCCATCCATCCATTCAGTCTGGGTCACAAGGCAAAATGTCCAGACCTCCAGCTCTCCATCTCCTCATGCTCTTCCCAAAAGGACTGTGATGGAGAGACACTGTGAGCCATTAAAAACCTGGTTGACTTCACAAGTCATACGACGTACCTCATAGCTATATGACTTGGGACTTTGGTCTTCCAAATGTAGACAACAATGGTTCAGGTTCTAAGTTTATGCTTCTCTGTTTGCACGTCAGACTTAATTGGCTTGACAGACAAAAACAAACAGAAAATGGTACAAAGGGTGGGTAAAAATAAAAATGCCGCCAATGAAAAATAAAATTACCGACACTGTAATTAATTATTTCTGAAGAACATTTTTGAAAACCAGCAGAAATGTTCTGGATTCCACAGGACATTATGAGAACAAGGACATGTTTGTGAGAGCTACTCTGTTGCTGAAGAGTAAAACAAGATTAGGGACTGCTTATACACACGGCTGCAGGAGCTGGACCTGATTGGTCTGTTAATCATCTGCTCTATTCTCCCCACAGCCATGAACAACTCCTTCAGTTAAAGCAGGGACAAATCTGCAGCTGGTAACATCTTCAAATCATGGACTCACCCTCATGCCTTTAGACTCTGCTAAAACTTTGGGGTCAGCTGTCGCCGACATGCCAGGATCAAAGAAAAGGTCAGATCCCAGTCAGCTGCTGCAAGAAGTGAACAACATTATCCTCATTTACAAAACCATAGTCAAAGTTGGACAACCTGGTGTTTTAGAAATGCAATAACCTGGAAGACTAAGATGAAAAATATAGCAGCAGAGCACAGAATCCCAGCACTAAACCAATTCACCAATACACGGTAAAATTAATGGTTATAAATACATTTAAGACGTACTTTGCCAAAAGAAACAGCGATTGTAATTTTTAGTTCGAAATAAAGTAATGCTTAACTTACGTCAGAGGATGGAGGAGGGTCTCTGGCTCATGTGGAGGAGTTTAAGCATCTGGTCATCTTATGGAAGGATGGAGCGGGAGATGAATCAACAGATGCAGAGCCTCGTCCTCAGTAATGAGGCTGTTGCTTCGGTCTGTCGGTGAAGAAAGAGTTAAGTTGAAAGACAAAGCTCGCCTCACCAACCCTCACCCGTGGTCATGAGATGTAGATAAT
Organism: Nematolebias whitei; assembly: GCF_014905685.2. Classification (NCBI taxonomy): domain Eukaryota; kingdom Metazoa; phylum Chordata; class Actinopteri; order Cyprinodontiformes; family Rivulidae; genus Nematolebias; species Nematolebias whitei. The sequence continues at coordinate 5,855,662 of NC_056511.1, read as the reverse complement.
GACAAAGAACTGGACACAAGTGGCTGGAACGAGCTTCCTTCGTAGGGTGTCCAGGCTCAGATTTGGAGATAAGGTGAGAAGCTCTGTCGTCCTTGGAGCTCAGAGTAGAGCCGCTGCTCCTCTGCATCAAACGGAGTCAGCTGAGGTGGTTCGGGCATCTGATTAGGATGCCTCACCTTGGAGGTTTTCCAGGGCACGTCCCATTGGTAAGAGGCACCGGGGCAGACCCAGAACTCACTAGAGTCCTGGGGTCCCTCAGGAGGAGCTGGAGAGTGCTGCTGGAGAGAGATGTCTGGGTTTCTCTTCTGGACCAGTTCCCTCCACCACCCAACTATGCATAAATGGTAGAAGATGGAGAAATTAAATTACTTTTATTCCATTTTTATAAACAGAGCATGTGTACAGCATGTTGATGAATTTTTAAAACACATTTTCCATTTCAACCCCACTCATATTCTGACAATCATGTGTATATCTTTGTCTTAGCCAACGAACCGTCTCATCTTTTATCATACTTAAATTAAAGCTGCAAAACTCTTATCCAGAGGCCGCCAAATGAAAAGGGTCATTTGCTCCGATTTATTTAGTAAAAATGATCAGTCAAGCCCAGAGCAAACTGATACCTTGATTAGAAGTAACATCTTAAATGCAGAATGGACACAGAGCTAGACCAGAATTAAAAAACAAAGATATAAATGAATGAATTAATAAAAATTGCAGCATAATTTGGACTGAAAAACACAACACATCCTCTTAAACATCCTCGACTGGGCCTCTCCTTTAGGCAGAGATGAATCATTTATGAAGCATGAATTATAAGCATACCTTCAATTGTGACGATGGGTTCGCTCTGCTGCGAACTACAAGTAGGTCCTCGAGGCTCAATGGGAATTACCTGTATAAATAAAGGTTGATTGAGGGCCGTACTCTTCTTTTGTGCTCACTCTTATCTCTGGAGTGCAATCTCATTAATCTCATTTACCACAGAGCGGCTGCATTCTTTCCTTTAATTGAAAATACTCCCGTCTCAGACAGGAGTATCTCCAACGTAACCTTGTGTCAGTCACTGAAAATTAAACATGCCTCAACAAACCGGATTAGATAACTCTTGATACCTGGTACTGTCGTGTTCAGCTTGCTTTTAAAGATTAAGTTCCTGGACTCCAGATGAAAAATCTTCAGTGCACTCAATGGAAAATGTTCTGGACGTGAATATTTGAAGAGGATTTGGCTTTGGAGGACCAGCTTTGATTTAAAGCTGTTGATAAAAGTTTAGCCCTGAACACGGTGCGATGTTGCTTCTTAGAAAGTTTTACTTGACCAAGCTGCACTTTGTTCAGATCATGTCTGAATTGCGTTCAAGCAATTTAATTGTTTTCATGGAACCGCCCGACTCCGTGCCTCTGGAACCATTCGGACCTTCTGTGACAAACAATTTCTAACTGTAAGTGGATCATTAGACTTTCAATAACTCTCCTCTTTGCTCTCCAGGGTTCCAGTCCCTCCGTGCCGAGTCATCACATCATTCACTCATTGTAAATAAACTGTTTAAGTTTTCTCTTATTTTGGAGTTGAATCTTTTCTGTCATTTAACATCTGGGTATTATACTAGAGCTTTAGAAGAATGATAAAAGGAATTATCTTATCATGTGGAACCGCATTTTATCACATTAAATCATTTAACTATTTGTATTGTGCTTCTATTCGTTTGCTTTACTCGTTTTTTCCTGTGCAGGGTTGTGGGGGAGCCGGTGCCAGCGTTTCACGTCATTATGCAAGAGGGGGGGACCTTGGACAGGTCGTCAGTCCATCACAGGTCACACAGAGACAAGCACTCATGTTCTCCCCCCCAACAGCCACGGACAATTTGGAGTTATCGATGAACCTGACAAGAGGGTTTTTAATTTATGGGAGGAAACCGGAGCACCCGGAGAAAACCCACGCATGCATGTGGTGAGCATGTAAACTCCACAGGAGCAGGATTCGAACCTGTGACGTTCATGCTGTGAGGTGACAGCATCTTGTTTGTTTGAACTTTATTTAACCAGGGAATTCCCAATGAGAGCAAAGATCTCTTTATGTGGAGGTCTGGGCCTGGGGAGCCCAACATGCACGTCTTTGGACTCTGCCGTGCCACGTCGCTTCTCAGTGCACCACCTCCCACCATCGTATCGCGCCGCCACCTCCTGCTTTTGACCTTTCTGCTCTATGTTTCAGGAGAAAGCACTGTTGTTGGATTTAAATGACGATCGCTATTTTTGCAGTGGTGGTGCAGAGTTTAGAGAAGCACATCGGAAGGTTGCAGGTTCGAATCTCTTGAAACTGAACTCGGTCAAATGAGACATTCAAGATTAAGAAACATCTTCATTTCATGAGCATTAACTTGGAATGCGCTGAATATTCATGAGCTCACCTCATACGACTTTCATGTAAACTACAAAAGCGCTCATCTTTGCCAGCTTTTGATGCTCCAGAGTCTTTTGACATGTTGGCTGAGAAGGCGGCTCCAGGCCCTCACCCTCCTGCAGAAGGCTCGTTGCCAACGGACTGACAAGACCGACTCCCACTGAGGCTGTAAACGCACCATTTCCCATTCAATTCATGGCGGCTGCCAAAAACTCCTATAATGACCATCTGTGCTTTTGTTTTACGATTTAAAAATGTACATATGTTTATATAAATCTTACACTGTTTGTAGTTAAATTTAGGATAAAAGCAGTTTGCTTTACTTATTATTAAAGTTACTTCGAAAATGTATGCAGAGAATAACTTTAACAACTTTAAAGGCGACCCATAAACTAACAAAAGCAAAATCAGCTGCGTTCGGGTGACAAGACAAGTTACTTTTGTCATCGTCTTTGTCAAAATCGTCAAACTCACAGTCACATTTGCTGGTTGTGATAAGGCTTTTTGGTTTTTATGACAGTAAGTGGGCGATGATGTCTTCCAGCACGACATGGATGCATCAACAGCTCAGCTCCAGCTTCAAAGCAGACCGAGTTTCTCTGCCTGCTGTGAAGGTGGCAACGACTAAAAACACACTCTGCCTCAGAGTTACGTTCACGTCCAATTACTCACAACTAGAACTCATTTCTGAAAACTGAGCGGTACGTCGCCAACAGGTGTGTGGTATGAACAGGTTTCACAAGCGCAACAGAAAGCCAAGCAGATTCCCTCAAACTCAAACCTTAGGACCGATGAAATGAGTTGTCACTGTTTATCACGGGGGACATACTTTACTCCAAACATCAACTGAACCATGACGTATAAGATGAGTTTACAGGACAAGACGAAATGCCAATTCTGTGTTCAGGTGGGAAGAATTACATTTCTCACGGTGCACGCCAGTATCTAGAAATGTCCTGGCACTGGGAGAAGGTTGCCGTCATGTCTCTCTACTAAAAAGTTTGGAGCCCCATGAAATTTAATCTGATGAGTAAGTTGAGGCGGACAAATTGGTGGTTTATGCAGTTGCTTCCAACAAACTAGAGAATAATTTGAGTCTGAAGATGTGAGCAGAAAGAACCTCTGCTTTCTCCAGAAAATCTTTCTTATAGCAGCTAAAAACTGAGGCCTCTTTTCTCCAGAGGTAAAACTGTTGGGCTTCTACCGTTGGCACAGCTCAGTCACAGTCAGTGGTAAATTTGCAAAGACGTCTTCTTCTTTAAGCTGAACCAACTGTGTGAAAGGGCTGTTTGAAGTCTCCAAACAGCTTCTAACTAGCTGCTTATGGCTGATCTAAGAAAACCAGTCCTTAGTGCAGACATGGTACTCTGGATGACCCAATGGGAACATCACTTGAACTGTAAACGACATTAAAGTCAGGTCAAAACTACATTTTCTGAATTTAAATGAAAATAAAACGGAAGTCATCAGCTTTGGTAAATGTAACACCCCTGACACTCTTGGCTTCATACAGCCACTCCAATGTCAGGAATCTGGGAGTTATTTTTGAAAGTGCTTTTAAATTAGACAAACAGATAAATGCAGTTGTGAAATCCAGTTTTTTCCAACGAGGTGAAGTCTTGTCTCCCTTCCAGAGACCTTGAAAAGGTGATTCACGCTTTTATTACCTCTCGTTTGGACTACTGTAATTCAGTGTATGTGGGTTTAGACAAATCATCTTTGCATCGCTTACAGTCTGTCCAGAACGCAGCAGCTCGTCTTTTAACAGCAATTAAAATATATGAACACATAACCCCTGTCCCGGCTTCTCTCCACCGGCTTCCCGTCCACTTCTGGATTGATTTGAAGATTTTATTGCTTGTTTTTAAAGTCTTAAAAGGTCTAGCCCCGTCGTATTTATGTGATCTTATTAACATCTACACTCCAGTAAGAGCACTGTCAACCAGTTCCTCTTAGATGTCCCCAGATCCAAACTGAAGTCCAGAGGTGCTCGGGCTTTTGCGGTTGCTGCTCCAAAACTGTGGAACAGTCCACCAGAGAATTTAAAGACCGCTCAGACTGTTGAGACGTTTAAATCTTTGCTGAAGACTCATCTGGATTCCTTGGCATTTGATCCACGCAGAGACTGAGAACAAACGTTGAGCTGATTTTATTGTCGTTGTGTATTTACTGTTAACTTTATGTTTTTTGAGTGGCACTAGATGCATTTTTTACTCTTTTATCCGTCTTAACTGTAAAACACTTTGGTCAGCTTTTGTTGTTTTTATGTGCCATATAAATAAATTGTCATTGACATCACTGAGGACGTGCTTGAATGAAACTCCCGTCCATCACTGAATCTTACCAGAGAGACTTTACCTGGAAGTCATCAGGAGGCCTCATGCATAAAAAGCTGAAGATAAGAGAGCACCATCAGCTGCTTCTATTGAGATATCTTAGGTCTAGCGATTGGGATATTTCCTTTCCATCTATCGTTTCCTGTATGAAAGTGGGATTTAGGCGAGTTGCACTCAGCAACACACCCTCCCCATCTATATCTGATTCAGGTAAAGCCCCACCTCCCCCAGTTGAGTTGTCATTCTGCCAGAATCAATGTAAAAGCTCCAGGTCACACCCCATGACTGAACCTTTTCATATCTAGTTCTTTGACAGTTGGTCTTTGTGTCTCAGCAGGTTCCTTTAGCTTGATAAATCCTTTAACCAGTGACATCCACAACATTACAGCTAAAGTTTTCTGCAGCCACTGTAGCAAGAAGATCCAGACCTAAACCCCTAAACACATCCCCAGCACACAGGAAAAACAAAACTTTCGTCCAGAAACGAATCCAAAACTGCCTCTCAGGACTTCTGCAGGATTTCACAGCCACACCAGAGCTCTAATAATCTCCACAACCCCGTCCCAAACTTCAGCTTTCCACCCTTCAGCTTCCAAGGCTTCCACATGGGAAAACTGGGATCACGACATGCTGACAATGGCCAACCTTGAACCGCAATGAAACTTTAAAAAGCTGTCCTGTGAATAACGCTGCCCCTTTTGACAAGTCCGTTTCGCTTTTAAAAAACCCTGCTACTCCTACAGGTGAGTAAAGAAGTGAAATACAAAGAACAGATGCTGATTTGATGTACATTGAGCAGTGGGAGGACACATGGGGTTCGGTAAGTGCTTGCTGAAAACCACTGCTCCCAGCAGGGATACATTTAAAGCTGTGAAAAGTGTCAGTTATCTAATCTGGACTATTACGCCAGTGTCTCTGAAAGTTTTACATTCAGTATTCCTTCCTCACTACAAGAGCGAAACCCTTTCCTTGTAACTGTGTTTATTTTCATAAGATTTTTATGATTTATATGCTTAGAGCTGATATTTGGTTTATTTAATTTGGGCAGTGGGTGAGCTTGCACTGTTTCAATGCGGGGGTTCGGTGAGTTTTCAAAAGATTAAAAATGGCACACTATACCTTCTATTTAAAACAAATATTATTCTGCCAAATCTTTATCCTTTTCAAAATAAAATGTAAAAAGTTGACAGTCTTTGATGTTCCCTGAATGACCCACATGTTGCTGTTCCAGGTGGGTCCATTAAGAACCAGTTCTCATTCACAGTGAAATGTCTGCACAGACCAGTTCTTCCTCAAACGCTTCATAAATCACAGGTGAAGCGTCCACGTCTCGCTCAGGTGTGAGCTTTGTGCGGAACCACAAGAGGCGGAGCAGAACTCAGCTGGGTTGAAGGCGAGAGCGATATGTGTCGAACGTCTCCGTCGTATCATTTATTAAAATGAGCTAATTTAATCGATCCTGTCTGTGGTTAACTATTTTTTATTTTTGTTGTGCGTCATCATCAATATTCCCTCAGTAATAAATCTGTTGTTTAATCCGGCTCATGGGCGATCACACAATGAACGAAGTAGGAACTACTGTTTTTTTTTTTTTGCCTGTGTGTGTTGGTTTATTTGTCAGTGAAATCTTGAAAAACTGAATGGGTGTTAATTAAACTTTTTGAAATTCATGACTGCAAGTATAAGTGATAAATTTTTGGAGTCAGCCTAATTCAAGATGGCCACCACAATTTACTAATCTTAGAAAACGCAAAACGATTACAAATGTTGAGCTAAAATCTGGTGTGAGAGTAGCTGAGAGTCATCCTCAACACACATCCTGAGAACTTACACATCAAGCGAGAGGATGTGTACCATCGTGCACCAGGTCTGACCACAACGGCTAAGACTCCGCCTCATGTCAGCATCAGATAATGGACAATATGCATTCCAGAGGCAGAGACTTCAGGTTCGACTCTCGGGACATCAGGATGTGGGGGAGACGGGGTGGGGGGTAAAGGAAGTGTGGCTGAACAATGACAAAATGAGAAGCTGTAGAGAACGTCAGGCTTATGGGCTCAAACTGGGCTCAAGTGGGAAATAAAGGAACACTCGAGTGACGTTAGAATTACAGAGAAGACAAATCTGACACCGTTTAGAGGACAGAAGAGCCTACCTCAGGAGAAGAGCGTCTTTATTAAACTTCATTTAATCAGTTGTGACAATACGTCAAAAAAATAATAAGTCTTGTTTCAAAGGAGGCAGAAACTAATTCTCTTCCCGTCATTTTCTGTCATATTGTTTGTTATTGTAATTGGAAGAAGGTGAACGCCAGGGTTGATCATTTTGACACTTACTGCATCTAGAATATATATAAATAATTTTCAATACATTCCTTAACCTCTTAATGCTCATCACCTGCTGGTCCTCATGTAAAGGCTTTAAACTAGACTTATTTTATGAGAGTAAACAATCAGCTATCACATCTGTCTTTAGCTCAACATCTGTAAAACTGACTGAATTATGCTCATTTTTCTGTTGGTTAAGGTTGGATCATCTGTGGTAGTATTTTGGCTACCCAACCCTACCTTATAAATAATGTCAGTAATTGAATTTTCACGTATTTGAATGTTTCTGTTCAGTGCCCTGAGAAACCTTCTGTTGTGCCTTGGTGCTATTTAAATGAACTGAATGGAATGGAACCATTTGACCCACTGGCTACTCCCATCAGACACTTCTTTGTTTGGGGTCATTTGTTCGGCAGTGATGGCGTCAAACTTCTGCAGGAACACGGAAAATGCCGAAGAGATCAGCTTTTTCAATTTTTATTATTACGGTAATTTAAAACGAGTGATTAATTTGCTTTTAATGACAGATTCAGACAGATGAGGTTCCATTTAAAATCGAGGGTGTTGAGATTTGTAGAGTTAGTGAGGTGAAGTTCTTGGGTGTCATCATTGATGAAAAACCGACATGGAAACAACACATAAAATATGTAAGAACAAAAATATCTAAATCTATTGCAGTACTGTACAAAGTCAGGGACTTATTGAATGATAAAGCTCTGTACATGTTGTATAACACAATTATTGTTCCACATTTAATCTATCGTATTGATGTTTGGGGGAAAGCGTGTAAAAAATTTTCAAATCCTATTCAGGTTTTACAAAAAGAGCTGTAAGAATCATCACTAGAAAGCATTAGTCACACATCAAGTACTTTATTTTATCAACTGAAGTTATTGAAGTTCCATGATTTGGTAGATTATAGTATTTTATCCGTTATGTATAGAGATCATAATAACACATTACCATTAAATATCCAAATAAATGTTGTTAAAAGAGAAAGTTGTTATAATCTTAAGGGGATAGAGATATTTGTGAAACCTAAATACAGAACTAGTCTGAAGGGACGGTTTACCTCAATCCAGGGAACTGGAACGTGGAATGGTCTGGAGAGTGATGTGAAAAATGTCAAATCAATGTGCACATTTAAGAAAACGATCAAAGTTGAATTGTTAAAAAAAAAAAAAGAAGTAGCTTAATGTGTATTGTATAGTCGTTCAAGAAGGAGTTATTTATTTTGTTACTTGAAGATTATTATTGTTTGAATTAATTTTTTCTTCTTTCTGCTGACTTTCATTTTTATTTTTGATTGTATTTTTTATTGTATATGGAATTGTTTTAGTTTATCTTAAAAAATGAATACATTTTATATATAAAAAAAAGATTCTGAAAAACATTATTATGACCATCTTTCTATTTATGTTAGCTTCAAAACCGGTTACATTTGACCTTTAGAGTCAAATAAAACCGGACTGTTACTCTGTTGTTAAAAGACGCTTTGCTTCTTATCTGGGACCTTTCTGAGGGTCGAGCTCCACCAAGATGTAATCTTCAGGAACTACACCGTCTCTGCAGCTGAGATCACATGCAGATTAATCTTCCTCCTCTCCGTCCTGAGGGTCATTGGAACCGCTGTCCGCCTAAACCAATAAAATCAGGTGAAATTGTGTACTTGCGCTTGTGCACGAAGAATTAACTTGTGGTATGATTCTTTTTCTGGCGCAGTTCCTGCAGTCGCTGCTGTTTTTCTTCATTAGTGACAGCAGCTGGATGGTGTCGATTTAAAAACAGCAAATACTCTGAAAGAACGTCCCACACTTTATGTAGGCTGACCTCAATCCCTGAAGAAAAACTAATAAAATGCAGCTTGTAGGTTGAATTCAGTGAATTAAAAGTGAATAATGTGCTGTTTTATGTGCACTATTCTGACACATTTGTGTTTAGCGTTTGGGTTGTCCCCCCCCACCACCACAACCAGCTCATTTCCCTCTCCTGTCTCATTATATCAGTGAGGTAGGCGTTTGTTTACAGCAGCATGTAAACGTCAGAAGAGTTTATATTTTTCCACATTCCTACGTTTACCGATGACAAGCAGCAGCCGTCGCCGGCAGATAAATCGCGGCAGCATCTTTTACAGGGTGCCACTTCCTCAATAAAGTGTGTGCATGCTTTGAGGGGGCTTTGATACAACTATAATAGAGATCTTTATCATCTCTGCATCTCTAAATGTGCTAAAATACACCCGAGAGAAAGAAAGATGAGTGTCAAACGGGGGTAAACATTTGTTGAATCAAATCAATCTTCTGAGTAAAATTTGTAATTTCAGATGTGAAAAAGGCCTAAACAACCTTAAACACAGTGAAAAGCTTTTATATCATTAAAATTGTCAAACTTCTGCACATAACTCTGTACATTAGGATCATTACACGCCACTGCTGCCCGCTGCCGAAGGCAGAGCGATAATGTTTTTACTCATGTCTGTGTATAGAAAACAAAAATGGTTCTGACTAGAGCCGTCATTTCTAACTCGAACCCCGGCCCCGCCTGACCCGGATTAGAGCTGGGCCGGGTCATAATAATGTGCTTAATGTGCAGGTCGGTGCCAATTCAGTTCAAATTAGTTTATATAGCTCCAAGTCACAACAGAAGTCGTCTCAGTGCACGGTGCAGAAACGTTCATATATAAAAATAATAATTTAACATTATCTGAGGAGCAGACGCTTTGAGTTTAACTCCATCACAGACTCTCATCTTGAGCAAGCATGAAGGCGACAGTGAGAAGGAAAAACTCCCTCACGAGAAGGAAACCTTTAGCAGAACCAGGCTCAGGACAAGCGGCCATCTGCTTTGACCGGCTGGGTTTGGTAAGAACAGATACACAATGGCAGTTCACATGTTAAGATAGAAATAGTATCAAATGAAAACTGTTCAATTTTAGCGGCTTTTGATTGGGTCAGCGGACACGTGCAGCCGATGATCCAATTATATGGCAGCATGGATTGCCATACAATCACCAGCTGCACGTGACCATTTGACCGTGCGCTGACCGGCCTTGAAAAAGGTAAAAAGTTCAGTTAAGCTTCAGATGCACTACTGCCAGTGATCCAATCGTCCAAATGGACGTTCATTCAGCTGCTGCACTCGGTGGACGCGTGCAGCCGACGACCCAAACAGGTGAGATCACAAAATATCAGACATGTCAGAGCAGGGTCCGTGTCTGAATAATGCAGAATGCAGCAGAAGCAGGGATTTAATGCGCTGACGGCCATGAAAGGACAAACACCCCCTCAGCTCCGATCTTCTGCCCCTTTTATTCAGCTGCGCGCATCCACCAACCGTTAATAACTATATAAGCAGTGAAAGCTTAATTAAAAATGTTGGGGGTTTATTTCGGGTTCTCGTCGGGTGATGTTCAGAAATGATGGCTACGGGCTGGGGCCGGGTTGGGTCCTATTTTTTGGGCCTGAATGCAACTCTAGTTCTGACTCGGCCAGTTTAGTTGAAATTTGGTACGGTAGGAGCTGAGACTGATCTGTATTTCAAATGTTGCAATTAGAGTCACCTCCGTTAGCAAAACATGTCGTCTTTTTTCAAACCTTTATTTAACCAGGCAAATCCCATTGAGATCACAGATCTCTTTTGCAAGGGAGGCCTGACGGCAGCAACATGCATGTTTTCATGTTTCATGTTTCATATGTGATGACGTACTGGGCGGATTTAGATAAAGATTTCTGAAAATCGTGTGTACATCTACAAGAGATTAAATTTAGGAGCCAACCCGTTCAAGATTACAGCTGCAGCAAACTGACCCCTCCCTTAAAACAATAAGCGATGACTCGGTCAATTTTACAGATACTGAGCTAAAATTGGGCGCTCTAGCAGCCGAGAGTTTCCTCCATGACAGACTTGGAGTCCAACATCTCCTGTGGTAACAAACATGGCGTATATGGCGGTTGGACCCCATCCCTTCTAAACATCAAGACGATTTCTGTTGAAAACGTTTGCATGAAAGTCGGAGCGAGGTTCTAAGTTTGATTTGGATTTTGGGGAGCGGTGGTGCAGAGGTTAGAGAAGGCGAGCCTGTGATCGGGAGGTCGCCAGTTCAAATCCCCTAACCACATCGAACGTGGGTGGGAAAGTTGAAACACCCACACCTGCCTCCACCCTCATTTGCCCCACATGTGCTCACATGAATGAGAATTTCCCCACAGGAGAATAATAGAGTACAATAAATAAATAAAAAATCTATTTATTTAGCGAAGAATAAAAAGTGGAAATAGTTGAAGTCTGAATGTAATGTTTTTGACACTAGTGCAGAGCTGTGAGGTACGCCGACAGATTCTTCTGAAGAAGTGTCCGACAATGACTTGTTTTACACAAGTGTTTCCTTCCAGCACGCAAACGTCAGTCCCCAGTTCCACAAACCCTCTTCCACCTGAACCTGACCTGATCTAAAAGGGCTTTCCATCGTTTAGATTTGGTGAATGGTACACGCACCGAATCTGTGACGTCAAACTGTGCACAGCGAGAAGTTTATATAAAATATAACAATATACACAAGCAGCCAGGACATGAGAGTACTGCGTCACACAAGAAACCGTTTACCTTACGGTTTAAAATAAAAAACTAAAAGGAAAAAGTAAAGAACTCTTACATCATCCTTGCAGACCGATTCTCATCATTAGGTGCCAATATCCTGCAGGGTTCAGGAGTTTCCCTGGATCGACACACCTGATTTAAATTAGAGTCATTTGCAGAACTCGATGACCTGCTGAGTAGGCGATGTGGATCAGGTGTGTCGGAGCAGGGAAACATTTAAACCATGCAGGCCAGCGAGCTCCAAGGACTGGATCTGGACACCACTGGTCTAATTAAAGAACGACTGCAAGAAAGTCAAAATTCTTAGGAGCAAAACAAAGAAATAGTTTAAAACTTTTACACAGCACTGTAATAAACCATAATATCAGGTCTCGCTTTTAAATAGGTCCCCGAGGCTCAATGGGATTCATCTGTATAAATTAAGGTTGAATGAATAAACGCTGACATTGAGGAGACACTCTGCCAAAACAAGTATATAACACTTAAAATGTAAAAAATGACTCAGTGTCACGTGTGTATTGCATTTTCTTTAGTACTTTACATACAACAGGAAAATACAAGGGCTTGTTTTCAATAGAATACAGGAAACTTTAACAGTGCTCTGTACATTACAATATTATAGTCAGCGTGGTGGTTACGTCGCTCGGCCAGCAGGTCCGTGGATGTCGTGCACAGGTCACCACGTGTGGTTTGTGAGGATGGGAATACAATTCAAAATCTTCATTTACATGTTGTAAGAAGTCTTTGTTAGCAGCTTGAAGACAAAAAGACATGAGTAACATGGCTTTGTACAAAAAAAAAAAAAGACAGAAGATGCATGAGGAGGAAGGAGGATGTAAAAACAGGATTCATCTTCAACACGTGTGAGCAAAGCTGCTGTTACTTTCTACCACCGTGTACAGAAAAGGTCATCAGATCGGGCTCACCACAGTAAAACTAAACAGGAATCAGACGGGTTCTGTTCCGAGCTCTGCGTTCATCCAGGGAGACCCTCGTTTACAAGTGAAACAGAAACTTTTGCACCTTTTAGGGTCAGGTATGGAAGTCCATTACTGCCAATATAAGAACAAAACTATTTTTTAGGTCTTACTTGTAAAAACACTCAAAATTATGACTTAGAATCTTATAAAAACAAGATATCTCTGAAGCATCTCATAATCATGACATACTAAGTCATAACGACAAAATACAACCTCAGAATTACGACTTAGCATCTCATAATTATTAGATTTGTCATAATTATGAGGATTTTGAGA
>NC_056511.1:5796478-5842731 GCF_014905685.2 Nematolebias whitei | reverse complement strand
AATCATGACAGGCTAAGTCATAAAGACAAAATACAACCTCAGAATTATGACATAGCATCTCATAATTATTAGATTTGTCATAATTATGAGGATTTTGAGAAACGTTGTCATAATTTTGAGATAAGTCGTAAATATAAGATATCTCTGAAGCATCTCATAATTATTAGATTTGTCATAATTATGAGGATTTTGAGAAACTTTATCATAATTTTAAGATAAGTCATAAAAACAAGATATCTCTGAAGCATCTCATGATCATGACAGGCTAAATCATAACGACAAAATACAACCTCAGAATTATGACTTAGCATCTCATAATTATTAGATTTGTCATAATTATGAGAGGATTTTGAGAAACTTTGTCATAATTTTAAGATAAGTCATAAATATATCTCTGAAGCATCTCATAATTATTAGATTTGTCATAATTATGAGAGGATTTTGAGAAACTTTGTCATAATTTTGAGATAATAAGTCATAAATACAAGATGCTATCTCATAATTATTAAATTAAAGTCATTTTTAGATATTTTGAGAAGGTCAGTTATAGTTTTGAGATATTGTCATATTTTTAAATACTAAACAGTATTCTGTTATATCTGTAAGATGTTTATGTTAAAAATAGTGCTAGACCCAGTAAGAGATGCTAAGAAATAATTATGAGACGGTAATTCATGATGAGATATTAAAACATAATCATGAGATTTACATAATGTTAAGATGGTACGTCATAATTACAACTATTGTTTTTCCATCTGCAGTGGCAGAAATGTGCTTCCATATTTGCAGATCTTGCTGATGCTCTGGGTGGAGAGTAAAATAGACTTGGAAAATAAAAAATCATATTTTTCTGCCGTGAAAACATACAAAGTATTTTGAAATGCTTGAGTTACTAATCACATTTTTCCAGTATTTACAATGTTGCTGTGAGAAAATAATCTATTTCGCTGTAAGATTTGGTGAATCTTTATTAAACAAAAAGAAAAAACTTTATTCAGTGGTTTCATCCTGCACGAAGCTGGTAATTGCATCAACATGTGGCCAGAATGAGAGGAGTTCTGGATTGGGTTTGCACTAATGATGCCGGTGGGAGCAGAACAAACAGAACTTGTGATCATTATTGATTTCTTCTGGCTCAGAGGTTCACCAGTTAACATAAAAGAACAATCAAAGCTCTGCAAATTCAGAGAATCACAGGAAGCTAACTCGGCAAGTCGTTTTTCAGCTCACGCTGGGCTCATTAGTCCTTAAAAGAAACGGTTTCCTGTGATATCAGAACTGGAATAAAATTAACCTTCAAAAGTTGTCTCTAGTTATCTAATATTGTAATTTAAAAAAATGCTACGCTAACAACGATAAACAGTAACGCTGCTGTCTGTCGGTTTTACATCTGCTAAAGTTAATTTTCTATCAAATTAATCTTTTCAGGAGATGAAGCCAGTGATAAACACGCTGAGTCATCTCCTTGCTCTCCAGTGGACAAAATCTCACAACCAGATCCAGACGACAAAGCTTACCGGGTGTTTTAAAATTAAAACAGAGGCCGCATGCTAAAAGGTACTCGCTGCAAACTCTGAAATCACATTAAAAATTAAAATAAAACCAGAAATGGATCAAACGGTTCAGTTTGAATGAGTTTACTCCGGTAGTTTTCCAGATGTTCTTACATCAATTCTAAAATGCAGGTACGCATTCATTGTAAACAAATGCTTTTATCTGCATACTTCCTTCAACAAGTCTGAGTGTAAATATGGTCCAAAGCAGGGGTGCCCAATATGTTGATCACGATCTACCAGTCGATCTCAAAGGTATTCTGGGTAGATCTCATGGCATTAAACAAATAGATGTCAGCCGATCATCCATCTATGAAATTTGTCTCAATTGACAGACAGGGCGGCAGCACGGTGGCGCAACTGGTAGAGCTGCTGCCTCTCAGCGAGCAGGTCCTTGGTTCAAACCCCGGTCCAGGGGCCTTTCTGGGTGGAGTTTGCATGTTCTCTCCGTGCATGCGTGGGTTTTCTCCGGGTGCTCTGGTTTCCTCCCACAGACCAAAAACATGCATGTTAGGCTGATTGGTAACTCTAAATTGTCCCTAGGTGTGAGTGAGAGAGTGAATGGTTGTTTGTTTCGTTTGTCTCTATGTGTCCCTGTGATGGACTTGCGACCCGTCCAGGGTGTACCCCGCCCCTCGCACAGTGATTGCTGGACATGGGCACCAGCGACCCCCGTGACCCAAAATGGAATAAGCGGGTAAAGATAATGGATGGATGGATGGATGACAGACAGGGCAGCCAGTTTGAGGCCCGTTTACACGACATGAAACGTTCAGTCGTTCGTTTACAGACAACAGCCTCATTCTCTCTGAACGTTTCTGAATCCAGGTCTCAAAGTGGAGATTTTTGGAGGAACCCCCCCCACTTCACCACCCCCCACGGTGGTGAAGTGCTCCACAAATGTGAAGTGGCACATGCTCACTCTAGGCAGCTGCAGGCCAAAGTTTTTCTGAACTAACAACAGTTATAATAAACGGCAGAGAGCAGAGTGTTTTTGTGCTGTTCACCCTTTTTCAGCTTGTAGGAGCAAAACTAATAAAATCCAGGCTCCGAAGAGACGTGAGTGTGTTCACCAGTTTGGACTGTCGTGAAGACGCTGCATGAGCAACGAAGGCGGCTGAGCCCAGGGTTGCCAGATAAATTTAAAACGTCTTATTTACCCACTCTTTTTTTGTGCATATGTTCAACAAACACAATACACACCTCATCTTAGAATATCTAAGATGCACTAAGATTCATAACTGGCTGTGATTATCGTACCCACCACTGCACCCAGTATTCACTGGTTAACTGGTCATCATTAACTTCACGCAGACTCTCTCACTGGTACATTTTCATCTTTAAACCACTTCTTGAGAACTGAACTAGACAAAAGGACCTTCTCCTACTCTGCTCCTGTTTCCTGGAATATCTTGCAAAAAAGATGTGAAGCTCTCGACCTTGACCTCTCTAAGTGGCTTCAAACATCTGATAAGTTCCTGACAAAAACCAGTGCAGACATGTTCCCGTTTCAATATTTTACTCCGCCTTACAACCTAGCTGTTTTTGCTTAGTTGTTTTTAATATCATTTTCTTTCATCTGTTCTTCTCAATTTACATGTTTTCTTTTAAGATTGTCTACTGTCGTCATTATTCTTTGCTAAAATCAGGTTTCTCTTGTAAATGAGTCCTCGAGGCTCATTGGGACTAACCTGTATAAATAAAGGTTGAATGAATCTTTACTCAGCACATATGACAGTTTAGATCAAAATACTATCACTTTAAAGTCACAGTACTTTTCTTATCTGGCAACCCGACTGACGTGGAAACTACAGTGTTTTCATGTAAGCCTGCTCATCTTTTGTTTATTACCCCCAATAAACATAAAATAAAACCACCACCAATGTTTCCAGAGGTTGTTCTGTGTAAACGTGGCCTTAGAGCGGGTCCATCACTTTGACTTGGTCAGTTTAAAAGGAGCTCGCAGGCTGAAACAGTGTGGACACCATCACTGTTGAACTGTTTTCAGTCACTTCGGCTGTTTCTGTAGGTAAACAAACACATGGTACTTTGCATCTTAGTGAAGTTTATTTATTTATTTACCAGTCTACTTGACGTTGCAATGAGTACCTTTCATCCTCGCACACAGACTTGCTGACAGACTTTATTCTGTCCGAGAACAAGCAACAGATCATAATTTGAGTTCAGCAACTTCTTGCTTCTAGGATCAATAAGTTCTTGAACTTGTTATTTGTCTTGTAAAAGTGCCCTGAGACAACTTTTGTAGTGAACTGGCACTGTACGCTGTAAACAACCGTATGTGAGTTGCATTAAAACGTCCATCAAACCGTTTTAAAACGCTCCTCAGAGGCAGAACTTCGACACCACAGCCTCATTTTAATTGAAGCAAGTCAAACTCTGAGCTGGAACTGTCAGTAAAATATCACAAGGACTACATTCCTCTCATCTTATACAAACAGGCATGTTTCTAATTTATCTGTTAGAATGAAACTGACAGCAGACGTCAATGTTTGCTGTGATTATTGTACCAACACAGACAATATAACATTATAGCCACATGTTGTAATTTGTAGAAGGTTTCTAAACCCTTGTTTCAATTTCAGTGTCATGTTCACGTTCTTTTTTTTTTTTTTTCCACACTGCAAACAAAACTGAACGCGACATAAATACCAACGTTATTGCACATTTGTGCGCACAATTGATTAAACTGTCAAAGCCGATTTTTATTTGTACTCCTGGAACCTGTCAGACTTTGAACCACGCAGACCGAGCACCAAGCTTTGTCTCACCAAGAGACAACCGACGCTTATCCTGCTCACTTTGTTTAGTCTTTATCGTCTAGTTTACTCGTGTCAACTTTACTGGAAGGGATTAATTAAAACATGGATACAAAAATGAAATCATGTGTTTGAAACTATAATGACATAAACGGTTGTGAAAATCAGCGACATTAACTGACCTTGTTGGAGCGTCGGTCACATTTCCAGATGAATTTATCGACTTTTGCGTTCAGTACGTTTCCAACTTGAGACGTTCTAAATTTTCTCGTCCCTCGGAGGCTGCAGAACAGCCAATTTTAAGAGGAGGAAAATAAATTAAAAGATTTTAAGTCCCGATGCATAGAAAATTTCCATGTTTAACAGTCAAATGTGACGCCAGTGTGTTAAAAATGTACATCAGGGGAACTTGAGAGCCAACGAGAATTTAAAGGTTCCAAAACTTCCAGCAGACTCAGACGACTCCGCCTCGGACTGAGTAAAGAATTTGAAGTGCCCAACACATTTATATACACCGAGGAATGGCTGCATGTAGGCCGGACATGGCATGCACTTAATGCATGATAACATGTTTAGCTGAGTAATGTGTATAAATAATTATTTAATTACAATATGAACATTTACAAACTTGGGGAAAAAAGGTGAATTTGTGCCTCAGGATCCTTTTCTTCGTGCTGCAGAGCAGCTGAAGCGTTTTACAACTTCCAAACAAGTTGGGAGGTTGTGAAAAATGTAAAAAAAAAAAAAAGCAATAATAAGCATATTTTATATATTTATATTTTTGAGATTTGATTTTTATTCAACTTCTAATTTTTCCCCCCCATTGGAGCGTTTAAATTCATAAATTGTGCCAACGTGGAATAGGGTAATTTAGGATTTTATAGCAGCAACACGTTTCAAAAAGTTAGGACGGGGGTAACCAAAAGGCTGTAAAAGTGATCCATGTGAATAAGAAACAGCTGGAGGAGCATTTTGCAACTAACTGGGGTAACTGGCATCGGGTTATGAGAACTGGGTATAAAAAAATATATATTTTAGTGATGTTGAATCTTTCAGAAGATGGTCAGGGGTTTACCAGGCTGCACCAAAAAATGGGACAATTTCAGAATAAAGTTCCTCAAATAAAAACTGGGAAGACTTTGAATATCCCATCATCTACTGTTCAAAATATCAAAATATTTCAATAATCTGTAGAAACCTCTGAGCCTAAAGGACAAGGCTGAGAATCAATATTGAATTTGGTGATCTTTGGGCCCTCAGGGGCCACTGCACTATGAACAGGTCTGGTTCTGTTCTGGGCTCAGGAACACTTCCACAGATCACTGTCTGTAAGCCCAGTTCACCGTGCCATCAAGAGATGCTGCTTAAAGCTCTATCAGGCAAAGAAGAAGCCAGATGTGAGCACATCCAGAACCGCTGCCGTCTTCTCTGGATCAAAGCTCTTAGACAACGTATAAAACTGGTCTGTGGTCAGATGAATAAAATGTGAAATTGTTTTTGGAAACTTTGAATGCCATTTCCTCCATGCTACAGAGGAGAGGGACATCCTGTCCGTTAGTCAGGACACAGTTCAAAAACCTCTCTGATGGTATGGGGGTGCATTAGTACCTCTGTCATGGACAGAGTAGACATCTGGCTCCATCAATGCAGGAACGTGTACACTGGTTTTGAACACCATATTCTCCCATTCAGCACAGATCTACGACCGTTAAACAGCTAGAATCTTACAACGGACAAGAATGGGACAGTGTTCCCTCTAAAATCAACATCTGGTCTCCTCAGGTCCTAAATGTTCACAGACTGTTGTAACAAGAAACAGGGAGGCTTCACAGTGGGCCTAACTTTAAAAAAAAAAATTGTTGCCATAAAATTCTAAATGACCTTATTTTTTAAAAAAAGGGTACAATTTCTTAGTTTAAAATTTGACACGTTTACTATTATAAACAAAAGATGTGTTTATGAGGTTTACAGTTCATTGCATTCTGTTTTTATTTACATTTTACACAACTTGCCGACTTTTTCCAGAATTGGGATTGTACTTAAATGTCTCTAGCCTCTTGATAGTGAGAAAACAGCGTGTTCCCATTGTTTTAAGAAGTGAACCATCGCCATTTTTTAAATAATAAGGCATTATATTTGTCAGAAACACCGGGTCCTGTAGTAGGGCACTGCGTCAAGCTAACTACGAAATGTAGAAAATGTAAGTAATGAATATAAATCATGAATGTGCTGCACAAACAACAAAAACGATTTGCCATTAAAGTAATTCTGCTCCTACTTTGGCAGAAAAAAATAAAATAAACAGGTCTAATTAGAGTCTTTGACAGTTCTTTGTTCATCAAAGGCCTCTTCGTTTGGAATAGGTACAGTACTGTTAGGTCCTGCCGAGCCACTGAGACACAGCTGCTAATATATCCTCTTCAACGCTTGGATCCGTTTCAGACCTCTGCAAGAGCCGTTTCCTGAAAAAGAAGGAGCTGAAGCAGCTCTTGTTTATGTGTTCATGGCTCAGCCTCCAAGTGAGACACGTTTGCTATAGCCAAGATTTACAGACGTCTCTATGGACCGAGATCCTCTGGTCAAGTCTTTGGCTTCCTTGCATTCTCTTCTGTGTGAGGGTGTATGATTCTACAGCACTGTGCAAACTACACGGAACAAACCCTAACCCAAACGACTCTTGGCCTTTTAGTCTGTGAAAAATTCGCTTTCACTTGTGTGAAAAAGAGAAAAATAGAAAGGAGCTGTCTTTTATTTTAGAAAGCTGCGAGTGGCGCCTCCTATCTCAGGCTATTTCTTTTATTCTGCGCATGTAATCATGTAATTCCTCTGGGTCTTTAAAGCCCATATCCTGGCAAACCCACTGAATGTCCTCCTCGTCTGCAATTGGGATGGAGTTGTAGGGCAGTTCCTCTGTGGGAAGGGTGGTAAACGTGGTAAACTTGACTCTCTTGCGCTTGGAGGTGGGCGAACTGGCCTCCTCACCATTATCCTTTGTGGACCCTCCAGAGCTACCGTCCCCCCTTCCATAAACCTGGCTGTGAACGCTAGTTTGGGAGCTGCCACTGCTGTGGTGGTCCGCATGGCAGCAAGTCTGTACACCCTCCAAAGGGTTGCTGGGACTTTCCACCTGCTGTGGCGACAGATCACACTGGGCCCTCAAGGGCTGGCCGTTTCCAAGGAACACCCAGTGGTGGGAATGGTCCATGTTGGCCTGTCCTTCAGGCGGGATGCGCTTATGGCGATATTTTAGCACAAAGACAATGCAGTTGATAAGAAACACTAAAATAGCCAGGCAGAAGACACCTAATAGGGCATACATGCCAATTTCAAGGTCTGTCATGTTGCGAGGTGAATGAACAAAGTCATCCTCTTCCTCCTCAGCACTCTCAGTCGGCCGCTCTTGGTTGCTAATTGTGGGGAAATTGGTGTAATCAATGGGAACACTGGCAGGCTGCTCATTAGAAGTCTCGTAAATTCTTCCATTGATGTTGGGATCAATGATTGTCCGCCTGGTGATGGGAGCCAGCTCAATTTCACCCTCCGTGGTTGCCTCTTCCTCGGAGTCCTCCTCCGGGCCAAAGCGAACTTTGACATGAACCATAGCAGATGCAATGACACTTTTGCGTTTGGTCTTCTGGCAGGCCTCACAGATGGTCATCTCTACACGCACCAATTCGCCGGATCCCTCGCCTTCTGCCACCACTGCAGGCCAGCGCTGCTGAGGCTCCTGGGTTATCGACACGACTTTGTCATCCAGCGAAGAGGCGTTGAGGTTGTAGTCTTTGGGATCAAAGTAAATCAGAGGGGTGGCTGTGTTGTCACTGAAAAGCATCCAGACAGACAAACTGGCCTCCTGTCAGAGAAAAAACAGAACAGATTGGAAGTTTATTTTTAAGTAAAACAACTTTTGATTGTTTCAAATCGTTAAGTGATCACAAACCAGGAAGATTTATGGGTGAAATTAAATCATTAGGATTTTATGGTTCACTAAAGTCTTTAGTGTTTCTTGGCATCAAACAAGAAAGTTGGTTGAATTTGACTAATATAAAATGTTACAAATACTACAGTCTAGATCACTGTAAGCAGAGACGCATTTACCTAAAGTCATACTGAGAAGTAGCTACGACTTTATAAAATTAAAAACATCTCCTTCCATGAAGAAATGCAAATCCCCTGCTGCCATCGTGGTTCAGCTTTAGACAAAAAAAATGAAGCTGCTGATGTTTGAACCTCAAAAATAAAATTCTGCATAACCTCATTTGATATTAAGGTACTGGAAATTGTGTTGTGACTGACAGTAAGCTACTACCACACAAAGGTTTAGTTCAGTTTAGTAAAACTGACCAAGTTAAAGCCGTGTTGATGTTTGTTCAGGTCAGCTGACTGTGATGACATTTTAAACCTGACGGACAAAAGTTAAATCAGTTTGTACATATGAAGGATGGTAAATGAACTCTAGGAAATAAATTATTGTTGGCTGCACATCTACAACGGATTAATATTTGGAGTGAAACCAATTCAAGATGCTCACCCCAACTAATCTAACTCGGTCTACATTTACAGATGTACCTCATTGAATCTGACAGATGGGTGCAGTTGGCCCCTAGAGGCAGGAAGGTGGTCCTGCACAGGGACAGAATGGCCCCCTGTAGGTTTAGGTTTATTTGTCATATGCAGAATACACAAGGTCAACAATGCAATGAAATACTCAGGGTGAGAAGAACTGATTTGACTCGCCAAAAAACAACAAGAAATGCCAAAGAATGCAACAAAAATACAAAAACAAGGTGCCAAAAGTGAAAAAGAAATACATTTATGGTCCGATTAGCAGAGTGGTTTTGTGGGCAGTGAGGTTATCTTAGCAACATGGTGCTGTTAGCAGCATGGTACTGTTAGCAGCATGGTGCTGTTAGCAGCATGGTTTAGCAGCATGGTACTGTTAGCAGCATGATGCTGTTAGCAGCATGGTTTAGCAGCATGGTACTGTTAGCAGCATGGTGCTGTTAGCAGCATGGTACTGTTAGCAGCATGGTACTGTTAGCAACATGGTGCTGTTAGCAACATGGTGCTTTTAGCAGCATGGTGCTGTTAGCAACATGGTACTGTTAGCAGCATGGTGCTTTTAGCAGCATGGTGCTGTTAGCAGCATGGTACTGTTAGCAGCATGGTGCTTTTAGCAGCATGGCACTGTTAGCAACATGGCGCTGTTAGCAACATGGCGCTGTTAGCAACATGGCGCTGTTAGCAACATGGCGCTGTTAGCAACATGGCGCTGTTAGCAGCATGGTGCTGTTAGCAACCTGGTGCTGTTAGCAACATGGTGCTGTTAGCAGCATGGTGCTGTTAGCAACATTATCGTGGGAGGGGTGGTGATCCTTGAGGAGTTACTGTTACATGTTAATTATTCTTGTTTCATTGTTACTGGTTTTGTATGGCATGCTCTGCTTGAGCCGCTAGGGTTGTTGGGAAATGAGTATGGGTTGTGGTTTTGCTTCTGCATCTGTGTGATGATTCGGGAGGCTCCTGTAGAGTGAAGCTCAGGAGCTCTGGCGTGGGTCACGGCCAAACAGTGACTCAGAGCTAGCTGACCTGTAGTTACTGTACCTCAATAAATCACTGGCACGATAAGGCCCCTGGCCAGGATTTGATCCGGTAACTCTCTTGCTGAGAGGCAACAGCTCTGTCAACTGCGCCACCGTGCCGCTAGCTGAAAATCATTCACATCATATACTTTATGTGCCTTCATTTAATTTAGTCTTTCAAGACACCCCACCCCCCCACCTAAATTTGATTCTCATCCATACATAACACTAATAATTTTTTTTTAAAGTAAACAAAAGAAAAAGAAGCTGTCTGTGCGATGGCTCCTTCTCTTTCTGACCGTGATCTGAATGAGTTCCCAGCTGCACTCTTTGAAGATCTGGACTTGCTCCAATCCTTAAATCTCCAGAGTATTTGTGAAGTGCTCGTAGCACCCTGTGTTCTGTACAAGCCTTAGCGTGCTCCCTGCCTCTGATGTGTGCACGAGCAAACTGCTTTCAAGCGAGGAGGAAGGAGGGCGGCCGGCGAACGGCCCGACTGTCCTCAAAGCTCCAACACACACACAGACAAGAGGCACGGCAGCAGCGTGTGTGCCTCCAATGATGAGTTCCTGCCTGTGTTTGCTGAGCGCGATGGTCTCATTTTGTATTTCCTGTCACTGCGCACCATCTGTATTCCCCCTGCGGAGACACTGGATGAAATGCTTCAGATTCTGCGTGGTGGCTACCTGACAACGCTCATCTGGACCCCGCCAGAGTCTGTAATCAGGCAGCGTTTGACAGTCTATGTTCACAGCTTGCTAAAACATCAGCTGCTCACCGTCAGGACGCGCGACAGAGGAAGGAAAGTTCGAGCAGTTTTCAGCTTTGCAGAACAGATGCACATCTACAGGTGCTGTTCATCAAACTAGAACATCGTGGAAAAAGTTGATTTATTTCAGTAACTCCATTCAAAAAGTGAAACTTGTATATTATATTAATTCACCACACACAGACTGATATATTTCAAATGTTTATTTATTTTAATGTTGATGATTATAACTGACAACTAACGAAAACCCCAAATTCAGTATCTCAGAAAATTAGAATATTGTGAAAAGCTTCAATATTGAAGACGCCTGGTGCCACAGTCTAATCAGCTAATTAACTCAAAACACCTGCAAAGGTCTTTAAATGGTCTCAGTCTAGTTCTGTAGCTACACAATCATGGGGAAGACTGATGACTTGACAGTTGTCCAAAAGACGACCATTGACACCTTGCACAAGGAGGGTAAGATACAAAAGGTCATTGCTAAAGAGGCTGGCTGTTCACAGAGCTCTGTGTCCAAGTACATTAATAGAGAGGCGAAGGGAAGGAAACGATGTGGTAGAAAAAACGTGTACAAACAATAGGGATAAACGCACCCAGGAGAGGATTGTGAAACAAAACCCATTCCAAAATGTGGGGGAGATTCACAAAGAGTGGACTGCAGCTGGAGTCAGTTCTTCAAGAACCACCACGCACAGACGTATGCAAGACACTGGTTTCAGCTGTCGCATTCCTTGTGTCAAGCGGCGCCACTCTTGAACAAGAGACAGCGTCAGAAGCGTCTCGCCTGGAACTGCTGCTGAGTGGTCCAAAATTATGTTCTCTGATGCCATCTTTAATTAGGTTGGAACCAAAAGTTAGCCAGCTGGAGAAGTGATTATTTTCTGAAAGCTTCATTATCATCTGCCCAGTAGTTCATGGGATATTTTGCTCACAGACTCACAAAAACGTTATTGTCCGCCCTTATATAACTATAACGCCTGCATTCCCATCAAGATGCTAAAGTGATGAAGTTTTCTGTCTTTGGTTTGTGCTTCACGGCGTCCTTCATAAACCGTACAGCTCGGGCCATAAATCATTCATAAGCAGTGGAAACATTTGCAGCAGCTCCAGATGTAAATAAACTATTCAGGTTCAAAACCGTCTCCTATCGACGCTCATTTAAGTTAGTGAGGCCATCACAGCGACGGAGATGCTTCACAAAGAACCTTCAAAACCCGACGGCTTTGAAGCTGAAAGTGATTGAACTTCGTCGATGAAATGAAAAGAGGAAAAATGCAAAGCAGGCTGGATTGTAAAACTCTGCCCGCCGCAGTTTATGCGTTTCATTCCTTTCCCGAAGAACAGAGGACATTTAGAAAGTTTTGCTGTGAAACAGAACCAAATGGGTTGAAATAGCTCCAGCGGTCCTCTGAGAGGTCTGCCGGCGGAGGAATTGGCTGCCTTTTACGGCCCGGCCTTGGAGAGCACTTAGGACAATACATTACAATAATTAAATTTCAAGGTGGCCAAGAAGCGGAAAGCAAGAAAAATGGGAATTTAATGGCTGCTTCTCCCTCACTCGTGCCCGATGTGGTTGTCGTTGCATTTTTAGCAACACGAGGGCCAGAGAAAGGGCAGAGCTGGAGGAGCACCGAGGTGATGCAGACATTATTCTCTGCAAGCTTTGCCACGCAGTCGCAAATCAAAACCACACACGCACGTTCTCTCCTGCATTTGGACGAGAAGCGGCTTAATTAATATGGGGTTTGTAATAAAACTTACTTACTGCTGTTTTTATGCCGTCAGCGTGGAAATCATTTTATTTCTCAAAATATAAACTTGTTCTTGTTGAAGCGAGCTGCCAAAGAGATGTGCAAATCAACTTAATTTCACAACTCAGATGCACGAATAAAGGAAACACACGGACGATCAGCAACATTTCTCCATCGTAGGCCCTTAAACTCATGGTTTCCATCTTTGGAAGTGAAGTTCTGTAAAATAATCAGCATTTTACCTGCTGTGGATAGCTCCTCGAATGGCCTCCGTTCAGATGAATAGAGTTTATTTCTGACAAGATCGAGGCGCTAACAGCTAATATGGATGGAGCTAGAACTAAAGTGGGTTACTGTGATCTTAAAACAACTCCGGTCTCGAAAATTCATTCACGAGAGCATTTTATAAACTTTATTTGATAAACTTCAACATCTTATAATTTTTTTTTTTTGTTATTTGCATGTTGAAAGAGTGGCAGCTAGCAAGCTACCATCATTTTCAGCCACTAAGTTGTGATTTTTTGCAAAATTTTCATGCCCTGCAACTTATACGCCAAAGTGATGTATTTATGTTTTTCCCATATTTATAAACCAAATTTTGGCTGAGATAAAACCATTTTTATTAATTCTGACTGAAAATATTGAACACTACCATTTTCAGCCGCTAGATGGCACTTGAGTAGTGTGGCATGCTGTTGTGTCATGTAATAGGTAAAAGTAGCTATTAATGACACAGTCGGCTTGCCATAACCTGCCACCTTCATCCAGCTCGCTTGGAGCAACTGTCAAATCAGCTTCATTTCGCTGCGCCGCCCCAGAAAAATGCAGCTGATTTGACCATTGAAGTGCATTTATTAAGTAAAAGTTCAACTGAGAGACACCTTTACTATAAAGTCGAGTAAACAAATAATCGTTTTTAGGTGGTTATCTTGTTAAATTTTGAAGAAATGCACAACGAGTCGTCACTCTGCGCGCCGCGGCCGTGAATTGGCTTTTGAAATGCAGCTGATTTGACCGTCAAAGTGCATTTATTAAAGAAAAGTTAAACTGAGACACACCTTTACTATAATTTAGAGCAAAGAAATTATCATTTTAAAATGTTAATCTTGTTAAATTCTTGTTAAAAGTCCTCCTGTGCACGCTCCCGCAGCCGCCATTTGAAAGCCAATCGATTTTTGGCACAACACTGGCCCACATTTCCGGGTGGTCAGCGGTGACGTGTAATAGATGCGACGTGTACGGCGAAGCGATGTATTCATAGATTTTCCCACTTTATTACACATATTTGGACTGATGTGACTTTTAGGGCGGTGGTGGAAAATACGGTAGCTGTAACACTTCAACGGGCACTTCAAGCAGCAACATTATATTTTTGCTGGAATAATCGTTAAAAGTCACATTTGTGTAAAGGTTTATAAAATAATGTTTGTGTCAACCTCTATGACACTTTTGAGTTTTAGGTTGTTCTAAGATGCCAGAAATCTCCTTTCAGATGAGCTAATGGGTCAGCTAGCTGTTAGCTCATCAATCTCATCATAGTTAAACTTCCCAAGCGTGGTCGTTCTAAAATACTTCTTCAGTAACGGGTCAGAGATCATCACACTGTTGGCGTCTTCTTGTTTCATTTTTCTGTAGGTTTGTTGCAATCCAACTATTTCTGCACACTTTGTGCATCAACTCATCTGTCAAATCGTTCAGCTGATTCAGGAGATGGATGCTGACTTTAGATTGTTGTAACATTTATGCTTTTATTTTTTACTCTATTTACAAATAGTTTCTCCATATCCATTGACATTTTCTATTTCTTCTAAAACTGTTCTCCTAAAATCTGCTTGATCAAACTATTTTTCTTATGCTACTTTTAGTTTTAAGCTGCTGTGCTGCTACTTTTAACCTTTAGCTTGCCTTCTGCTACTTTTAGCTGCTGTTCTGATACTTTTAGCTAGCTACCTTTAGCTACTCTTCGGTATTTTTGAATTTTAGGTTCTGCTCAGCTACTATTATCTAGCTCTTTGCTACTTTTAGTTTTAAGAGAGTTTTGATATTTCTGCTAGGTCTTTGCTACTCTTACATTTTTTCTAGTCTTTTGATAATTTTAGCTATAAGTAATCATTTAGCTACTTTTAGCTTGTAGCTAACCTTCTGATACCCTCCCTTTTTACTTATTTTTTGCTGGTTTTAGCTGATATTCTATAACTATTAGCCTCAACAGTTCTTGATACAAGTAGCTTTTAGTTAGCCTTTTGATGTAATTAACTTTTAACTACCATTTTGATTTCTTTGTTTTTTTTTAACCTAGCATTTTGCTTTAATCAACTTTGAGCACTGAATTTTACAGCAAATAATAAAAATTTAGAATTTATTTAAAAATCGAATCACTTTTTTTGCAAAAGTAAGAGAAAAAGTTTCTCACTTCTCACGTGCTCTTGCATCCAGATAGTTCATGATCGACACCAACAGACAATCAGTAGATTTGTAACAGGAACATTTAGTGATTCCAGTCAAATCTAATTTTCCAACAGGCCCATTGATCCGGCTCTCACATGGAAGAATTCCACATCTTGACATGCAAATTGATGCCAGCGCAACAAAACTAAACGTGCGCAGCATATCTTTGCTTCTCCCTGATTAGGATGTGTTTTTTGGGTGAAATAAACTCAACAACTTGTTTGCATTTCTCAGCCAATAAAAGCAGTGGTGGCTAAACTCTCTGTTGTGTAGCTAAGGTACACAAGTATACAGTTTTATAATTATGTATAAAACTTGTGGAGCAACCAGCATCTTTGTCATCTACCTGTAGAATAAAACATGATGTAAACATCTGAGGAGGCTTTAGAGAAACTGGGTCTGATTCTTCGATGTCGTGTGGGATGATTTCCTGAGAGCCAATGGCTGACCGTTATGTGCGTCGTCTGACGTATTAATTATGACCTGCTGCAGATAAGACTGTTGGAGTCAACTTTGTTAGTAAAATATCTCATGAACAACTGGACACATTTTGATGAAACTCTCAGAAAGTAATCACGGGATGTATACAGTAGTCGCCGGGGTTATGTTCCACACACACCCACGATAGGTGAAAAACCACGAAGTATGAACGCTATATTTATTTAAGTATTTATATATTTTAAGGCTTTATAAACCCTTCCCACACTCTTGCAATGTTCTAAACTCTTAAACCTACATAATTTGAGCAACATACGTATACGTGCTGTACAGTACTGCAACATTTTACTCTCCAGCTCTGCAGACCGGTTGGGCTCGGTTCTGGTTCTGCAGACCTGCAGCGACGAAGCCCACCACCCCGTCCAGGGCGATGTGCACGTGGATAATTGAGCTTCAGGATTATTTGTGACTTTCCTACCAGTTCTGTGAACTTAATAGATAGCGTAGATTTGTGTTGCAAAACATCCCCCCATTTCACCAGAAAGTAGTGTCTGGAAACACTGTTGGCTTCTGGGTAGTGTAGTTCTTTGACTGGCCTTACAGTGTAGGCTTATTGAAAGAAAACTACAAAATGGCGGCGCCTGTCCAAAGTATTTTTTTTCAGTTAACTTCTTATCTCGTACCGTCCCTATCACGTGAGTAATATTAAAGTTGACAATCGTTGAAAAAAGCGAAAGAGTGAGTCCGCGAAAGTGGAACCGCAAAGGGACTATTGTATCTACAACTGTTTACTTTTGTAGCCCCTTTAAGACAACTGCCACAGATAATCAACATTAGCCACACAAAAACAGCTAAAACTCAGTCAGATATACGTATATTGAGCTAAAATCTGTTGTGGTACCAGCTGAGAGTCATCCTTATATATATGTCGAGCTCTAGCTGATCTCCCAAAATTACATTAGTTAAAAAAAAAAAAAAAAAATAGGATGAAAGTCATCAGGTGATATGCATTCCTTCAAAGATTGATAGCTTTTCCTATTATTGGTTTGTTTTACGGTTTAAAGTCTAGTTTTATTTGAAAATGAACCCACTGAGGGGCCGAGCTCACCAGTGGGCCTGTTTGGCCCCCGGGCCGCCAGTTGAATAGCCCTGTCTTAAAGTGTCTGACTGGTGACTCACCTGTTTGAGAGCCGTGAGCGTGTGGGCGCCGGTGGCCTTGGCCACCATGGTGTGGCTGTTGCCGGGGCTGGGCTGCAGAGACAGGCTCAGGCCGGAGACGGCGTGGACTCGCAGCTCTGTGATGGACACCTTGTCATCTGTGACGGAGAAGGCCGCCTCCCCGAGCACCGCGTCCACTGCCAGCGGAGACTCAACCTGCAGAGGGAGGAAAAAACACAACACAAGCTTTTATTGGATCTCTGCACGACTGACTGACGTGAAGTCCAGAATGGACGAGAGCTTTATTGTATTTTTCAAAACTCATAAAGCCCACGACAAGACGCTTTTAGACTAAAGCTCAGCGCTGGTGTTTGTTCCAGCGCGTCCTGAATCCGTGTGTCAATAACTCTCAGTCTATCAAAGCAGGCGGTGGGTGTGGGGACTTGAGATGGAGTCCAGCACCTGCTGCCAGACAACAAAGGTTACGAAGCTTTGAACGCACGTCTCAAAGTGACGCTTCGCTGAAAACACTCGCACACGTCTAGAGTCATCGTCAACAAACACTCCGGATAATCCCAGGCCTGATGGCCCTTTGTCCACTCATAACGTGTCATCATTTCACTTTGCTGCTGCAACCGGAGGTCAGGAGGGACGGGCGGCGCAGTGGAGAGCCACTCAGCGAGGCAGCCACCTTGCTCTCAGAGTCATGCGAGGGGAAATCAATTCCACCTTCATCTGGAGCGTTTTATGGCTGGAGCCGGGGCTGGACGGTGTGCAGCTGCAGCGGGGACACGTCCAGTCTGGCATGCTCCCTTTGAAACAACAAACACATGCAGTACTTCACAACAACACGCAGCAGCCCGAGACCTGGCTGATCCTCTGATACACATGAAGTGATAAATAAATGGACCACTGACGGAGGTTTGACACATTTTATTTATATTTTATGCCCATGGATAAGTTGGACATATTTAAAGCAGTAATTGGTCGTGAAATTTGGTGCAGATTTACCACGCAGAGAAATTATTTGTGAAATAAATATACGCATGGACAATTTATGCTGGTTCGCTCTTTTAATATCCTGCTTCAAGCTTCTTCTATGCTTTAAAAAATTAAAATAAAACTTGTGCATGCTCTGCGGTGTTTTATCCTTTCATAAACTAAATATGCAGCTCATTCAGAAGACGGGTGCTCTGACCTTTGGCTTTAGTCGTTTTTATACTTTTCCAAACATTTAACTTAATTACAAACTTGTCCCGAAACACGTTGAGATCTCTTCAATTCCTTCAAAACTTTCTCTTAGAAATGCGCTTCAACATAAGAGCTCTATTTTAATTTCGTTTTGTTTTGTGTAGCTTTTAGCTACGGTTGAGCAAATTTTGAGCCGTTAGCGACGGTTTAGCTAATTTTATTTTTTAGGTGCTTGTTTAAAGTTTTAGCTACGGTTTTACAAATTTTGTCACACAGAACAATCAAGTATACGTTGTGTCGTGCACGTTTTAATGAACAAAGGACAAATAACTTCTCCACAGATCTCCGCTTCAAAAGATCAGAACAACAGCTTTAGGAAAAGTTTTTTAAAAATGTTTTTAATTTAAGTAATCTTTCCCTCCTAACACATGCTTGTTGTGACAGCGTGTCTTTTCTTTCTCCTGTGTTTCCCTGCGTTAATTTTATTTACTTTTATTGTTTCTCTCTCCTCCATCCTTCCACTGAATATTTCTAACTGCGCAGAATCAAGAACGTCCCTCTTCTGAAGCGCTTTAAAAACGAAAGTCGGTCGCTCTGGAGGGCTGTGATTTGAATGAAACACATTTTAAGCATCAGTTTAAACATCTAGATGAAAACATTTGAACCGGACAGACGCTGCAGCTGATCTGAAGCTCACGTTGAATGTGCGGTGCCTGAACTCCTCTTGTCTCAGATAAAGTAATAAGCAGCGATAAGAACTGAATCGTGTTTTATTTGAATGTGTGTGGGTTTTCATGTTGGAAAACAAGCTTCCCTCCACCTCCTCCCAGCCTCCTGATTGCATCGGCCTACATGCCCGTCTCCTACAGACTCATCAGTGCAGCGCTGCTTACAGCACAGTTTCTCCTCCACCCTCCACAAGATTGCTCAGCCACCCAGTGTGGTGCTAAAGTTCTGCTCTAACCTGCCTCCCTGCTCCGTCTGCTCCACAGATTTCTTGCTGTTAACTCACCGGCTTCACTCCTTCTCCTGCAGCCCTTGGCTTTTTGCCTCAGCCTTCTGCCTTCACCCACCATTACCTCCACTCCCTCCCTAAAGCTTGTGCAATAAACTGCTGTTAACCTTTGCATTTCTGAAGCAATGTGCCCCACACGAGGCTTTGTGCTTGTTGAATGTAGCACAAAATGTCAGACTACTCTTATCAGGGTCAAGGCAGAACTCATGCATTTATCCTGTCCGACGCTTTTCTCACTTTGTCGTCTTAGCAACGTCTAGAAACCACTTCCTGCAGTTGAAAGGCATTACGTTACACAAATACCTTCAAAATTATAATAAGTTCCAACAATTACAAAGATATTCATTAAGAATAAGACAGCAAAATACGTAAAAACACATTCTGTGATGAATCGTTCTGTTATATTTTTCGGAATTATGCGCAACATGAACAACATTTAGATAATTTGGCCTTTTTTCCTGTGTGGTACCATCAGTTTATCATACGTGAATCATAATTAATACAGCACTGTGAAAAAGATCTGACCACTAGTTGTTTTCAACTCCCGTTACAAACTTTAATCCTCCAGACTAAGTTCTTCCACACCAAACTCATCAATTCATGTCTTTATAGTCGTCGCTTGGAGCCCCGAGGCACCGTCATGCTGGAACAGAAAAAGGTCTTCCTTAAAGTCTTTCCCTGTTTACTTCATGTGAGTCATCGCTACAACAACCACCGTCAGGGTCGTTCGGTCACATGAGCTGCTGACCCACTCCTCCATCCTGTGAGTTTTTAGGTCGTTGCTTGAAGAAAGCGTCCTAATGAGGCCAGCAAGTCGTTTTAGACTTCATCCACACGGTGACGTCGTCCATCCACAACAATTATTTTACAGTAAACACAGAACTGATTCTAGAAATGTTTTCATCACACTGGAACACAGAAAAGGACGTAAACGCTGTAGTAAATATACCAGGACTGTTTGCGGCACCGTAACACCACCATGAAAAACAAAAAAGCAGCAAAGAGGACGAGCAGATGCTCCAAACTGTGAACATAAGAAAATAAAGACGAAGATGGAAAATACAAGCTCTGAAACCAGGTTCCTAAAACCAGCTCCTTCTTGTGGACTGATGATGAATAAACATCTCCTTTGGGTTATAAGGGGTTTTTGCTTTATTCAATCTCTGGAACCCGTTTTCAAAAAATAGTGTTTAGGGGCTCCTAAGACAAAATTTCTGCATAGATCAAAGGCTAAAATGATAAATTAATTAAAAAAAGACTTTTTGTATTCACAAAGCTCTGTTCCTGTTGTGAAACTGCCTGGGCAGAACAGTCACAGTTGTACTGTAGCTGTTAGAAAGATGAAACCTTGGACCATCTGTTTGATTTATGGTCATTTAGATGTTTTTTTTTAATCAAACAAAATAAATGTTGGCTTTGTTTCAACCACTGAAGATTGTTGCCACCAAGCTGGAAGCAATCAATAGTCTCTTAGAATCCTGATACATCAGGACTGTCCATCACTCGTTCTTCAGCTGATTATTTACTGTATGTCACCTTTTAGCTAATAGTTAGTTAGGAATCGCCTCGGAGCTAAAACAGACTTTCGGTCAAACTGTTATTTCTCATAAATCCAACTAAAACAGGTTCAAAATGTGTATTTGTGACAGGCAAAGTAACAAAATGCCTAAAAAAATCCCGTTTGAAATGGATTTTTTGTTCATTTGCGTGTTATTTTTCAACAGTACACGAGTTCATGTTTGAAGTTAGCAGCATTTTTTTCCCAGTCGCAGAGAGAAGAGGGGGAAGTGGAAATACCCTCTGTCTGGTCGTCTGACCAACCACGCTGTGAGCATGATAACCTGAAAAATAGGTGAGGTATCGCTTTCCAGTTTGCTGTTCGGCTGCATCTAGAAATAAAAAAGGTCACTATCAAAAATAGGGTTGCCTTGTCAAGATGGCCACCGCCATATTTATATACCAGTATGTTCGGGTGTTACGGCCCCTGAAATGTGACAGAAGAGCGACACATCCACTCAGCTCCCAACTTGTTTGATTTTACCACTAAGTGGAGCCCACCCCCCTTTATCCCCTTTATCATAACCAAAATAAAAACCAAAACATCATCACTAAATCTTTTCACAATAAATATCAGAGTCGTCCCTATGTATACACATACTGTTTTCACATATGTAACTGCTTTTTTTTTCAAATTCAACCTTTATTTAGACAGATTAATCCCATTGAGCCTCGAGGACTCATTTACAAGAGAGACCTGATTTCAACAAAGAATGATGACAACAATGGACAGTTATAAAAATACATACAGATTTTTTTTTTTTTTAAATATACATAAGATGGCAAAAAAAGTAAGAAAAACAGCTGGATTATAAGGCAAGAGTCCAACAGCTAAAATATTGTCTCATCAAATGGCTACGTTCATTAGGCCCATAACACACACATGTCTCTCTGTGTGTGTGTGTGTGTGTGGACTGGCCTCATCATTTGATGCTTGTCTGCATCTAGTTTTTATCATAATGCATAAAAGTATAGTTTTCTCAAATGATTGCGGAGGCTGATGATTAATCTATGGTGGTCAAGGCCACCACTGGCCACCCTCTGGCTCCACCACTGCACGTGGTGGTGGATAATATCGCTCCCTCCACTTTCCAGGATCTGCCACTCTGCACCGCCTCGGACAAGCAAAATAAAAGTAACACCCTCCCTCTCTTCTCTTTCACACTTGAATATCTTGCACTAAAAACATTAAGGTTTACCTGCATTCCCTGTTCGGCTCCACTCCAGAAAAACACTCATCTCAAAAACGTACAAACACCCACTATTTAAATCCTTCAGCGACGAAAGACACCACTTGTTATGGCGGAGCGGTTGACTGATCATAAAGTGACTTAAAAACAACGGAAAATTAGTCAGGTTTAAGGATCAGAAATGTTAAAAAAGTATAAATAAAAACTATTGATTAAAACTGAAATGCAAAGTAGAATAAAACAAGGAAATAAAAGGTGTTTTGTTGAAGGACCTGTCATGTCAGAATCTCACCTTCACTTTTATTTTCCAGCCTTTAAGGACTGGTAACACATCGGGATGAAGGTTTATGGTGCAGAAATGCAAGAATTATAGCGTGCATGTTTTGTGCTAATGTCCCTTTCACCTACAGAGGTTAATGGTTGGGAGCCAAGCTGCTGCGTGGAAGCTTTTCTGCAGCAGAGAAATACTCCAAGATTTACAGTGCACTGTATCAAAACAAAGTTTCTAATGTAGCAAGGCAAGTTTTTACACCGACAAATTCCTAGCGGCTAAAATAGAAAGAATAAAAACCAAGTTGTGCAGCTACAACATCCTCCACCTACATATGCATATTGTGTGCTCGTGATGGATTAATGTGCCAGAAAGAAGACTTATGCTCCGCTGCACACAAGCATGTGCACATGGGTCCACACGCACACATAAACACAGGTTTGTGTGGCGACCAGACCCCAAGGCGTGATTGTAAATGAATAAATAAAGCCACTCTAAGTTTTCTCGAGGAAAACTTAGCCACGAGATGGGCCGCGCTCTGCGGGAGTTCGTTTTACGACGACAAATTGAACTTGAGCTTAAAACTTATTTCTTGGAATTGACTCCTTGGGAAAAAAAAAAAAAGTGAATACAGCTGCAGGTCCAGAGTCTGTTCTTTTATTAAAAAGGACAGAGAGGTGAGAAAACCGAAGTCAGTTTCTGTTTAGAAACGATTCGTTGGAGGTCAGACGGAGGATGACTGGGCCAAAAGAAAAATGTTTGCTTGCAATTGATTTTCTGCTGTTTCACATTCCATTCATCCGTGGCTGATATTTTAAGGGCCAATTAAAGTGACTAAAAGAAAACCTCACTTTCAGAAAAAATGATAAAGAAATTCAATATTGGCAACTATGTCTAAATGTCAAAACACATTGTGAAGAGATAGCATGGCGCGCATTGATTGCACAACAGAGGAATTTAATCACAGAAACTGATCTTGTACAAGGTTATGATTCCCGCTGTAACAGATTGTTTAGTCATTTATTCCTCGGCTTTCATTGAATTTATTCCAAACGCACGAACAAACGAGCTCTTGTGATGAATTAGGTGCTGCAGAAAAAGTTTGATGCTTAAACCTCCTACCGTGTCTATGTTTGGTGCTCCACGTCTCCGACAACAACCCTCGAAATCAAATAAATCACATGAAAACTCTTTTTATGATTCTGAGATTTTGTTGTAACTAAACCTAATCTTTTGAAATGTTCAAATAAAACAGGCTCGGCGAAGATGTCATTAACTGGAATTAAGACTTAAATAAAAATAACCGTCTGGTCTACAAGAGTAAGAATTTAGGCTCGTCTTTTTCAGGTCAAGAACGGCAACGATGTGACTTTATGTAACAGCTCCCAGCAGTTTGTACGGTGGCCCTGAGGTGTAAATTAACATCTAAAAAAAAAAAAGAGAATTACATTTCAAATTTACAAAAATAAATAAAAACAACTTAAATTTGTATGACTCATTTGTGAATGTCTACTGTCGTCGTTGTTCACTGTTGTCATCACTCAGGTGTCTCTTGTAAATGAGTCCTCAATGGGATTAACCTGTTTAAATAAAGGTTGAATGAAAAAAAAAAAACACAACAAAAACAACAAGAGCACAACAACATTTGAAAAAAAAAAAAAAAGAATTAAATTTGAGAAGAAGAAGAAAAAAAAACGGAATCACATTTGAAAAAAAAACGGAACTGCATTAAGCCAAACCGGAATTTTATTTTATTTTTTAACTTTATTAACAACATAAAACAGAACAATGTACAGTACACACACAACGGAGGTACAGTTAGAGGCAAGGCATTACTAATGCTGCCAGTAAAACTAAAATGTAAAACTAAAATGCACGTCAACGAAACTTAATTACCTTGAAGACCCTGACAAGTTTTTCCAGCGTCATATCTTCTTTAAGCTTGAACAAAACATCTCTCCATTTCTACAGGCTAAAGGCTAGCCTGCTAACTGTACCTCCGTTGTGTTTGTACTGTACATTGTTCTGTTTTATGTTGTTAATAAAGTTAAAAACACACACACACAACCCCCACCACTTCCACTTTGGCTTAATGTAAGTCTGTTTTTTCAAATGTAAAAGCGGTGCGGCGGCTCGGTGGTTAGCACTGTTGCCTCACAGCAAGAAGGTCCTGAGTTCAATCCCCGGTTGGACCTGGGGTCTTTCTGTGTGGAGTTTGCATGTTCTCGTGCTTGCGTGGGTTTTCTCCAGGTACTCCAGTTTCCTCCCACAGACCAAAAACATGCGTGTTAGTCTGCCTTCAGGCTCAGGCCTCCCTTGCAAAAGAGATCTGTGATCTCAGTGGGATCTGCCTGGTTAAATAAAGGTTAATACTTATAAAATAATAATGATAAAGTACACCTGGACCTGTCATTCTGTGTTTGTCTGTTTCTACTTCCTGTCCTCTCAAACCCAGCTGGTTGAAGCAGGTGGCTGCTCGTCCTGAGCCTGGTTCTGCTGGAGGTTTCTTCCTGTTCAGAATTAGTTTTTCCTTTCCACCGTCTCCTTTGTGCTTGCTCAGGATGGGAGACTGTGACGAAGTGAAGAGGCAACACAATCTGCTGCTTCCTTTGTAGATAACTTTCACTAACTGGCTTTTTTAATGTACCTGAATGTTTGTGTTCAGTGCCCTGAGACGACTTCTGTTGGGATTTGGCGCTGTATAAATAAAGTGAATTGAATAGATATGGCGGTGGCCATCTTGGATTTTGACGTGGCAACCCATTTTTCGACAGTGACCTTTTTTATGCCCACATGCATCCACACACCGAAGTGTAAGTCAGTATCTCGCTTATTTTTCCAGGTACGAAGCTCACAAGATGAAGCAGACAGAGGGTATTTCCACGTCCCCTCTTCGCTCCGTGACGGAGACAAAAAAAGAAAAGTTATATAAAGTTGAACTTGTTTTTGTTACCTTTCTAGGACATTTTCTGGTTTACTGGCCTACCTTTCTGAAACCAGTCGTAAATCCCGTCTGAACACACACAGATCATGCACTTAAACCAACAGTAAGGACACCTAAATTAAACTTCCTTAAAATAAATTTATTTCAATTAATTCAACTTTTAGTTCTTCCTTTAAACCTGCAGACGTTTCATTAAAAGACAATCACTCTTGATGGGTGAAGTCAGCATGTTAGTGGTCAAAAATGACATTTTTTAAACTGAACTTAATTAGATAAACATTAATTCTTAACTTTAGTGAGAGTTAACAAGAGGCTGTGAATTGTCTGCGACTTATTTCAACATTTGAAAACATTTTTTGGGCAGTGCTGCCTTTGATCAAGTATTTATCAGAACTCCACACCTTGGCTTTGCAACCAAACTCAAATATATTCAACTCGTAATAAAAGATGAAGTCTTGTCACATCCTGCAGAGAATGAACTCATTTACACAGTTTAGCTTTTTTCTCCTAATGTGAAAAACTTTTTTTTAGCCTCAGTTTAGTAGAAATAATCATTTGAAGGTTGGAAGAGTTTTAAACAACTGAGCTGTCAGCTTTAATTCTATTAATATTTGTCATCAAAACAAGTTGTGGGGTCCAGTTCTGAATGCAAAAGCTCTTCTTTGAAAAGTTTTTCTGTGCCGAGTGGGTAACGTTTTAGGCGATTATGCAGAAAATTAAACAAGAAAGAAAAAATCAGAACACCTTTTGGCAAGTTTATTATTTATTCTGTTGGTACTGAGGCAGCATTTTGATTTTAAAATTACACTCGGAAATAAAAGCCGCTACTTTAAAGTGGATATGAAGCTTCAAAATGAGCATTTGAAGCATTAAAAAATAAAAATAAAACCCATGAGATAGACGTCCCCCCGACTGTTATCAATATTGGTGATGTGTTCCAAGAGCAAGTGCTGATGAAGTGCAGAAATTTAGTTTTCATTTTCATCCAGATTGCCTCATTTGATTTTACCACAGTCACTGATTTCCCACGTTTCCTGCAGCGCCTGTGAAAAAACAAAACTCAGATTGTTCTGGGATGCGCGTCGTTCAGCGAGTGGAAGTGGTGTTGATTGTGCCGTAAGTAAGACGATAAGAAGCCCAATCATGACTCCAAATTTACCATCTAAAACAGGAGGCTGGATCAGATTATGCTCTCGTTTAGCGGCGCGGAAATTGTTTCTATTCAATTTGGAATAACGCTGAAGACATCGCAGGGGAGGGACGCGATCCTCAACAGAAGAATTTAGTAACAAGGATAAGCAGCTGGTTTGTGTTGCTGCACTGACACAAGGACAAAGTTAAGGTTTACAATCATTAACGCTCCTGCCAGACATGCACTTAACATGTTCTGTCACGTGTAACGAGAGGCACCGTGTTCTTGAAACAGATCTCATCACGAACCTGAATAGAAAAATCGAAGTTCCGGCTGATTTTTACGTCTCAACAGGGTCGGTCTCAAGAGGGCCTAACACAGCGCTGGTCCAAATCATACTGGTCACATTAAAGTCGGCAAAACTCGCAGGGACTTAAAAAAAACCGGGTCAATTTCCGTTTTGTGGGATGATAATTTTTGTCATGGCAGATTTATAGGCTGCAGAACAAGACGTCAAAGTGAGAGCAGGGCGAGGTTGTGCATGCGAGGTAATCTGTTGGCCACCTGAAAACAGACGGTACTTTGGGGATAAAAATGTGGTTTGGCTATAAAAGTCAAACTTTCAACAGAACATCTTTAAAATCCAACCATCAGGGGCGATTCCAGAATCTGACCTTTAGGGGGCTCAGCCCCCACTGTTGACAATGGTGTCAGAATTTGTAATGTTGGTGGGAGGAGGATACACTGGTGGTGGTGGGGGGTCTGTGGCTCCTCCCCCAATAAATTTAGAATAAAGTAGATGCCATTTCCTGCATTCTGGTGTATTTTAACGGGTTGTTAAACATCTATGTTTACCTACATAAGTAAACATTTGAGTCAATAACTATTTTAGAGAGCACCAAGAAGGAGCCTGACCAACAGCTCTCCCTGTGTTAATACAGCATGCTCCGCTTCTCTCTCATGCATCCTAAAACCCCCCTTCCACCCTCGGTCGACAACTGCCAACAACTGTATTGCGGCGCACCATACAGACACGTTAGCTAAGATGCTTCAGATGTAGCGCTCTGCTTCTCTTATGTATACTATCCCCCAGCTCCTGCAGGTAAGGGGCGTTTCACTTCGGGAAAAATTGAGGTCGCCGATTGGTCAGTTGCTGATGAGCATACTGGACTGATTGACAGGTGGTGTTGAGGATCCAACTTGTGAAAAAAAAAAACCAACAGATTTTACTGGACAATTGAAGACTGTCATCATTTAATCCATTTTTATTCCAAATGTATTCAATATTTTGGTGACTAAGGTTTGAGAACTGAGCTTCTTTACAAAATCCTAATGATGGTTTCTTTATTTTTCTGGAGTGCCAAGTTAAAATTTAGGGGTGCTTGAGCACCCCCAAAAAGTTGCTAAAATCGCCACTGCCAACCATTATCTGTGGTTGGATCACAGAACAACAGATCCAGGAGGGTAACCCGGACATCCCTCTACTTAGGACTGCCTCAGGGACACAAAAGTGTTCCCAGGCCAGGGAGTTCTGGGTCTGCACTGGGGTCTCCTCAGTGGGATGTGCCAGGAAAACCTGTAAAGGAAACTACCCAGAAGGCAGTGACCTGAACCACCCCAGATGATGTGGAGAAGTAGAGGTGGAACTTCTCACCTTGTCTCTAAGGCTCAGCCCGGCCACCCTAAGAAGGAAGCTCATTTGGGATCTTGTTTTGGTCCAGATCCATACCTCATGATCATAGGTCAAGGTTAGAACTTATACCAGAAAACTGAGACCTTAGGCTCAGCTTCTTCTTCACTACAACAGACCAGAACAGCTCCCTCATTACTGCTTCAACACCCCAAATAGTCTTTCCCTACGTTTTTTATTTAAAGGTAGATAACTTGAGGTCTTGAACAAGGTTGACTTTAGTCATAGATGTACATCTAATGATCATTTTCTGTCCCCTGCCTCTCGTGGCAGTAGGAGATAAAATATTCACCCAGAGGACCAGAGCGAGCACCAAATGACAACGTCTGATCTGCATGTCCCTCTGCCATCACGCAGAGGTCATCTGAAGACGTCAGCTCCTCTTGGCAGAGCTCCCGGCTGAATTTGTCATGGGAGCTGCAGGCAGTGAAGGTGAAGTGAGGCAGTCACATGATCTTCAACATGTCTGTCGCTGCGTGAAGCCGAGCGTGGCTTCACGTCTGCTGCCTCCAACCAGAGCTGCAGAAATATCTCACAGACACTTAAACCAAGCAGAAGATCGATGATGACCAGCTTCTCACGTCGAGGACTCAATAATGGTGCCGCATCACGTTTCAATGTCCTCACGCGCCTCTGCACACCCCTCAGACACTTCTGACAAGTCATACTTTAACAAAAACAAATAATATATATGCTTGTGGAAGCTGTGCTCCTTATTTGTTTCTAACGTACATTAGACTCAGTTTATTTTTGTTTTGCATGTCTGTCGGTGGTTGAAGCATGTTTGCAGATATTAACTGAATTATCTCAGATATAAACAGTGAATTCAGTCCAAGTCTGGGTTTTTATTTCCAGAAGCATCAGTAATCCCTGGGATTAAACCTCCAATCTCCCAGCAGGTTTGGTGGATTTTCAGCTGATCTGGGGATAAAGAGTTACTGTTATTTACACCTGCTACACCATTTTACACCTGCTGATGGAGAGAATGTTGTGTGACACATGATTCACAATGTTTGTTTGTTTTTATTCCCTTTATTTGTGTTTATTTATGGTTTTTATAGTCAAACCACACTACGTACCTTCAGGCATTCATACATTAAAGTGTTCAGCTTATTCAGGAGATGGTACTGTGACTTTTGGCTTTTATAACTTCATTTCCTTCAAAAACATTGTTCTCTGAAATCAGCTTCAACAAACTTGATCTGATTTTGTCTTCTGCTACTTTTAGCTTTTAGCTTGCCTTATGCTATCTTTAGTATTTAGCTACCTTTCTGATGCAGTTAGCATTTTAGTAGCCCTTTGAGGGTTTAAACTAGTTTCTTGTTTTGTTTTAGTTAGCATTTTTTAAGCTTTAAGCTAGTGTTTGGCTTCTTTTAGAATTAGGTTTCTTTTTGTTACTTTTACCTAAACTTTTGCAACTAGCCTTTTGCTGTTTTTAGTTACAATTTAGCTACATTTAGCTATTTGCTACATTTAGTTTATAGCAAGCCCTTTGCAACATTTATCTTTTTGTTTGAGATTTTCTACTTTAGCTGTTTTTTGTTGTTGCCATTTTTAGCTTTTAGCTATCATTTACAAATTTTTGGCCATTATCCAACATTTTGCTAGTTTTGGCTTTTAGCTAGCATTTTGCTATCGTTAGTATTTAGCTACCATTCTGATTTAGTTAGTGTTTAAGTAGCTCTTTGTGGTTTTTAACTACAGTTTTGCTACTTTTGCTTTTGTTTTAGATAGCATTTCATTCTCTAAGCTTTTAGCTAGTGTTCGGCTCCTTTTAGCTTTTAGGTTTCTTTTTGCTACTTTTTGCTAAACCTTTGCAACTAACCTTTTGCAACATTTACCTTATTGTTTTAATTTTTCTACATTAGCTGTTTTTTTTAGCTATCATTTAGAAAGTTTTGGCCAATATCTAGCATTTTGCTAGTTTTGGCTTTTAGCTAGCATTTTGCTAACGTTAGTATTTAGCTACCATTCTGATGCAGTTAGTGTTTAAGTAGCTCTTTGTGGTTTTTAACTACAGTTTTGCTACTTTTGTTTTAGTTAGCATTTTCAAGCTTTAAGCTTTTAGCTAGTGTTTGGCTCCTTTTAGCTTTTAGGGTTCTTTTTTGTTATTTTTAGATGAACCTTTGCAACTAACCTTTTGCTGTTTTTAGATACAATTTTGCAATTTAATCATGACAGTCAACTTATATAGTTTAGAATGTTGCTCATCCGTTATTTAAAATGTCCTCCTTTAATCGTGCTCCTGAGCTGATGAGACGACTGGACCCAGTTTGATACGAGACAAACAGAAACATTCGGTTTGTTCTGAGGAAATCATTAATTCAGTTCGATGGTTTCCTGTGAAATATCTCGAGTTCTGCAATCCTTCATTCATACTGAAGGAACAGAGAGTGCAGGTTTATTTCCCTCTTGGTGTTTTGTTATTGGACTTTCTCCATCAGGGGATTTTAACGCAGCTTCACACTTTTCAGTCGTTCATTAACACCTGCAGGGACGGAGCTGCAGGTGTCGGAGGTGAAGTTTCACAGCAGCTGCAGCTTTATTTTCCCGTCACTGGCCACCGATCACTTCACTTCCTCATAATGAATTAAAGTCCTGCTGAGAGCTCCGACTTACGGCTGAATTAATGTGAAATGACATCCACCTGTAAACCCACAGAGACCAGATTTAGTTTATTTGCAGTGATATCTGAGATGCTTCACAAACGACTGTTTGCAGGTTTTTTACCGACTGTTTGACGCCACCAGCGGGTAAAAGCTTCACTGATCAACACCTAAACTTTATTAGTCTGTTTATGACTCTCGAGTGTTTAGAAGCAGTTTTAAGTTCACATTTGCAGCTCTCAGTTGTTTTCCTTCTTTCGGCTGCTCCCTTCTTCAGGAGTCGCCACAGTGAAGTAACTCATGAAGACTTGGCTGTTTTTACACCGGATGTCCTTCCTGACGCAACCACAGACCACCGAGCTACCACAGCCGTCTGTGTGGAGCAGAGAGCTGCTATCTAGGATGCCCGGGGGAGCAGATGGTGGGGGTTAAGGGCCTTGCTCAAGGGCTTGGGGTGAGGCAAACGAGGGTGGCGGCAGACATGGGTGCTTCCCCTTTCTCACCCACATTTTGATGTTGTTGGTCTGGGGAGTCAAACTGGTGACCTTCCGATCACAGACCCACCTTCTCCAACCTCTGTACCACTCCCTCCACTACAGTCGCAGCTCTGAGTAAAATGTCTAAACTCAGAAAACTTGGGCTGT
Organism: Nematolebias whitei; assembly: GCF_014905685.2. Classification (NCBI taxonomy): domain Eukaryota; kingdom Metazoa; phylum Chordata; class Actinopteri; order Cyprinodontiformes; family Rivulidae; genus Nematolebias; species Nematolebias whitei. Next base: position 5,812,015 of record NC_056511.1, on the reverse strand, counting down.
GAAACTGAGGAAATGGAACATGGTGCAATGGTGGCCTTGGCCGCCATCGATTAGTCTTCGGCCACTCCAAGGATCACCTTAATTATTTGGGAAAATAAACTTTTAAGCAATATAAAAATTAGAAAACATTGTTTCCTCAAACGATTGAAGTAGCTGGTTTACATATATGGTGGTGGCCATCTTGGATTTTGATTGGCAGCATGAATTTTGATAGCGACCTTATGCCTAGATGAAGCCACACACCGTAACGGAAGTCAGAAAGTTGCTTATTTTCCATTAACCGGCTCTGGTTTATATAAATATATATGGCAGCAGCCATTTTGGATTTTGACATGGCAACACAATTTTTGAACGAAAACTTTTTGACGCTAAAATGTAGCCGCACACCAAAATGGAAGTTGGCGCCTCACTTATTTTTTCAAGTTATCATGTTCACAACATTCTCAGGTGGAAGGACAGAAGGTGTTTCTATTGCCCCTCTTTGCTCAGCGACAGGAAATAAAAAAAGGTTCATTTTTAATCACCAGAGTTTGTTGGTTAGCTTTCCCTTTGCTAGAATGAAGAATCAACAGTAGTTTGAGTTACATTAGTATATGTCAGACCAAAATGAACCCCCAAAATAATAAAAAAAATCCAAAGTTTTACATAATTTATCCTGAACTCTGACAACTTTTACACTGAAAGTTTTCCTTCTGCACAGATTTGTTATGCCTCGACGAAACATCATAACATGGTTTTAAAAATGGACACCGACAGACAGCTCAGAGATCACGTCTTCACTGAGGCTCAAACTAAATTTACACAAAGTAAAATAATAAAAATGACTCTTTGTCCCAGGCTGAGAAAGGCTCTTTTGTCACTCAGAGCCACGTTTTTCAAACGATGGAGGAAGAATTACCACATCCAGAACCATTCCAGCACCTTTTGTCCCCAAGAAAAAAAAAACAGAATAAATAAATACATTTTGTATTTTTAACAGTTTTTAACAGTCGGCTAAAAATCTATATTTTAAAATAAGCACATCTTTATGTCTGGACAACAGCAAAGTGTTTGCTTCTCCAAACCAGCTCTAAAATTCTGGATTAAAATATATTTTAGGAATGCAATCTTCCTTGACGCATTATTTAGGCAATTTGTTAAAATTGAAAGAAGGTGGCAAGTGTCAGTAAACTGATGCACAATTATTTATTTAGCCTTCAACGCAGTCTAAACGAGCTATTGCTCATTTAAAGTGATGGATTAGTGGCATATCTTTTCTCCCTGTTTCTCCACGATCAAATGCATCCATCAGGTAACAATTCTTCCTCCTGACAGGCTAAAACTGTGATCTCTCATGGCGATCAAAACTCTCACCAACCGTTACCTCCATCTGTCCCCATAAATGACCACTGAAGTGTCGGTAAATCACAGGCTGGGTGTAATACCTTGTGCTGCCTCCATTAGAAATACCTCTGAACCTTTACTCTGTATATTTACATGCACTTTGGGTCAGGAAGCTTGTGCACTTGGGAGAAGAGCCCAACAGCAGCCTACAGTTACAGAGAATATGTTCTTATTTTACTATAAATATGGAAGAGGAAGAAAAATCTAATTATTCTTTGTCTAAATTATGTTTAGGGGAAGAATTGGCTCCTTTGTCATGTATAGCATCGTTCCTAATTTTAGTTGCAACAGCAAATACCCCCAAGTTAGTTGCTAAGATTAGGAAAAATGGTATGCAGGGAAAAGAAAAATGAGCAATCAAACAAGGATCGTAAGAAAAGAAGAGAAAACAAGGTTGAAAACTATAATTACCTCCCAAATTATGTGTTGCAACCATCCATCACAGCTTATCGACTGTCTTCTAGGTTCAACTTTGATCCTCAGTCGCCGGCAGTCTGTGCGCGAGTCTCTCAATAATGAGGGATTATCACAGATATTCGGGGGGGGGGTCTCACTTTCTATAGCTTGATTAAAATGTTTGTTTTTTCACAACCACTTTTACTGCTCGCATGCATCATCCAGTCTAACCTGCTCCAATGTCGCTTTGAGTAAATGTTACCAATAAACACAACAGTTACGATGTCATCATAAAGATTTTGAACAAAATCACAAATGAGACGTCGTTTTTCTTCACTCATGTATGTAAACATTGTTTAGAAAACTGCTTTTAAGTGGATAATCTAAATATCAACTTAGCTCATTTAAGGAAACAACATTTAGAGGGTTAGTATTTCTATTTATTTATTTATTTTGGTGTTTCATCATGTGTCAAGATGGCTTAGATCCTACGTCCAACTCGGGGGCTTGAACCCAGAACCTTCTTGCTTTGAGTCAACTGTACTAACCACTTCCTACCATACTGCCACCAACCTATGACCTCATCTTGTCAACTTACCCTAACATTAACTATTTTATACAATTGTCTAATCCCATAACCTGCTCAGTTTTAGGGACAGAAGAACCGGTACAGTTCCACTTACCCTTAATACTAACCCCAACTATTTTACTTAAATGCCTAGGATCCCCTTCTCACTGCTTGATGACCCCACTATGCTCTCCCTCACCAACTTGACCTGTTAGAATATGGTTGGATTATGAAAGATTTAATAACCTAATTTAATGTGAGGCCAATCACGATGCTGCTACCATCTTAGTACTTAAATCGTTTATTTCCTGCTATTTTTCTAGTTCTTGATACTCTCTCCTGCACCCTCACCATGCCTGCCCTGGCACCCTCTCATACCTTGTGAAGACGCATGCTAGAAGATCACACCACGTGAGCACCATGCTATGACCTTGAGTCTATACAAGATTGTTTCCATGGCCTTGTCACATTCATGGCCACATCATAAGCAGGCCAACATGGCTAGTCGGGTTAGGGTTAGGGTTTGTATCTGTATCTTGTATCTGTCCTAATGATTTATGTTGGCTCTGTCAAGGACCACCATGTCCCCCCACTCTCCACCCAGGACCACAATGGTAAACCAACACAAACTCACTACAGATATTTTGTGTGCTTAAAACCATCATGTCTTTCATGTAATTGGGGATGTTTACTGTATTCTTCATACACTGCAAAATACCTCACCAAGACCCCACAAAGACCAACTACATTCTGACTGATCTTTTGCATCGTGGTACGGTCATCCTTCAATTTAAAGGGATCCGAACCTAAAAGCTAATCTTGCTTTTCTAGTCTGTTCTTAAACAATCCCAACTGGCTTGAGGACATACACCAAGGCCTGATCAACCTTGGCTGGTCCTTTACTTGGGAATGGATGTCAAGTGATGACGATTAAAACATCCCATGATTTTAAGGTCCACTATTCATCAATCTGATATCATCTGGTCAAAATATACCTTGAACCCTTACAGTCAACAAGGAGGAAAACAAAGAAAAATCTTAGACTATAATCCTAATCAACACTAAGCACTGATTAACATGTAAGATAGCTGAATATGACGTGTTAATATCTGTGATTTCTTTTATACTTTCTACTCCAAATGCGATGTATGAGGCAGAGTGTCACTGAAACCAAAACTTTCTGGACCCTTCAAGAATCTTCATCTTGAAAACCAACTCGAACAGCTGACATCTGTTGTAAACTTCCAGTATTGCCTGTTCCTAATCGTATTCTCTAAAATTAAGGGAATGCTTTCTGACAGTTCTTACAATTACAGTTACCTTGGGCTATCCAATCCATATTTAAAAGACCAAAATTTAGATGCTGGCAAGCTGCAGCACCATAACAGAAATGTTCCTCCATGTTATGGGCATCAAAACACCATTTGGTAAAGTGTACAAGTTAAAGGTAGGCTTTCTAAATGCGAGTGTCTCCAAGCTTCAAGTCTGTTGTTTTAACTCTTTAACTGAACCTCCATTTTGTGTCTTCAAGGGTCTGATTTTGCATTCACAATAAGATGTACCATTTGCCCTCCTACCTTCAGCTTAGTGGATCCCATCTCCAGGCCCACCAGAATCGTCCTGTCCACCAGCTCTGCAACCTTGGGGTCAGCCACCTTCAGGGAATCCTGGACGAGGTCTGTGACGTCCACCTGCCAGTCTGGTCCCAACATGGTGATGACCTGGTCGGTGCCTTCTGTGGAAGTGGTGTGAAACTGGGTCAGCACTTTGACCTGGGCCCGCTGGTACTGGAGGGCGCAGCCGCGACTCATCCGGCGCTCATCATCTTCATCATCCGCATCGCTATCTCTGGTGCTCCTGAGTCAAAATAAAAAGTATAAAATATCAATTTAAATACAGATCTGATAAACGTTCCTCCATCTGCTAATGGCCAAAGATATGAAGCCATGAAGCGACACTGTGGCACAGTTGGTAGAGACGTTGCCTCTCAACAAGGTCACCAGATTGAATCCCGTTCTGGGTGGAGTTTGCATGTTCTCTCCGTGCATGCGTGGGTTTTCTCCAGGTACTCTGGTTTCCTCCCACAGATCAAAAACATGTATGTTAGACTGACTGGTAACTCTAAATTGTCCCTAGTAGGGGTGCACTGATAATCGGTCAAGAGTTCCTTAATATTGGGAAATTGGCTGATACTTTCATGAGAAACTGATATTACCGATTTTTTTTTAGTTTTAACAACAATTGTCAGAACTTCATTTATATTTCAAGCGCACTACCTCATAGTCAGTTAAAACAAGTTTGTATTACTTTTAGGATATTGTTCAAGGGTTTGTTTTTCAATAAAATGATTGGAAAATTGAAGGTGCATTGTGAACTTATAACACCTGACAGTGTCGCTTATAAAACAAAATCGGTATCAACCAAAATCGGAATCGGCAGGTCAGACTTTTTAGAAATCGGTGATCGGCCAGAAAACTGCAACCCCTAGTCCCCAGGTGTTCCTGTGATAGACTGGAGACCTGACCAAGGTACCCCGCCCCTCACACAGTGATAACTGGATATGGGCACCAGTGACCACCGCGACCCAGAAAGGAAGAACCGAGTAAAGATAATGGATGGATGAAGCCGTGAGTGTAAGCTCCACTCTGTGACATGATGTTATATTTCCATTTGAGCCTTCTGTTCTTTGGGGTCTTCACTAAAAGTATAATTTGACATGACAATGCTGAAAAACTCCTGGCACCACTCAGAACAAATCCATCACACTTTCTGTTTTGTGAAGATGGAAGAAAAAGTCCTCCAACCGAGGAAGGAGCAAATGATAATTGCCGTAAAGCAGAGTTCTGGATGGGTGCCCGCCTAATATCACAGGAGCCTCGGGCACTGGGGTCAGGCATGCCAGGTGCATCCCCCAGCAAGCACAATTGGCTCTACTTCAAAATGTATGAGTCAGCAGGCTTAAAAATGTTTCTGTGCCTAATTTTAGTTTTGACTGAACTGAAAGCAGCAGCAGGAAACACATCGACAGTCTAGGTGTCCGACGCTTAATTAAAGGAACAGTTATGAGGCTGAAGTGTCATGACTCCTTTCACCAGACTGACTTGGTACAAAATGCATTGCTCTGTAGACTTGCAGCCAAGTTCTAGGTTTGATTATTAACCCATATCAGTTGCTCTGTAGGTCCCCTGTTTGATTTTTGTTTAGTGCTGGGTAATTGTTTGATGCCGAGACATTAACAAGTCTCCAGTCGAACTTCATGAGGATTTGATACAGCAAAACTTAGATGTAAGATGAGCACAGACCTGTCTGAGGCTAGGACGACAACAACACAGATATCTGACACCGTCAGCGAAAATGTTAAAATATTTTGTGCATACACCATTAGGGATGTGCGATATGGCATAAAATTCATATCCCGATATGTATTGTGATGGGTGGTGGTAACGATATATATCATGATATGTTTTTGGTATTAAACTTGCAATAGGAACGAAAAAAAAAAGAATACGGTGTCCTTTTGCCAGCATTTATTTTGAAAACTGCTATACCACAAAATAATCTCAATCAAGAAAATTCCACTACTAGGTCCAGAGAGCTTTTAAATAAACTAATTGAGTATTAGGCTTCTTTCTTGTAGTGCAAAACAGTGCAAAATATATCAAATGTAGATTTAGCCTTATGTTCTCTGAACAGTTTCCAGTCTTCTCACTTAATAAATGAACATCAACAGAGCAGCATTTTACATAGTGCACACTGAAAACACTTAACCCTCCAACCCGTCATCCCTCCAGTGGGCGTCTCCTTCCGCTTTAAGGAGATCTGACACAAAATGGCGACCAGTTTCCTCTGTGGCTTTGACCAGAGGATCTTGCAGTAAAATCACACAACACAGTTCTTTTACAGATCAGAGAGCAGGTTTAACCCTTTTTTCCCCAGCACAAATGCACTCTCTAAAGCTTTTTTAACTGTCGATGGAACACAGCGTCTCGTGTCAGAATACGGCAACACTACGGCAAGCCAGCCGTAGTTAGCTTGTAGCTTAGCTCTTGAAGAAAACAGACTTTAAAACTATTTATGCAGTTTTCAACTCAAAAAAAGTAATGATTAAATCTGACAACTCTGATTTTACATCAGACACAGCATTACTGCGGTTAGCCGGTAGAATACAGATCTCTATCATTGGCTAAATCTCTATCGTTTCTACCATGTACCATATATATTGCACATTCCTATACACCACCAAGATTTGTTTTAGGGGAAATTGATAAAAATAAAACACATTTCTGTACATTTGGGATTAAAGGAAGACAAAACAAATATGAAGTGGAAAAATGATCCTCGTTTACAACAAAGGCACAATCATATCATTACTGCAGACAATGAAACCACTTTGTTTTAAAAACAAAGACTTGAAAGTAATTTGATCCATTTTAAGACAAGACTAACTCGTCACCAGAGGCTTCGTTCAGCCTGGGGGGGAGTGTGAGAGACTATAATCTCTCTTTGAAGAAGATGCTGTAAGATTTGTCAGGTTAACATTTGGCATCTAAAAACAAATGATCACACGCTCTGCATAACAAACTGCACAAATAAAGACAGTTAAAAGAAGACGAAGCACTTCTGAGATTTTTCTAAATTACAGAAGGGTGAACCTAAACAAAAGCATCCACTTAAACAGGGAAATTAAACAAGAAATCTTCAAGCAAAAACACATTTCTTCCTTTTTATCTGCTTCACCGGATGTCTTTGTTCCGATGGATCATCCTGTGGGCCTCTGCAGCTTCTCGATGCGAGCGCTGTTTTATTTAGAAGGTTAACAAGTTTCGCCCAAAACTAAAACTGCTTACTCAGTTACTTGTTCATTTGAAGGCAGAAAATAACCTCAGCAAGACTCACTTTGAGAGTTTACCAACTTGGCTCAGGTCAGTTCAAGTTTGCTTACCAAAGTGGGCACCTGAAAATAAGGACATATTTTTTTCTTCCTTAGGAAGAATATTGTCCGGTCTCGTTAAGAGTCTCTGCGACGAGCTGAAGCTTCAGTGCACACAGGCTGCCCACCCGATTACACTTTCCTTCTTTTTTTAGAGCGTGCTACTGGATAAAGCAGCCAGTGAGCAATTCTGCCGCATCGCAGCGAAGGCCCACTGCAGGCCAGGAGACGGAGGTCCAGAGTGTGTCACTTTGTGGAAGCGAAGGAATGTAGGATGGAAGGATAAAAACAGAAAGGACGGGATTCAAGGAGGTGAGAGAATAAACGTCGGGGAGTTGGAGGAGAGAAACGGTGAAGTCAAGAAAAAGATAAGCGATGAACGAGCAACGGAGCCGAGAGAAAAACAACAATTCAATTTAATAAAACAAATAATCATCATGATTAGGTTTTACTGGAGCTAGGTTGGGTCAACAAACAAGTTATTACATTGTCTGAAGGGTCTTCCTTTCTGTCCTGTGTTGGAGATTATTTGCAGTGTTTCTGAGGTCTTTGTAAACATCATCTAATTCACTGTCGCAGCACATAATGACTGTAAATAAACAGAACCAAGGTGAACCTGAGGACAGCCTGAAACCGGTGTTGGAGCTGTTCTTAGTGCTGGCATTACTCAAACGTGGAAAACTCTGAGAGTGTTTGTTCCATTTCAGTCCTGAAGGTCCAAAGTTTCCAGTCTTACAGGAAGTCATGTTCTGTTGATGCGGCACAAAAAGGTTGCTGTTTGCAAATCCAGAAAATTTCAAAGACTTCAGTTTTGACTTGGAGTTAGAGACTCGACTTTGGAATAAATAGAAGATAATGGATGGATGGAAGCCATTTCAATCTGGCACCAATCCACTTTGACTTTAACACTGATCAAATTATTGGTTAGCTGGTCAATCCAGTCAGAACAAATCTCTTTGTTTCCCTCAAAGTGAGGTATTCAAAAAGCTACCTACAACTGGTAAAATATTAATAGTTTCCAACGTTTTCACCGCACTTCAAAAGGTCTGAACCATCCCTTATAAAGTGGAAACCTAAAAGCTAACAGTGGATGTAAACCAGCCAGTAGTTTGGTTGCATGATGTGTTAGTGGTTAGGACTGTTGCCTCACAGCAAGAAGGCCCTGTGTTCAAGCTCTGGATTTGGCCTTGGGGCTTTCTGTGTGGAGTTTGCCTGTTCTCCTCATGCTTGTGGGGGTTTGCCCCAGATATGCTGGTTTCTTGAGACAGTCTCAAAATATACATGTTTAGGCTGCCAGGCTTTATTTGAAAAATAAATCTGTGATCTAAATGGGATTTGCCTGGTTAAAAAAAAGGCTAGTTTATTAATAGTAAACCGATAGCCTTGAAAAAGAAAGAGAGCCAGATTGTGTGACCTATCAAGACCCCGATTGGTAATCTAACTTGGATTGCCTCCCTGTATAGTATCGAAGGAAACAAGCAGACTTGGTAACTGAAACTTCTTGGCTGCCATGGCGTGACTCAACCACAAACCTCTGTATTGTCCAGAGTTAACAGTTAAGCTTCACTTTTAGGTTAGCAGGGATGAGATGTCCTATAGCGCACTAAAAATCAAAGTTACCATGGCTACCGCCTCCATGCAACACCCTGATGACCATCCTGTGATGCACATTTACATTCAAAGTGAGGAATAACTGGAACCTCCATCTTCCTGTTTGTTAAACGTGGTAAATATGTGCGTTTTTATGTACCCCGCTTTATTCCATGATGATTCATGCAAACCCATGAAATGAGATGTGGGCTTTTTTCAAAACAAAACATACACAGCTGACTCAATCAATCAAGAATTACAAACATAAGCAGGAATTAACCTGGTTCCATTAAAATGACATGTTTTCCCAAGATTTTGGTTCAATGGTGCACGCGTTCAGCTCAGAAGCTCTTGGATATTTACTCATACTCAAACTGGCAATTACATTTCAGGGTAAAAACATGGCACAGTTTACATTTGAATATGTAACAAGTTGGTGTTTGTCTGCTGCATCAGGCAGCTGGGAAACAAAACATGCAGTGTTACATAAAATGAATGTCACTGAAAATACAGAGAATTTCTGTGGGAAGGATATTCAAATCACCATCAGCAACTTCATAGTCTGTACAGTATGTGGCACCATTAAGAATGATGAGCTGCCTTTAGGTGCAGTTTCTTTATGTGGCAAAGAAATCCTCAGAAAACTAAAGCACATTATATTCCTGCAGTAAAATGAAAAGACAGCATGCAAGAGAGGAATGTTTCACCTGTGGTGAGAGGGATTTCTCTGAACTGGCTGCTTGGCAATCATTGCAAGTCAAAATGGCTCATGAGGGGTCCTTGATTACTGTTGTCATGAAGGCAGAGAGGACATTATATGCAGAGCAAATTGTCTGGAAGAATTGTAGCAATACACAGTTTGAAGAAACAAACTAAAAATGAGTGAAATTTGCCTGAACCGGCTAGTCTGCCTATTCAAATTTTAGAAACAAAAATTGTATTGTTTAACACAAAGTACTGCAAACACCATGATCTAAAGACCCTATGAATCAGCTCCTTTGAGTCTAAGGCCATGGTTCTCACCCAGGAAAAGGTGGAATGCTAATTCTGGGTTGGGCGAGAGTCTTTGCTCCCAGTAGAGGGGTTCCAGTATCTTGCAGTCTTCTTGATGAGTGATGGTGGGATGGAGCAAGAGATTGGCCACTTGACTGAGGACTTGTTCACAGTCATGAGCTGTGGTTCCGATTTGTTATGATCAAGGTTTACTGAACCATCTAAATTCCAGTCTTCACCCAGAAGGCATACATGACTGAAAGAACTCCCATGGAGAAACAGCTGAAATCAGCTTCCTCTGTAGGATGGCCAAGCTCAGTCTTAAGGTGGTATCTCACTTACTGTCGGGGGGGAAAAGCTGGAAAACATGAGACGTTTCAATTGCATTCTCACTGAATTCTGAGGACTTGAAATCAAGTGATCATTGTAAAATGCCAGTTTTTGAAACTTGTGGCCTATTTTCATGCACGACTGCTAACACTGAACCATCTACATTTCAAGTGTGGCAGTTTGTAGGATGTGGTTTCCCACCATGGGTGGGCTGTGGCTGAGTGGTTAGAGCAGTCGTCCTCCACTGCAAGAGTTGGGGGTTCGATTCCACCAGCAGTCACATGCCGAAATGTCCCTGGGCAAGACACTGAACCCCTCACTGTCTCCAATGTGTGTCCCATTGGTGTATGAACGTGATAAAGTGCTGATTACTCTTTGTATAGATCTAGTAGAGTGCTGTATGAATGGGTAAATGAGGGCACATATTGCAGTGTAAAGCGCTTTGAGTATCTCGACAAGATAGAAAGTACTATATAGTAGTACTACTATATGTTATATACTACAAGTTTATGATTTAATCTGCTGCAGTACAGTTAAAATAAAGACAGGAAGATTAGGACGACTTTATTAATATCTCGGCATAGATTTTAGACCTGGACATTTACTGGCACACTTAAAAGAGAAGCCCATGACACAATTCAAGTAGGTTCAAGATGGGCTGGAGATGCTCACAATGACTGTGCGGATATTTCAAACTACACAATGGTTTTGAACAAGTTTATAACTCAAGCAGCAGGGATGCACATCTATGTGACTGACATGAGGAACATGAGAATCCCACCAAAATTATATGACATTCTGGAGACATTTGGAAGACTCCACGATGAATGCTGTTCACCAACCAGTCACAGTCCAGTGAGATAAAACTGTTAATCAAGTGAGGAGCTTTGTCATCCAGTGAGGAGTAGCTCTGAGCAGAGTTGCTACTCAGCATCAAAAAGGAGGTGATTCAGGCGTCTGATTAGGATGTCTCGTGGATGGAGACTCCGGGGCAGATCCAGAACTCATTGGAGGAATAATCTTTAGACTGGGAAGACCTTGGGATTTCCCAGGAAGAAGTAGAGAGAAAAATGACTGGTTTACTCCACAATCCAGCTACAGGAAAGCTTTAAGATGGTGGATGGATGATAGAAGGACAGATGGAGGCAAACTCCATTCAAAATAATGTGATGTCACAAGTCTGATAAAGCCTTCATTTGCTGGTTTCTACTTTATCAGGCTAAAAAAAAATGGAACTTAAAAAGGGCACTTAATACACACTCTGAACGTCCAAATAATAAAACATTTATATCCCAATATAATCTGGAGGGATGTTTGGAAAAAGGAGGCCATGCAAGATGTTATCCAAGCACTTAGGCTAATTTGAAATTCTTCCTTCATCCTCTGGAGTACGCCGTAAACATATCATTTGTATTCAGGTTGAGCAGAAGTGGAATTGGACCACGGTGATGTGCTCCGGCGGCGACAATAGCAGCCACCCACGTGAGTGTTTATGCCCTTATTAAACATGTGTCGTTGGGTGGAGAGATTGTTTGCTTCTGCTTGATGCGAGATGGACAAGAATACTGAAATATTTTAATGAACAACGGATTCCTTAACACAAGACCTCGTTTTGTCTTTGGGTCATGGCTCCAACAGCCTTAATCGCCCACTGGGAACATTTAGAGTTATCAACTTGTTTATTTTTAAATGCAAAAAGGTTCAACTAGAACCACAAACAGGCATGATTTAATGCAAAGGCAAGAATATAAACATGTGCAGGATTTGTAGTCAAAACCACAGCTGGATGACTGCATCAGCTGTGTAGGAGTTTAAAGAAACGAACAGAAACACACGTTTGATCTTATTTATCATTCCACAAAGCAAGAACCACACTGCATTACTTCCTTGTCACTGCGGTCTGACAAGCTCATTATGTTTTTAAAAGTGCAGCAAACATTCCTCCTGAAAAGCTTTCTGTTTTTCACTCACTGCCAAATAAATCGATGTCTTGGCCTTGTTGTATGAAATAGGTTACGATGGGTATGACACACGCACCACAGCCTTGTAGCGCTATTTGTGCTTGAGACCTTCATTTAGCAGGAAGCATCTCTGCTTTGCACCTGAGGCAGAGCATCTAATTGGACCAAAACAAGCAACTACCCGTAAAAAATCCTGGATTAGACTAACGTGAAAGACGGCACGGCTCCTCGCACTTTAAATAATGAGCATGTGGTAATCGTGTACGAAAATAAAGCATCCAAAATACATTCTGAACTGCAATGAATGCTCTCTGGCTCTGCTCACCTCGCCAAGGGGTTTAGATTAAAAAAATAAATAAAATTAAGAGCAAAAAGGTTACAGATTTGTCTTGTGAAAAATATCCAAAAAATTTTAATGAGACTTTTCTGAAAAGCTTTAAATGCTGACACTGTCAGTAATCGACGTTTTGTGAGGTTTTTCTTTTCTAGGCTGTGTTTTGCTGTCATTTGTGAGAAATCAAGGCAACACGATGCTGTAACTTTTCAGTCTTTCTCAACTAAAAGACAAAAAAATGTTCAGACTTTGACTTTTAAAACCGCGTGGGGTCACTCCATTCATGCAAACTGTGCTTCGGACCAACAGATGAACATTTTGGTCTTCAAAAAGAGTGTCCTTTATCCAGCTGAGTCTTATCATGAACAGCTGGCCCCCCCTGTGTTGAGCCATGCGTCTGTGGAGAGGCTGTTTGGTTGATCCAATACAGAGGTCTGAACAAACCTCGCTGCAGACACCACTCTGTTTGGGTTTGGGGGTTTCATCCTTAAGATGGACCAGCCTCTGTTAGGTTTGAAATGCACTGCGATGTTGTGTTTGGAGAAAATCCTTCAGAGTTTCTCAGATACTCCAGCAACAAATGAGATGACAATGTGTTTCTTTTCCTCCCAGTTCTGTTCTTTGCTGTGTGGTTTTAGATTTCCTCGCTGGCTTGACAAAAGCTGAGTGAGGACATCCACATGTTTGGCTTTTCTGACGCCTTTCTGTTCTTTTTCCTTCTCTCCTGTCCTCGTGAGAACATATTTGGGCCAATGAAACTCTAATGGAAGAAAATACAAAACAAATATCCCTTCAGTGTCGACACAAAATGTTGTACGGAATGGAATTGTGTAAGAAGGTATTGTACCGTATCTTATTGCAGTGATATACTTTGTACTATATTACATTATATTCTAAATGTCCTTTGTTGTTTATTTCTTTAAGCTGTTCCCTTTTCAGGGGTCACCACCGCGAGTCATCCTCCTCCATCTCACTCTGTCCTCACTCCATCCACCTCCATGTCCTCTCTAACTGCATCCATATATCTCCTTCATGTTTTCTTCCTGGCAGCTGCATTTCTAACATCCTTCTACCGATGTACGCACTGTCCCTCCTCTGGACATGTCCAAACCACTGTCCCTCCTCTGGACATGTCCAAACCATCTCAGTGTGTCCTCTCTAACTTTATCTCCCAGTTGTTCAACCTGTGCTGTACCTCTGATGATCTCATTCCTAATCTTATTATAATCTGAACTGACTAACCCAGAACTGAATTATTGGTCATTTCAATTGCACTAAAACTACTAAAGCTAGTTTCTAGTATTTATATTTTTGTCATTTTGATTCAAATGCATAAAAACATTTAAAGCCCTGTCATTACGTACAGTGTAACCCTTGTTTCATCTCATTTTTTAAATACTTCTGCTCGTAACCTTAAGCTCTGACCCAAGCACTTCTCCTGTTTTGATGCACCACTGCTTCTAATGTTACTCTTAAGTGTTGCTGATGCTGCAGGAAGAGCGATTATCCAATTAAACGAGATGAGATACAAACCACTGTTCATACGCTCAAAGGACTGCATTTGTGCACACGGAGCCATGTTGCTTCACATGCACAGGCTTTCCCTGCAAATTAAATGCCAATCATAATCACTCACACCACATTGACTGCTTGATGTTGTAACGGATTTCTACACGCAGTACTTTGCAAATATTAATAACGCCAAGATGGCAAAAAAGAAGTAGAAGTTAGCCTCTTGGAATGATTATAAACAATTTATCTACATGATCCAAAGTACAAACTGTGTGGACAAACAGAACATAATTATTTAAACTGTGGATGGTTTGAGTAATAATATTTAACCTAACTTAAACATTTAAATAATTTTTTTTTTTTTATGTAGTTGGGTTCATTTATTGTATTTTTCTTTAAGGTTGTTTTAAAAGGTTGATTTTTCTGCTTTGTGGAGTTTTATAATAAGCTTTTACACAAATTAAATAAGAAAAATATATTATATTTCCCGTCTACTGCTCGTAGCCATTCCTGCAGCTCTTCTCCATTAGTCACTTCCATTTTTCCACAAATTCAAAACACCTCCGTCTTTAATATCCACTTCACCGCCCTCGACCGATCATCTTTTGTCTGATTTGTTTCTGCAGGAATGGGCCCATAGTCCTCATTCTTTAAGTTTCAAAATATTGTGTCACTGAGCTTTTCAAACCGTCTTTTATGCAACACTCCTCTTCCTCCTCCTCTTCATGTCTTTTCCAGGTCATCTGAACTCTCTCAGCCTTTTGCTGCGGTGCCACCACCAGCCGAGACGCTCTCTTGGCTCCTCGTGAAGATGAGCGCTATTACAGCTGTAATTTTAAACTTTTTCTTCGGTTTTTCTCTCCCGTCTCAGGTATTCATGTTCCAGAGCTTTTGTATTTGTTACCTGTCCTCTCATCCCTGAGCTGATTGGGTCAGACGATTGTTCTTCTCAAGTCTGGTCCTGCTGAAGATCTCTTCCTAATGAAAGAGTTTATCGTCCTCACGATCTCCTCTTTCATTTTCATTAACATGGATCAGTAAACACAGTTACTGTAACAAAACTGGATTAAATTATGAGACTGAACTCAAATTAATTATTGGGATGAACTGTATTGAATTGGACCTGTTCACTTTTTGCTGAAGTCATTAAAATGAACTGTTAGACTCATTCACACCACATGTGGTACATGTGGTGGAACGAAACTGTGTACACAGGGTCCCAGTTACAGCCAACAAAAGTATGAAATGTAAAAGAAAAACAGTAATAAGATCTAATGCAGTATATGAACTAAGAAAAATGTTTCAGCTCTGGGCTGCAGAAATATGCAGCGGGTGCTAAATAATTTAAAATAATTTATTTTAAATAAAAATGTCATGCTGATCGTGCGGCTCATCCATCAATCAGTCAATTGTGTGTCATGTCCAATCTTATTTTGAAAAACCATGATAGAGCGAGTCCGTGAAAAACGAACCCGAAGTAGCGAGGGACTGCTGTATTCCCAGGGAGGAGAGAGTGATGATCGGAGCAGACCTGAATGGA
>NC_056511.1:5778549-5796078 GCF_014905685.2 Nematolebias whitei | reverse complement strand
CCAAGCCATTTTTTACATTAAAAAAACTAAAAGTTTTGCAAGTAAAAACAAGACATCTCCACTTTTGCAGATGGTGCCAAATTGTGCTGAAATGAGTCGTACTGTGCCAAAACACCTATGCCTTTACTAAAACCTCTGTAACTTTGCTTTAGTTTACATCAGCTGCATGAATCTTTGCACAGGTAATGTCCACAAGAGAGTTTAGGGTTCAAAAGTGTGTAGCCGTACTCATGGTATTTTAAAAAGGTTTATACATGGTATAATGCAGAAGAACTTCAGGCAAGGGGAATAAAAAACACCTTATGTTCCATCCTCATTATCTCTGAAACTATAGCAGCTGCTGTGATACATTTCTGACGGAACATTCCAAGTGTTAGCTTTATTCTTATACCAAGATTATTTAAATAAAGTTTGTAATTGCTGAGAAAATCTCAATTAGATTTGGGCATGTTATGTCGAGCACCAAGAAAAAACCTTGGGGCTTAAGAGGTTAAATTAACGCAGCTTTAATGTAAATTTACTTATTTCAAGGTAGAGTTAAAAGAAAACAGGAGAGAAGCAAAAAGATGTAAGAGGTTGGCAGGGAAGCAAATTAAAATACTAAATATAATCACTTAAAAACTTTTTCTACAGACTATGCCATGGAAATATTATAAATGACCAAACTTTAGCAGCACATTGTTATTTATGAGCAGCTGCAGAGAGTTCACTGCTGCTGAGGAGACTGGAGTCTGAAGCTTCAACAGAAAGACTGAAGAGGCAGGAAGCCATCGTTTGTGGATCAGTGTGTGTGCGGAGCAGAGACTCACCTGCGGTCAGGCAGGATGGGAACCCTCCAGCCTTTGATGAAGCTCAGGCTGCTGTCGGTCAGCTCCACCTGCAGGGGGAGTTTGGGCACCCAGACGGTGAGCTCCAGCGGCGCGCTCAGGTGCTCGTAGCTGAAGATGACCCTGGCGTTCATGGAGCCTCGCGTCTCCTTTCCGTTGACAAACACGTAGTCGCAATTCATGGAAACCTGTAAAAGATCACGGTCAGGTATCAGAGGCCATGTGAAGGTCACGTCAGAGAATCCAAGAGATCCACGATGATGTAAGGTGCAGTTTGGACCCACAGCTCAGCATTTCAGCAGAAAATGAACAGATATTCACTTCACCTAAAAGTAATTGCACTTTGGAAGTGTGCAGGTTTTCAGATACATATTTCCGGTTGTATAAAACATCTGAGCAAAGTAAAAACGCTGTGGAAACCAGAATAAAGCTGTTTATAAAAAGAAGCACACTGTAACGGTTTTCCTCTGGCTCAGTGTGGCTCCAGAGTGTGAAGTTTGTATTTACATTCCATCCAGGTGAATTGCCAACCTTGAGAAGAGATACGGAACAAATCAGTGAAAATCTGCTCGTGTCGGGTCAGAATAAAAACCCGCCGGATTTTCAGCCTGGGCAGAACAAAGCCGAGAACAATCACTGTAAACAAAATGCTCTGCGGCTGCGGGCTCTTCTCTAATCTCATTTGCATCCTTTATACAGTCAAAGAAGAGCTGCTAAGTCGCCCCGGCGTTTGTCGAGCTCGTGGAGAGCAAATCCAGCATTTCAGCCACGTCCCATCTCCACCGGCACCTCTCCTGCACTCATAATGATCTGCGGACAATTACACGCAACACAGCAGGAAAGGCTTTTAGGCAAACATGTCACTCCTCTGACATTTGAGTTGAACTTTGCTTACGCCACCTTCGGCTCATAAATAAACATGTTCACACGTTTCACCTTTCACGAGACATTCCTGTAATCTGATATCTGTTGTGTTGAATCGGCTGCTGAGGCTGAAACACATCGACTTTTCCAAATTTAACCTGAATCCATTTTTTGTATCAATGTAACCCCCCCCCCCCCCTTTGAATTATAACTAAAGAAACTGCATTTCCTGTGAAAACGCAGTGTGAATGCTTATTGCTGAAGAACTTGCTGAAAAACAGCTGAAATTAGCAAAAAAAAAACATGCTGAATTGTAGCTGAAATGGAAGAAGAAGCCTTAATTAGCAGAAGAAAGCAGAAAGAACAAGTTTTTGCTGAATTGTGTATAAATTAGCAGAAATGAGCACAAAAATTAGGAAATTAGCTAAAAAAAAAAAAGGTTAAATTAGTTTTACAAAGTAGCTGAAAAGTAGCTGTAAAGGCAGAAAGAAGATTAAACTACCAGAAGGAAGTGGAAAGAGCTGAAATGAGTTCAGAAAATGTGTAATTAGCTGAAAAGGCTAAATTTTTGCATAAAACAGCTAAATAGCAGCTGAAATAGCAGAATAAGCAGAAACTAGCAGAAGAAAGATGAAAGGAGCATAACAAGCTGAAACTAGCAGAAAGAAGTAAATTAGGTTGAAAGTAGCAAAACTTTAATTTATTTGAAAGCAGCTGAAATTTGCTCAAAAATGTAGCTGAAAAGGTAGAATATGTTTAAATCAGCAAAAGAAAACAGAAAGAACACACATTTGCCCAATTAGGATGAAATTAGCACAAAAAAGTGGAAATTATCTGAAACAAAAAGCTGAAATTAGCAACACCCCCCTCCCCCCAAAAAAGCTGAAGAGCAGCTAAAAATTTTCAGAATCAAACTTAAATGACCAGAAGGAAGTGGAGAGAGTACATTTTTGCTGAATTTGGCTGAAAAAAGTTGAATCGAGTATAAAAAAGGTAGAATTAGCCGACAAGGCTAAAATTAGCACAAAACAGCTAAATAGTAGCTGTAATAGCAGAAAATGCTGAAACTTGCAGAAATAAGCTAAAGGAAGTTAGAAGAAGTACAAAATTGTTGTAGTTAGCAGACGGAACATGAAAGGAGATCAAAACAGCTAAAAAAAGCTGAAAGTAGCGGAAAGTAGCTAAAAAAAGTTAAAATTTGCACAAGGAAGCTGAACGAAGCAGAACAAAATGTGGAAGGAGCAGTACAAGGTTGTAAACAGATCTAAAGATTTTTAAGGATGTAAAATGAGCTCAATTCATCTTTGAGGAAAAAAAATGTCAGAAAAGGCTAAATATTCCAAAAAGCTAAAGTTGCACCAATACCAAAAGTCCTAGCAGGATTGTCCTGAAAGAGCTGAACACTTCGATTCATGATTTGATGAAATAGTTTGAAAACTGCGGGACGAGAATCGCGTTGAAAGACGTACAGAAGAAAAAAGTATCAGAACAGAGCTTCATAAGAATTCACACAATAAAAACCACAGGCAGTCCCGTCTAAAACTGAATTATTAACTGCCTTGGATTTGAAGGGCTTTGCTTTTGGGTCTCCACTGAAGATTTATCTGGTGTTGGGCGGTGGTGAGTTTTGTAATCAGAGGATCTAATCTCTGGCGAAGGGAGGGGGGGCTGGCCAGTCTTCTCAGGGCTGGGGATTCATCACAACTTGGAGGTCTGTCTCATATAAATCCCCACATTCAGACAGAGCGGAGCTGAGGCGGGGCAGGGCTTCTACAGCCGACAGGCTTCCTCTCTGGCTCAGTAACGCCATTTTGCAGAGTTTGAGCCGATGTTTGAAAAATCTAGTCGTTTAAGGCTCAAGCTGATTAGCAGTGGTGTCCACCTTGAACTGGGTTGAATTCAAAACCTATCAAAACGTGTTCAGTGATTTATGAAATATTTTGCTAACGAACAGATGAATGGCTCCGTCTTCTCCTCCAGTGGCGAGTGATAAAGAAACAGACTGGACGCCACGCAAACACGTTGGTGGAAACGTGCCGCTTCCGCCGCAGCACCACTTCAGTCCCTGCAGCTCTAGCGGCTGATGAACTTGGCTGGCTAATTGCAAGTAAAAAGCTGTTAGCAACTCTGGGTATCAGTGGTCCTGCGGGGCTTGCTGAGGAGAGCTTTCACACACTGAGCCACCACATGCCGCCGCGCTGCTGCTAATGCTCTGTGGCATCCTGCACGACGCCAGCAGATTGCCTGGGTGGAGACATGCCGTCAGAACGAGCTCCGGTCGGGTTTAGTTGCAGGTCTCAGGGCGCAGCACGAACGACTGCTGGTGTTAATAAAGGTGCAGAAACCTCAGGGCTTCTCACACATTTATTCCATAACGTTAACTGAACTAATTTAACGAGTTAAGTCAGAAGCTTCTGTCTTTTAAGCGGCTAACGCTTCAGTTGTGAGGTGACCCCTCACGCTGGTGCATCACTGAGTTCTGGGTGAGTTCAGCCACGTTCTGCAGCAAAAAGCAGTTCAACTTTGACACTTTGAGTTGCATCTTTAGCAGGAAAAACGCATCATGCGAGCAAACCCTCAGCTGGTTATGTACATGAACAGTTTGATATGAGAGAAAAACAGCAGTTACTGGTTCCAACAGGCGCCCTGACTGTGTGAATCTTTATGAAGCATTCTCGCTGTTGTGATCCGTTTTTCTTCCGCACGTTGTTCGACGTGATTCTCGTCCCACAGTTTTAATTTATTTCAACAAATCATAAATTAAAAAAACAGTCAGCTCTTTCAGGACAATCCTGATCTGACTTTTGGTATTGGTGCAACTTTAGGTTTTTGAAATATTTAGCCTTTTCTGCCACTTTTCTTCTCATAGAAAATGAATTGAGCTCATTTTACATCCTTCAAATCTTTAGTTCTGTTTACAACCTTTTTCTGCTCCTTTCACATTTTGTTCTGCTTCAGCTTCCTTCATCCCAAAGTACAACAAATGAGATAAAATACCCAAACCTGTGGAGCAGACTGGTTTTAAATAATAAAAGTTAGAATTTAAACTGGGCTAACGTCTCTTTGGAGCCTGGATTTTATTAGTTTGCTCCTACAAGCTGAAAAAGGGTGCATAGCACAAAAACACTCTGCTCTCTGACATTTATTATAACTGTTGTTAGTGCAGAAAAACTTTGGACTGCAGCCGCCTGGAGTGTGCATGTGCAACTTCATACTTTGAGCATTTCACAGCTCCGTGGGGGGTTTCCCCCGAAAATCTCCACTCTGAGACCTGGATTCATAAACCTTTGGTTTCAGAGAGAATGAGGGCTGTTGTCGTGTAAATGAACGGCCGAAGGAAAAGTTGGTAGAGCTGCTGTGTCTCAGCGAGAAGTGTCGCTGGTCCAAATCCCGGCCCGGGATCTTTCTGGGTGGAGTTTGCATGTTCTCTCCGAGCTGCGTGGGTTTTCTCCCACAGACTAAAAACATGCATGTTAGGATGATTGGTAACTCTAAATTGTCCGTAGGTGAGAGAGAGAGAGTGAATAGTTGTTTGTCTCTATGTGTCTCTGTGATGGATTGGAGACCTGTCCCTGGTGTCCCCCGCACCTCTTGCACATTGACTGCTGGATATGGGCGTCAGTGACCCCGCGATCCGAAAAGGAAGAAGCGAGTAAAGATAATGGATGGAAGTTTAACTTACACAGCGTTACATGTGTCCTTCAATGATGTTTAAAGTGTTAGAGAAAACAGGAAGTCAGTCAGACTTCTGCAGCCACTTGGAGCCGTTTGTCATGTTAGGAGAGGGTTTTGTTCATCTTCTGCATGCACACAAGGACAGTTGCACACAAACACCCAGGAACTTTTAGATTGCACCAAATAAGATTGAATGCAACACGTGTTTCATTACTGATCCAACGAGGTTGCACTCTCGTCCCCTTAAAGGGGAGGAGTCTAGAGTCGAGTACGGCACTTCGTTTCCAGTTCCGGATCGCGGCGGGTCGGGACGAAGTCCAGCGCTGCAATAATTCTGTAACTTTTATCTGCCTTAATAGAAATTAAATGCGAAAACGTTATTTTTTTTCTGCTGTTCTTTGTGTCGGCTCGAGTCCTCGCTCCACACGGGAATAACGAGCTGGCTTCGAACGCTGTGGTCGAACGGCGATAACAGCATATTAATTCATTGGCAGATGAGACTTACACGTAACAGTGTCCAACATTAGAAGTGACTAGTTATAAAATAGACCAGTTCCCTTCGTCCATGGGAAATATTTCCCTATTGTCAAACATCATGATTGTGACTGGCCAAATGACTCGCGTTCCACCAAAGATGTTCTATTGTAGACATAAATTTAGTTGTTTCTTAAAGTCCAGTCAATGGGAAATGATGCCGTCTACCACACCCCTGACCCCCCATAAAACCCTCTTTAGCTCTAGATGATGCACATAAATTACATTTTGTTTGAAATCAGCAAATTTTGCCAAAAAGCAACAAGTTCACAGGTATGGTCACATGATTTCTAACTGTTGCAGCTACAGGTGATACTTGGTTTCCACGCGTTTACTTTTGTCAAACATGCAGAAGCAAACGTGAACTTCTCTCCCTTAATTTCAGAGTCCAAAACTCCCAACATGAATTAACTGTGGGCAAATAGAAGCGCCGCCCCCCCCGTGGCTCTCATCAACACCGCAGTCTGAGTCCAAACAGGAGTCTCGAACATCCCAGATCTTACGATCAAATGAAACGTTGAACTGAATGACTTGCCACAGCCTTCTGACAAACGGCGGCTCGGTTTAGAGATCACGTGTGCGTGTTTCAGATGAGCGCTGACATATGGTGAGACGTGCTGGGACCGTGTCGTGGAGTTGTTATGAAATTCTTCTTGGTGTGATGAATGCGTGTTTTCTTCCAGAGCAAGGAAACCAATGAGTTCATTCAGCTCTGTTAGCTAAATGAACCAGCCCCCATTAGCCCGTTGTCGGCGTTATTGATGATGATGAGGGTGAAAATCATCCGTTGTTGTGGGAAGCTGCGAGTTTAAAGTCTTTTGTTTGGATGCAATAAAGAACTATCATCACTTGATGAGGATACATGAGTTCTTTGTCAAACCGCTGCAGGTATTTTACCATCGTGATGAATTGTTTCCTTTCAGAGGATTGACGATGAACAAAACAAAATATAAATGTTTGCTTCCTTTACTTTAAAGTGAACGCAGAGTCCTACAAAAGGACACAATATATTATGAAATATTTTCATTTAAAACAAACAAAACCCTTTAGTTTAACATTAAACATAATCAGGTTAAAAATCCTTCAGTTTTCTGTTTAATCTCTGTCAACATTTTTTCATGTTTTTTTAGATGTTTAGTTTTATCTTGAACTTAAGTTTCTTGTTTTATTTTGTTAGTCACTTTATGATTAAATTCACTTCCTGTTTTTGTGTCACACCTGGTTTGAGTTTCTAATCAGCCCACCTAAAGCTGATCTGTAATTACATCCTTCAGTAATACCTCGTACAATAATCTGAATATAATTTTCATTTTTTTCACACATTTTGACAAAATATACTGAAATACATTCTAGACCAGGGTTACTCAACGGGCGGCCCGTGGGCCATTTCCGGCCCACAGGCGACTTCAATCTGGCCCACTTCATAAAAACATTTTTATTTTTTATTTTTTTTGTGGGGGGTGGACTTCTGGGTTTGGGTTTTGTTTATTGCATTTATGATTCAATGTAATAAAATAAACACATTTAAAAGGTAACGGATCATTGTAAATGCTGGTTACATAATGATTTTAATCGCTGGATGTCCGCCCCCCGAGCTGTTGGCTTTCAGAAACTGTGGCCCCCTGAGCAGTTTTGTTGAAAAGCTCTGTTCTAGACTATTAAAATACAAGAAGGGCTGGTTTAGCTAGGCTAATGTTTGTTCTGCCCATTTACAGTTTCCTCTCAGCTATTATTCATTTCAGCACTTGACTGAAGTTTGATGGCGACAAAACTGAAAATTATTTATTTTTTTTAAAGTTTGCTGATGACTCCGTCATCCTGTCTCTTCTCAGCTGTGATGACCCAGACCCCAGGCCTGTGGTCGGGGACTTCACTGAATGGTTGAGTCTTCCTTTTTAAAGTTAAATGTTTCCGAGACAAAGGAGATGGTCTTTGATTTTAGAAAAGATTCTTCAGTTGCAGCTCCTGTGGTCATTAACGGTGAAGCTGTCGAGGAGGTGCATCAATATAAATATCTGGGAACTGTTCTTGATGACAAACTGACCTTTGACCCCCATGTGAACCCACTTTGTAAGAAGGCCCAACAGAGAATGTATTTTATCAGCAGCTCTGTGGTTTAATGTTGATTCTACTTTTATGAGAATGTTTTATCGAGTTTCTTAACTTTTACCTTCATCTGTTGGTTTGGACTTTTAACATGCAGAAATAGAAATAAACTCTTGGGGAATGTCAGGATGTGCAGGAAAAACTGCTGGCATAGTCCTACAGAACCTCACTGACCTGCACAAGGTGAGGTCAGTGAACAAGGCCAGGCTGATTCTGGCAGATCCTGATCATCCTCTCCACGGTGAGTTCAGGTTGCTTCCATCTGGACGCAGGTATCTGCTGCTCAGATGTAGAATGAACAGACTGAAAAACTCATTCATCTCTGTAGAGATCAGGCTTCTCAACAAACAGTGCTGATTTCTGGTATTTTAATGTCTCAATGTCTAGTTCGGATGTTTTGTGTATCTACTGACTGTGAACAAATTGCCGCTTGGGAATAATTCAGACTCTTGACCTTGAACTGTGATAAAGACAGAAAAGCGATAAAACGTCTAAGTTTTGTATTTTTAGGACAGAGTGATAGAGGGAATGTGTAAAATATATATATTTTTTACATCTTTTTGTGTACTGGTTCTACAAGATATTTGTAAAAGCAAATACACATACAGATATGGTGGATAAATATGTTTGTGTGTTACCTGTTGTTCTGTCTGTACAGCACTTTGGTTGGCCTTGTCGCTGTTTTAAGTGCTCTATAAATAAATTGTTACGGTATGGTAAATATGACATAAATATTAATAGATCCAAAGGGTGTTAATTCGTCTGAATGACCAGATGTTTTTGAGTTACATCTTGTACTTTTGAAGATGCTAAATTTGGACCTGAACTAAAGGTAAATGTGTCACACCAACACGGAGGGCAACGCGCCGCAGAGAGCCTTCAGCAGGGTACAGTACAGGATGACCACAGGCGTGTGATGTGATGTGCACACACGGGCCTTATCTCTGGCTTCACATGGGTTACATGAGTCACAACGCCACGGGAGACAATGATCGAGGGGGGGTGGTCACTGCCATCCACTAAGGCCAGCAAATATGTCCTACCCTATAAAACACTGTCACACTTCAGTTTTTTCTGCTCTCTCCACCTTGTACAACAACGCTGCACACACACACAGGTCGGCTTATCTGCTACAGGCTCTTCACTGCAGCTTAGTTATTTCCAAAGAGCAAACTAAATAAATAAAAGTGACGGTAAAGAAAAATGACAGCATCTCACCTACTTTTACTCCCAGAGTTAGAATACAACAGCCTGTAGGCTGGCAAATATCCAAATGAGAGCGCTGGGCTCAAAATAAAGCTTCATTCAGCGAGGAAGTTCTTTTTGTTTAAATGCTGTCTGAGCGGCAGTTTTATGACACGAGGCCAGCAGGAGATGTGACGGGGTTTGAAAGAGACTTGGGCGTCTGCCGCACCAGTCAGGAGGGGCTCTCTGCAAAAAGAGGACAAACTACAACAAAGAGATGTGGCGTGAGAACGAGTGTGGTGCAAACAAAATCAGTGCAGCCTTAGACCTTCTCTTTTCTTTCGTTTTATGTTTTTTTATTTTTTTTATTGAACCGTCATGACTCATGCATTTCCTGGGCTTGAAGGGCTCTTTTTAAATTAGTCGAGAATGCTCAATGGCAGGATCGCCGAAGCAAGCCCACTCAATATCACACGGCTTGGCGCCTTGTCTTTAATGGATCATGAAAAATGATGAACGACGTGCTGAGGTCAGCCGTCCCACTGCAACACCTGTCCTGTTTGGTTTTTTTTCCTTTCTATTGACAGCACAACACAATAAGGCACAACTGGAGCGCCCCCCCCCCCGAAACACATCCATACACTGAGATGTATTGATCTGAAGTCTGCTATGACTCTAATTTATAATTGCATTTGTTCTCTCTCTCCCTCTCCCGCTCTCGAGCTTCTAAGTTATTAACTGCTACAGAGTGATGTACAAGAAGCCACAGAGAGTAAGGAAGCTAACATCAGAGTACACGAGGGGGAACAGGCCGAGC
This sequence comes from Nematolebias whitei, assembly GCF_014905685.2. Taxonomy (NCBI): domain Eukaryota; kingdom Metazoa; phylum Chordata; class Actinopteri; order Cyprinodontiformes; family Rivulidae; genus Nematolebias; species Nematolebias whitei. The sequence continues at coordinate 5,786,070 of NC_056511.1, read as the reverse complement.
ATACGCTGCGAGCTGTAAAGGAACCGAGAGGAGCCACAAACGGCTAACGTCAGTCGGTAAAATCCGCCACTTGACCTTCAGAAGCTGCTAAACCACAAAAACAAACCAAAGGTCAAGATTTCCTTGAAATAACTGAGATCACTAGACGGGTTTCACACCAGAATGTTGAACCAAGACTTCTTTTTCTTCTTCTTCTTCTTTCGGCTGCTCCCTTCTTCAGGGGTCACCACAGCGAACTGAGTCGCACGAAAACTTGGCAATTGTTCTTCCGCCGGATGCCCTTCCTGACACAACCACAGACCACTGTGTGGAGCAGAGAGCTGCCATCTAGGGCGCCCAGGGGTGCGGATGGTGGGGGTTAATGGCCTTGCTCAAGGGCCCAGAGTGGAGCAAATGAGGGCGCTTCATCTATCACACACACATTTGATGTTGTCAGTACTGGGAGTTGAACCAACGATCTTCCGATCACAGGCTCACCTTCTCCAACCTCTGCGCCACCACTGCCCTTTTAAACTAAAACCATCTCATGGTAAGAAATGATTAGTTATAGCTACTCCGGTCCAAACTTGACGACGACATTCACTATTCTGATCTTGCGTGATCTGTTAGTTTTTGACGGATGTGTAGGAAATGACTCTCAGCTACTACCACACCAAACCACTGTCTGAGATAATGACGGAGTTATGGTCCGTTTTGTGTTTCCTAATGTCATTTAGCTGTGGCGGCCATCTTGAATGTGGTTAACTTCTACAGTTGTCCATCCAGTAATTATTGACAGAGTTTAATTAGAATCCATCCTTTTTTATTTTTCATTTTAAGATTCTTTTATTTGTTTTTAAAAGTTTAAATGGTCTTGCTCCATCCTACCTCTCTGAGCTGCTTCACCCATACTCTCCTGCTCGGTGCCTGAGATCAGCTGATCAGCTGCTCCTGAAGGTGCCGAGGTCTAAGCGGAGGCTCAGAGGGGACAGAGCTTTTTCTGTTGCTGCTCCAAGACTGTGGAACGATCTCCCTCTTCCCATCAGACGAACCCCTTCACTGTCCAGTTTTAAAACTCTTTTAAAAACATATTTTTACTCCCTGTCTTTTAGCACACACTGAATTTTGCTCTGCACCGTTTTTATTATTATTTTTTTATTAATCTTAATGTTTTAACAACTAGTGTTTAAATGTTTATATGTACAGCACTTTGTGGCAACTGTGGTTGTTTTAAAGGGCTTTATAAATAAAGTACTATTATTATTATTATTATTTTAAAAGGTATTTTGCTAACAAACCTACACACAAAGGCAAAAACATTTTTGCTTTTGACTGTTGCCAATAAAATTCCCTTTCGGTCAGCACACTCGGTACAACATGAGTATGGGGGATTGCGCCCTCGTGAGACAAACCTGAAGAAGTTTCTTTCCAGACGCCTGTCAAGGCCAATGAGACTGCTGCGTGCACAGGAGGCCCCGCCCACCTGGGATATAGCGTGGTCTCATTTCCCTAATCTTTTTGCACTTCACCTCGCTTTAACCTGACTACAGGTGTGTGGCTTAACTGTCCGACTGGAGGTGAGCTTGCTCCCTGCCCCTGGCGTCGCTACAAGGTTCGATCCTGCTCGTTTAGCTGCTAACTCGTAGCATCTGCTAACCCCGTTGAGCTCTGGTAAGAGTCACTTTTCTGCCTTGCTGGCTTCTGGCCTGTTTAGCTTGCTAACCTGCCAAGTTCGCTCTTCCTTGTTTAGCCTTGCTAACGAGGGAGCGCGTAGGAACAGCACAGCTAACTTTTTGCCTGTTGAGCTTGCTGAATGACAAACTATTCTCTCTATCGCTAACATGGCGCCGGAGAAGAGCAAGAAGAAGCTCAGAGCCTCTAGCAAAGCTAGCAAGGCAGGAAGCCCTGGCTCACGTCCACGTGGGAGCGCTTGTGGCAAAAACATTTCTGCCTTGGACTTTGGCTGAGGGTTTAATTAATCTGACTTGATATAATCACGCCAGATAAGCTGCGATAATCTTGAACCAGGATGAACGAGTGTTAAAACGTAAACCGCTGACTCAGGGTGAAGGTGGTAATGTGTCTGAAAACTCAAATTCAGCTGCTGCTGTGTTCAAACAGTCCTACAGCCTTTAAATAAAACGTTGAAGTTGACTAAAAAGTACAAACTGAATTAACAGAAACGTTGCAATTGGTTGTCAGGTCCTCCAGTAGTTTCTCCAGTTCTCCTGCATTAAAACAATTTTTTTCCTCGTCCATTTGCTGCTGTCAGACACTCTGACTCTTTGTCAGGGAAAGGAAAAGTAAATTAGGTTCCTCTGGCTCCTCCTAGTGCTTCTCATGTGAGAATTCACGACCAGAAAAGAACCGGGAGGGATGATCTAAGCGGTGTAAATCACAGCAGCTTGTACAGATTACTGGTCTGCAGGATCCTCTGCAGGAAGAGGCTTCGGTGGTGGTCGGCTTAGAGACAAAAGTCTGGGGTGAGCGGGGTGAGACTACACACGAACGTTTGAAGCGGAGGTGTTTTAAAGAAATACAACAATTGACAATCAACATCATGTTTATACACCACTTATATCCAACACAACAGCTTTCACATTATTATTTTCCTGGTTTTCTTTTAGTGCTTAATGGGTTTTGCATTTTAGTTACTTCCGCAAACTGTGCTGTTTTAGCACAGAACATCTCATGAAACAGACAAACCTCTCAGTAATGATGTACATCTACAGCTCATTAACTTTTGGAGTCAACTTGGATGAAGATGGCCGCTACTGCAAAGTGACATAAAAAAAAAAAAAAAGCACAAAAATAGCTATAATTCAGCCAGACAGGTTTTGAAGCTGAAATTTGGCGTGGAAGTGGCTGAGAGTTATTCCAGTTACTTAATCTAAGAATTTACAGATTGTAATACAAAGCGGCATCGTTTTAGTTTTTAACAAGTCGTACGCCGACGTTCCTCGTTGCTGAGGGATTTGAAGAGTGAATGTTTGTGGTGTTCAAGATGAGTTTTTTTTTTTTTTAATGAAACTGAACAGAGAATAAAGTAAACCTTAAAATTTTTGATGCAAGATGTTCAAGTAGGTAGGAGTTACACTGTTTAGAAGAGGGGTATTTTTTATTTATTTTTTGCTTATCCAAGGCAGCACAGAGCGAGAGATCCTGGAGTGAAGGAGCAATTTTATCCTCGTTAGGTGCAATGGTGGAGCCGGGGGGTGGCCACTGGTACCTTGGCCATTATAAAATATTCTTAGGTCATTCCAATCATTTGAGGAAACTATACTTTTAGATAATATAAAAACTACCAAGTATAGTTTTCTCAAATGATATGGATTGTTAGTTGACATTAGAGCTGTCATTTCTTACCCAAACCTGGAGCCCAGCCCCAGCCGACCCGGATTAGAGCCGGGCCAGGCCGTAATAATGTGCTTAATGTGTTGGTGTTGGGCTTTCATTGCGCCAGCGGACGCGTGCGGCTGACGATCCAATTATATGGCAGCATGGATTGCCATACAATCACCAGCCGCATGCGACCATTTGACCGCGTGCTGACCGGCCTTGAAAGAGGTAAAAAGTTCAGTTAAGCTTCAGATGGACTACTGCCAGCGATCCATCAGCCCAAATGGACGTTCATTCAGCCACTGAACTCAGCGGACGCGCACGGCCGACGACCCAAACAGGTGAGATCACAAAATATCAGACATGTCAGAGCAGGGTCCATGTCTGAATAATGCAGAATGCATGCAGAAGCAGGGATTTAATGCCCTTTGACGGCCATGAAAGGACAAACACCCCCTCAGCTCAAACCTTCTGCCTCCTTTACTCAGCTGCAAACGTCCGCCGATCATTAATAACTATATAAGTAGTCAAAGCTTAATGAAAAATGTCTGTTTTTTTTTCAGATTTGGACCTGTAATTACTGATGAGTTGTCAGGTTGGGTGGGGTTCGGAAGGGATTGTTACGGGCTGGGTCAGATTTTTTGGGCCCAAATGCAACTCCACTTTATATACATAGCTGGTGGCAGCCATCTTGGCTTTTGAAGTGGCAACACACACACCAAAATGTCGGTACCTCTCTTATTTTTCACTTATCATGCGCTCAACAAGGATGGATGGATGGTATTCTCGATTCCTCCTCTCCGGTCTGCAACAAGGGACAAAAATTTAATCTAGCTAGTGTCGTCCCTGCAGCAACTGTTTTTGCAACACTATCGGCAGAAACTTTCTGATAAATCAAACGATTTTACAAAATGAAGACTGGAAGAATCATTCGTATGTACCCAACTTTTAGAAACATTTGTGCTTTTAATATGATGCCATAATTTTATAAACAGTGCCAATGTACAGCACAAGAGACATTTTACTTAAAACCCAAGAAGAAATGTTTAAATTAGTAAAATGGGTTTTGATTAACGTTTCTGTCTCCAAGTGAGGCTGAGGAATGAAGGTTCTGGTTAACAGTTTTTCAGCAAACCTCCAGGTTTTGGAGGGATGATTTAAAAAAGTGCTTCAGTTTTAGAGTTTTTCTTTAAGCTAAAGGGAGAAATCTTATGAGCCAAAAGTGGAACCAGATGCAGACTGCACTGTTTGCACTGTTGCATATTTGAATATATTAACATACATTATTCATCACTGACTTCATCTTTTTCTCCACCATCACTTTCATTAATTTCAACACTATGACACATCACTACGCTCCATACCAACAGCCTTCAAATAAAATTCAGTGAGGTCGGCTTAAAGGAATATTTCTGTCAAAAGTCCAATATGTATATTTATATATATGCTTTAAGTTCTTTTGAGCTATGCTAGATTTCTTCACTCACTTTATAGTTTTTTCAGCCTGTACCTTTTTGTAGGCCTGCATCAGAAACAGCCAGCCAGATACCGTATTTTTCAGACTATAAGACACTTAAAATCCTTTAATTTTCTCAAACATCAACAGTGAGCCTTATAATCTGGTGCACCTTATGTATCAAAACATACCCGTTCATTGGTATTGCGCCTTATAGTCCGAAAAATACGGTACACTAATTAACGTAAATGCTAGAGCAAACTATAGAAGAGCATCAACAGATAAAATGAATTACCGTAAATGTAGGAAAAGTTGCACCTTACAAAATTAGTTAACATGAATTGCAAGAAAATCTGTACTGCCTAAAATGGGTGAATGTACAAACAGGGAAAATGTGTGCAAGTAAAAGCATACATTTAAAAATATACAATTCTCTTGAACAAAATATGTGTCCAGATCTGGTTCTGGATCTGGATTACAGTCCTCTATTTAGAGACCCCTACTTTATAGAGTGACACCATTAGCCTATAATGGAATCAGTTATGACTGTGATTGTTCGGAGTGCAATAAAAACGACCAACACGGTGTCTTAATGCGCTCTGCAGCTTGTTGAGATCTCAGTTTAATTTATTTAATCAACAAACTAGACTTGACGTTGCTCTCTGGCGCTGGATTCCCCTCAAGCACGAGCGATGATTGCTCTGCATCCTGGTGTGGCATTTCCCTGCCACCATCGAACTCAAGTGAACCAGAAGAGACATTCAGCAGAGCACGTCGGACAAGGGGTGTCCCCAATGGACCAAGGGGTGTCCCCAATGGACCAAGGGGTGTCCCCAATGGACCAATGGGTGTCCCCAATGGACCAATGGGTGTTGCAGTTATAAAAGCATCTTAAGGAGCTTTTATAGTTCGTTTGTAACCTTACTGATTTGTGTGTCGAAGCTTACAGTATCTACCTTCACAGGTGTTGACTGAGGCAAGAATCAAATCAGGAACACATATGAAGCAGCTCAAAATGTATTTTTTATGCCTCCCTGGTGATGTGCTGTGGAGGGTTAAAGAGATTACATTTACCCTGAGTTACATCTTGTCCCAGAAACGGATGACTGTACCTTTACGATGTCTTCATTAGAAGACTTGCACTGCACGAAGGCTGAGACGTCCGTGACGGCCCCGTTCATCTCTATGGAGACCATTTTGACGGGAATGGCCACAGTGCGCCCGGTCAGAATGGCCGTGTTGATGATCTCGGTGTCCTGCAGAGGTAGAAAAATAGACACGGCCTTTATGTAGCAGTGAGAGGCGGGGAGTGATTTTCTTTTATATTCTCATCAGCATTGCTGAGGTCCATGTTTAAACTCATTATCGTCACGGCCCCCGTGTCGGCCAGGTGACACTGTGCCGGAGCAGAACTCATTTCTGTGTGCTTAAATGTCTCTCATTGGATTTCATCAACTGACATTTTCATTTCAAGAGTGCTTTTTTTTCCTCCCAATGAGTAAGAGGAGGAAACTGAGACGGGGATGGAAAGGACAGAAAAGTCATACCTTTTTATTTTAATCATTCTGGAAAGCCATTTGTGGTCCTATGAGCTTAAATTTCAGGCTAAAATGAAAAAAAGCAAGACATTTAATATACTGCTGTTCAGACTGAGGTATTTAATCTTTATATGATTAGAGTTTTAGCACTTTAGCCTCAAATCAAGTTCAGATGGTTCACATTGTCTCATTGTGTTATAACTTTCCTTTACTCGCTCAAGTCTTTTTTTCAGTCATTGCACAATTTAACGCATTGGAAACTTAATCAGGCTGAAACAGCTAAAACTCATTTAATGAATGAACAAACAAAAGCCATTTTTAAAATACATCATTAAAGAAATGGGTCTAAAAGAAACAGAAGAAAGAGAAATGAATTGATATTTTAGAAGAGTCTTCTGGCATCAAAGGTTTGGGATAGGATCTCTTTAGCCTAAAGTTTAGGTTCTTCTAAAGAACTAAGCTTGGCGTTTATCAACCCAGACTCTCAAATAGCAACAAAGATATTGGCTAACAGAGTCATGTGACATACAGTAAGTCTTGCACTGCAATAACAATCCTCTCTCATCCATCCATCATCTTTTACTCGCTTCTTCTTTTTTGGATCGCGGGGGGTCACTGGTGTCCATGTCCAGAAGTCACTGTGTGAAAGGTGGGGGACAACCTGGACAGGTCTCCAATCCATCACAGGGACACATAGAGACAAACGAGACAAACAACCATTCACTCTCGCTCTCTCTCACACCTAGGGACAATTTAGAGTTACCAATCAGCCTAACATGCATGTTTTTGGTCTGTGGGAGGAAACCGGAGTACCTGAGAAAAGCCACGCATGCACGGAGAGAACATGCAAACTCCACCCAGAAAGGACCCGGGCCGGGATTTGACTCGGTCACCTTCTCGCCGAGAGGCAACAGCTCTACCAACTGCGCCACCGTGCTGCCCCAAACAGACAACTATTAATTAAATGTTGCAAAACACTAGCTAAAAGCAGCAAAATGATAGTTAAAAGCTAAAAATAAAAAGGTAACAAGAAGTTAAATGTAGTAGAATGGTAGCTAAAAGCTAACAGAAGCTGAGCAGTAGCTAAAAGTAAAAACTGTAACTACAGTAGTCCCTCGTTTATCGCAGGGGATCCGTACCCTGAAGCCCCGCAATAAGTGAAAAACCACCAAGTAGGAATAGTAGTACAAGTAGTAAGTAGTAGTTTAT
>NC_056511.1:5757885-5778449 GCF_014905685.2 Nematolebias whitei | reverse complement strand
TTTTAAACTCTTCCCACACTCTTGCAATATTCCAAACAATGTTTCTAAACTCTAAACGCTCTAAAACAGCACAGAATGTCACGATTTCCATCTCTCTGCCTCTGCTGCCTTTTGACACCTGCAAGAGTCCTTGACCACGCCCACTTTCCCGCTCTGCATGGGGAACAGCTGATCAGCTGCAGCAGGACGTTTATGCAGTGTGGGCTGCACATAGGCGCAGAAGGTGCTAAATAATTTAAAATAATTTATTTTAAATAAAAATTCCATGCTCAACCATCAATCAGCCAATTGTGTGTCATGTCCACGATGAAGCGACTCCGCGATAAACAAACTGCGAAGTAGCAAAGGACTACTATAAATGTTGCAAAAGCCTGTTTCAAAAGAGCTAACTGCTAGCTAAAAACAGCACAAGCTTAGTTAAAAGCTAAATGTATCAAAAGACTAGGATAACAGAACAGTAGTTAAAAGCTAAAAATAGCACACAAAGACACAAACAGACTCCTGAAAACTCCTGAAGCTGATGTCAGGGAGGAAAACCATTTTTAAAAACACTGAAGAGATCTTCATGCAATTCTCTGGAGGGAATATTTTATAAATGTTACAGAAAACAAAAGTCAAAGCACCTTTTTCCTTAAACAAACGTTTTAACATTTGAATAGATAAAATAGCTCAATGTATGCAGAAGCAGAGGGAGTACAAATATCAACGTACAACCCCCCCACCCCCGTGCGATCGCCGAGTCAGTATTCGCGCTATTAGTCTACACATGATCAAATCAGCTCATTAGTTCTGTTTGATGTGTTGCTGATGTAGTTACAAGAAAATAACTTTTATTTTCTCGTTCATGTGAGGGGAGCGGCCCAGATCAGAGGCTGAAATCCTGCACGTCTTCCAAAAGCAGAAATCCAGAATCGTCTCCCCAGCTTTTATTCTCCAGCCCTAATGAGGCAGCTAAGCGTAAAGTCTGTTTCTCCTCTCATGTGATCTGAGCAGAAATCGAGGGAATATCACACACACTCAGTTTTGTCACTTCTTCAGCTTCGCCTGAAACACAAAACAAACAGAACGCAACACTTGTGTCATATTCTCTAAAACCCTTTAGTTTGTTTTCAGGCGTTTTTCTAAAATCCTGTTCGACTCGTGCGTGATTTCTTCATCACGTCTGAGGACCCTCTTCATCCGCTTGATGCCGAGGAATCAGATGCATTTGTTTACGCAGATCTACTGCAACTCAGAAATGAACGCTTTCTTTCTGTGGAAAGTTGGTTTCACCATAAAAAACAAGATTTTCAAGCTTTGACTGATAACTGTGTAAGACGGCATCATGCGATCAACAGTGTGAACTTCTACCAACGTTCGCTTCTCAATAATTTACAGTCTGCATGAAATAATGAAGAACTTGAACAGAATTCTGAGCAACAACAGTAAGTATGATATGAAACGTGAAAGCTGCAGAACATCAACTTAACAGGTAAGTCATTGCTAATATTTTATTTGCACAAATCTGCATATAGACTAAAATATTTATAGTCTGCTTCCATTAAAAGCGGGTGACATTGTAATTGTTCATTTGTCAGTAAAATATTGATAGTTAAACGTCTATAACTTATAACCGTCATTTTTTTATGTATGGAGCTAAAACTTAGTGTGGTAATAGATGAGAGTCGTCCCCAACACATAGTCTGAGCATTAAATGGTTGGTTTTTGGTTAAGTTCAATGAACCTTTCAGAAAGTTAACTGTGTGTTTAAAAAAAGTCCTGATGTTAGCTCAATCATCCAGGTACATAAATCACAAAAATGTTAAATCACGTCATCTGGAATGATTCTTCTTGGAAGAAACGATTTGTCTTTTATCCGAAAGACTTCGTCAGTCTGAGGCCTGCCAACCAGATCTGTCGTATTAAGTAGCACGTTACTGACGTGTTTCAAACCAGTCTGCTGTGAAGTTCCCAGACACTGGCTTTACACATGGAAAATGGAGGACCATCAGTCTAAAACAATCGATCATCAGTGCATAACAATCAAATGTTATAGGAAAAATGGCTGCTTACTTCTCACCAAACCAGCCCAAGGACAACCTGGACAAAATGGTTAAGAAGAAAAAAAAAAAGTACTGTATTTTTCGCCCTATAAGTCGCAGTTTGTTGCATAATTTGCATGCCTGCGACTTATACGTCGAAGCGACGTATTTATAGATTTTTCCATATTTTTAAACCAATTTTTGGCTGAGATATGACCGTTTTCAGTCATTCTGACTGAAAAGATTGAACACTACCATTTTCAGATGCTAGATGGCAGTCAAGTATTATGGCATGTCATTGTGCCATGCAATCAGTAAAAGTGGCCATTAATGGCACAGTCGGCTTGCCATAGCCTACCACCTTCGTCCAGCTCACTTGGAGCAACTATCAAATCAGCTTCATGTCGCTGCGCCACCCTGGCGAAATGCAGCTGATTTGACCGTTGAAGTGCATTTATTACGTAAACGTTAATTTATTATATTTATTTATTAACCTTTATTTAACCAGGCAAATCCCATTGAGATCACAGATCTCTCTTGCAAGGGAGGCCTGGACCTGAAGGCAGACCAACATGCATGTTTTTAGTCTGTGGGAGGAAACCGGAGCACCCGGAGAAAACCCACGCAAGCACGAGAAGAACATGCAAACTCCACCCAGAAAGACCCCAGGTCCAACCGGGGATTGAACCCAGGACCTTCTTGCTGTGAGGCAACAGTGCTAACCACTGAGCCGTTGTGCTGCTAAAGTTCAACCGAGACTCACCTTTGCTATAAGGTCGAGCAAACAAATAACTGTTTTTAGGTGATCATCTTGTTAAATTTTGAAGAAATGCACGGCGAGTCCTCCCATGCACGTGCTTACAGCTGATGCAGCTGATTTAACCGTCAAAGCGCATTTATTGAGGAAAAGTTAGACTGAGACACACCTTTACTATAATTTCGAGCAAACAAATACTTGTTTTTAAGAGTTAATCTTGTTAAATTATTGTTAAAGTCCTCCTGTGCACGCTCCCGTGGCTACCGTTTGGCAGCCGATCGATTTTTGGCACAACACTGGCCCACATTTCCGGGTTGTTAGCGGTGACGTGCAACAAACGTGACGTGTCAGCGATCACGCATAATAGATGTGATTTATATGGCGAAGCGATGTATTTATGGATTTTTCCACTTTTTCATTCAACCTTTATTTAGACAGGTTAATCTCATTGAGCCTCGAAGACATTTACAAGAGAGACCTGATTTCAACAGAGTGATGACAACAACGGACAACGGCAACAATAGACAGTCATAAAAGAGGCATACAGATATTTTTTTTTGTTACAAATTAAAATAGCACTTTATTAGACATATTTGGACTGATGCGACTTATAGGGCGGAGCAACGTGTACGACGGAAAATATGGTAAGTAGGCTCAATCATCCAGGTAAATAAATCGCAAAACAATTAAATTGTGTTCTGTTTTGTGATTTACCTGGATGACTGAGCTTTACGTCAGGACTTTTTATTAACCATTTTAGCCAGGTTGTGCTCGGGCTGGTTCCATGTGCGGCAAGCGGGCATCAGGCATATAACAGTTGATTATTATGCACTGACGATCGATTGTTTAGACCGATGGCTCCTTTTTGCACGTGTAAAGCCATTTTCTTGGAATGCCACAGCAGAATGGATTGAACCACGTCAATAAGGTGCTATTTATACGACAGAGCTTGTTGGCAGGCCTCAGTTCGGATAAAGAACAAATAGTTGATGACATGATTTAACTTGTTTGTGATTCGTGTGTTAACTGCATTCATGGTGGGTTTTGAGTCGGTTTCCAAAAAGCCTCCACCTGCAGCCGCAGAATCCGCTCCAGCGCAGAACATTTTCTCCCGTCCAGGCAGCAACAGGCCATGCAATGTTAATTAAAACAAGCCAAGAACGCAGAACCTGCCTGAAACTTTAAACACACTCGTCACACACTGATGTTTTCTGGAAGTCCACCACATCTGGCGCAACCTAAATTATAAATCCAACCGGCACGGTTTTACTTCTGTAATATATTTGTTTAACGAACCGGTTTGCTTGACGCTAATCATATTATACACAAGTCATCTCGTCTAATACTAATCACAATCTGCAGGTTTTTAACCAGATATGACAGACAGTATTTTTTTGTTTGTTTTTATAAAACTTGGGTTTCCAGGTTTTTGTAGTCTGGCCAGTTTCCAGCAGACCTGTGTGGAGAAGTGACTGCACTCTGGAGCAAAATCCTAATTGAAAGACAGCCTTCGTCAGCTCCTCTTCCTGTTTTGGCATCTGTTAGACGTTCACTGCACGGGACACTTCACACATAAATATGTGCTGCAGTGGGAGCTCTAATTAAGCTTACCTAAATTCAGCTCGGAGCACAAAAAAACAGTCATTCCTCAGAGTTATCACTTCATTTAATTAGCACACAAACTCTCACATTGCAGTTAAATTGTAAAGATTTGTTCGGTTCCTGAAAGTGTTTAAGTGCACAGTGTAAACGAAACACACAGGCAGGGAATAAAGCTGAAAATAAGGCTCTCACTGCATGAAAAACATCTATTTTAGATTAGATTTATTTCACATAAATAAAATACAGAAACACAAAATCATCTCAAGTCAATATATTTTTTAAATAGTGTTTTTTTTTTTTATTCAGGCATGACTTGGGCCCCCAAAAAAGTACAGTTAAACTATAAAAGCTTTAAATAATTTCAAATATTTTGACTTGAGCCTTGTAAACTCAGTTTCACTCCTATATAAATCAGCCTGTCGGTGACCAGAAGGATCAACTGGAACATCGACTACAAGGGGCAGAACATTCTTTTTTTTTGGGTTCAAAAATGTCTGGAGTGTGTGGAGTTCCAAGCATTATAAAACCGCATGAGAGATCTGGTTGTGCACGGAGATTCATACACAGATCAGACTGGAACCACTCACTTCACTTGACAAAGCTAGAATAAAGTCTGGTTACAAGAACTGTACAGTAATTACAGATGATTTAAGACTTTTGCACAGTGCTATAAACCAGCAAAGCAATGAGTTGCCTTTCGGCCACAGAGTTGTGCCGTCTCATTTTAACTGAACAAGGTAGTAAATTATTATTGTGGGGGTTTGTTTTGTTTCTTTTGATCAGATTTTGTGTTTTTAGCTCATAAATCTCATTTGTTGACACTGAATCAAAACTCTATGGTTGTCTCATTTGTCTCTAAGTGTCCCTGTGATGGACTTGCGACCTGTCCAGGGTGTCCCCCGCCTCTCACACACTCCTGCATATTAGATGGATGGATTTTTAGTATATTCTACAATCCACTCAAAGGAAACGAGAGATTAAAACTCATCTTTCACTGTGGCCATGGTCTCTTGGCGACCTCACAAGATCCTTTTCCATCTGAAAATCAGCATACGATGATGATGATTATTTTTTATAGGAGGCCAACTCAAGGGGCTGAATGAGGAGAAATAACGTTTTTTTATTTTTATTTTGTATAACTGCTACTGCTTAGCAGAACAATGTCAGTGCTAGTTTAATTGGACACATTGGCAGGGTGAGAAAACGTATCTCTCTGTGCAATTTGTTTTCAAATGATTTAAATTGCCATCTAAATAAATGACACAACAACTCTTCTTTTTTTTTAGTTTAGCTTTAACAAATTATTTTTCTAGAAGTCATTGAAAAACAAACAAAAATATACCAAACAGTCCTAATTACCAGGCACAGCAAAGAGAAACAGTGACAGAGGCTGGCTGCTATTTTGCATGTGAAGTTATTTCTAAGGCAAAGTCAAAAAAAGCACATTCTGCTGTGCTGCTCCAAACATCTGGGGACAATATGCATGAAAATCCCAAATGTCGAGGGGACAAGGGATATTAAGTGAACCTTATGTTCCAACAGATGTGCCGTACACGAAGCCATAACTGCAGCTCAAGTAGATTTAATGGGACTTCATATGCAGAGCAGCTTTAATTATGCAAATACAAAGAAGACAACGAGAGTTATCATCCTGACACACGTATCAGATCCTACAAACACTTGGTGCACACACAGAAAGACTGTTAGTGTTATTTATGTGTCGCAGGAGCTGCAGTGTGCAACCAGCCCAATATCTTATTTCTTAAAGCAGCAGTGATGATCTTTGCTCCACATAAACAAGAGAAAATTATCCCGAAGAAAACCTGTCACCAGTTTCTATGACCTTTCTGTCCACTTGTCCTGGATCCAGCCTTCAGATTCATCATTCATCCACAATAATACTTGACTACTGTCAAAAACTCTGGTTTTGGTCCTTCGGATAAATAGAAGAAGAAAAAAACAGCAGCAGGAGACAATCAAATGTCTCTCCTGCTTGATTAAAGTCCTTTTCCTTCCATAATCTGTTTATTGCCTTTGATAATTACGTACCACCTTCCACAAAGATAAGTGGCACTTAGTGGCTCCTAACAATCACCAAGTCATCAGCATAGAAGTTGATTACATTTGTGTTTGATCACACTTCTGTCTCAATTGCACCTGTTTACAGCGTCCTCCAAAAATGCTAAACCCACCGATGATTTTCAAGGAACAGTAGTCCCTCCCTTATCGTGTGGGCTACATTCCACACACCCCCATAATAAGTGAAAATCTGTGAAGTAGGGACATTATATTTATTTTAGTATTTATATATATTTTAAGGCTTTTTAAAACCTTCCCACACTCTTGCAATGTTTTAAAAAATGTTCTAAACCAGGGGTGTCAAACTCACTTACAAAAGGGGGCCAAAATTAAAACCTTTATCAAACTAAGGGCCAATTTCAGAATCTTCATTAACTCAAATCAGATACCCAACATCTTTTCTTGGTTGCAGGTTCCTCAACAAGAGTTTGATTGGTCTCGTTTGACGTTCTCTATTGCACTTTTGACATCATAATCAAAGATTAATGAAAAAATTAAAGTGGTAAAAGTCTTTTACATTTAAAATAACATCTTGAGGGCCAGATAAGATGTCAACGAGGGCCACATTTGGCCCCTGGGCCTTGAGTTTGACACATATGTTATAAACTCTCAAAACGCTCTAAAAGAGCACAGCGAAAGAGAGCAGACAGACTGATGCTACGGTTACTGAGCCAATCCCAGGGGCGGGCTGGCAATCGGGAGCACCAGGACATTTCACGGTGCTCCCGATGGCCAGTAGCGATGGGGAAAGACAGACCCCACCCACCCCTCCTTTCTCTTTCTGAAGCTGTCTGTCACAGCAGAGCAGAGGCACACAACATGTTGCATGCCTGCCTGTTCTGTGTCTATGCTCTGCTGTGACAGTCAAACTCAGAAAGAGAAAGGAGGGGGCACCTTAGTGATCACTGAGCGGGCCAGGCCACCGGGAAATGTCCCGGTGCTCCCGATGGTCATTCCGCCCCTCAGCACAATGCTCTTGTTGGGCACCTTTCATCAATCAGCATATCATATGTTGTGTACAATCTTACGTTGAAACCCCACAAAAGAGTGAGTCTGGGAAAGTCCAACCGTGAAATATGAGGGACTACTGTACTGCACAATTTTTTATTCTACTGCTCATTCAAATTCAATATTAAATTAATATTTTTTACAGGAAAAAAGGCTGTGTGCTGAGCTCACTGGTCTTCACACGTACAGTAACTGTTTCATGTTTCCCTTTCCCAATTTAATAATTTAATTTGCAGACGACACCATGGTTGTTGAGCTGATCACTGATTCTAAAGATACCCAAGATGATATTTTGAAATTCAGAAGAATAAATGATGCAGACCATACCCCCTCTTCACATCAGCAGTGATTTGGTGGAAAAAAATAAATGTGGAACTCTGAGTATCTGTATAAGAAAAGAGCGGGCCTGGTCTTATAATACCCCTCACATTATGGGAAAAGCTCTGCAATGCCTACGCTTTCATAAGAAGCTAAAACATATCAACCTCCAACAACTCCTGATGAACTTTTACTGCAGCACTAACAGCTGAGACCCAGAAGACACGGAGACTGGTGAATGAGGGCTGTGAAAAATTGATTGATTAGCACTACCCTTCCAGACGGACAGTGTACGACGGAGCTTTAGGGCCACGCTAAGAAAAAAAAATTACATTGCCACGCTGAGATTTTTTTATAAGCCATAAAATTACAAGAATAAAGTTGAATAAAGTCTTAATATTACAAGAATAAAGTCATACGAGTCTTTTTGCAGCTCTTGTGTCCCCCCCCCCCCTCCCATTAGTCAGATCCACAACGTGACCTGTCAATCAATCCACTAGGCGTGTCAGTAAATGACCAATCCAAAGCTACTTTGTAAATGAGTTGTAATATTATCCGGACTCCGACACGGTTTACCGCATTTAATCTGCGGTAAAATGGAGAATGTTGAGCATCTTGTTAAATTATACTTTGGTATTGGTTTTACAAATGAGATATTTAATCTGTTAGCACATCAGCACCAGATTATTAGGACTTTGAACCAGTTTACAGTCAGGTGGTACGCTCTGATGGGCTGCAGCAGCTCTCTTACTTCGGATTGGTCATTTGCTGACACACCTACTGGATTGATTGACAGGTCGTGTTGTGGATCCGACTTGTGGAAAAAAAAAATAAACGAGAGCTGTAAAAAAAAAAAAAAAAAAAGAAGTCTCGTACGACTTAATTCTCATAATATTATGGCTTTTATTTATTTTTTCTTAGCGTGGCCCTAAAGCTCCATCGTAGACGGTGTGTATTCTGACATACTGTTGGTGAAAGCTAGAATTCATCACGTCCTGCTCATCACCTGTTTGTTCCCACACCACTGGATAAGAGCTACAGAGCCATGATCTTTTGAAAAACTGAGAAACTCTTTCTACCCTCGAGCTGGAACCCTACCACAAGATCTGACACTACTTCCTCTTCCTTCTTTTGTACATTTTTTAATTTTAAGACAACGAATCAGTTTGTGCCCAATTAATTTGTAATACTGTTGCATTAAGCTATCTGTGATAATAATGTAGATATAGTCACCCAGGATTACAATGAATACTTCTCTAAAAACACCCAGACACACTTATTTGCTCTACCAGTGCATAATTCATGTATTCATTGGATTGGACGGTGTAGCGCTGACTCAACTGTGTAGTCTGTGGTAGAACAAAAATGCATTTTGTATTGTTTCTCCTGGTGCTCAGTAGCTTCCACACTACATTTTGTTATATGCACAATGAGAATAAAGCTGACTTATTCTTATTAATTATAAAATAACCAGATTCACTGCAGAACATTACTAAACAACTAAGGGTTATTGCTGCAAACACTTTACCCTCAAAACATCTGCCTTTAAACGTAAACAGTTGATAGACTTTAATTCCTTTAATTGGTCTTTTTGCCACCATTAGTCCAAATAAAGTTAAACTAATCTAACAGAGTCCACTTTATTCATGTGAATGTTGAAAGCGTAGTCATAAGATCCCTCATGGTTTTGTACTTTGACATATTTTTCAATTTTTAATAAATATCAATATAGCATACAATGTTATTTCTACAAAAATATCTCTGAATAGAAGAAGCTTGGTATGAAAGTAGGTCATTTCTTTCTTTTCCAAGTTTTAGGGCTGCACAAATCCTGACTAATCCCTTTCAGTGTGTTCTCACCAAACAACAACAGATAAATACAGCGTTGGTTGGACATTTCAAACACACCTCGGTGCTTTACTAATTTCAGTGCAGACCTAATGCAGAGTGCCTGTGTACTGGACAGCTGTAATCTCTGGCAGAAATTACAGGTAACACAGTAAGGAAGGCTGTAATTTGCTCAGTTGTTCTGCTGAATCTATATAATACTGTCATCTACGTCCCCTCAGGTAGTTGAGTTAAGACACAGTGAGATCAAATATGAGAAGTGAGAAACAGCTGGAATCTCCAAAGACTTGAACAATGGTTAAACACTCTTATATTAGAATAGGAAAAGGCTGTTAATGTTTCTCTTGTAAACCCTCAAGCTGCTGAAGTCACGGCTGAAGCCTGTAGATCAGATCTTTGTGTAGTGATTGGTACAAGTGTCCTCTGCATCTTCACAATAACTGGATTAAAAGACTCATAAATTCAAGCCTGTTGGTGATTTTTACCAAACAAACATCTTTATACTTTTTCTTTTTAAATCTTATTACTTCAAATACAAACCAATAACTGTTTTTCAGACAGATTAGCGTATGTATAAAAACTACAACCAGTTTCTTAAAGCTAAGTGAAATGATTCAGCACTCTTGGCGATGGCATTTATTGTTAAAATCTGTTTACATTTGTCTTATTTATTGCTTTTGAGCTTCTGCTTGGACGCTAATTGCATTGTACTGCCTTGTACTTGTGACATGTGCAGTGATAAAACTTTAAATCTAATCTAATATTTATAAATGCTACTCATTAAGGTACTGAATGGGTATAAAGACTTTATAAATATTAATAAGCAGTTATGAAAGAGCAGAGACACCCTAGATCGATGAAGACTCAATAACATCAAATTAATATATTTATTCTGGTAAATTAATTATTTTGCTGGTTGATATGCTCATTTTACCACTTGTTTATTAAACGTGATGGTAAAAATATAACTGATGAGTTTGTCTTACTCTTGAAAACGGAGTAATCTAAGTATTAAGAGCAGAAACGAAGGCTCACCACTTTGCAAAAGGATAAGAATCATTTTGAGCTTTTTAAAAGTTTATAAAGTGTTTAGAGCTTAATTGATAACTGGGTAATTAAACATTTAAACAATTTTTTTTTTTTTGTCTTATTGTTAGGTGGTCCCAAAAAAGATTTTAAAAAATAGTATCAGCTCCTAATTTGTGTCTATTGACGTGAATTAATATAAAGTGATTTATCTTTTAAAAAGTGCCTTTCATCTCCAACTGTCTCTTGATTGATCTCATTTGCTTAATTACTGAAAATACTTTATATTCAACAGTAATTGTATCCATATGAATCTTGTTATCTTCCTGCTTACCATTGCCAGAGGGATGATGGCCTGAATGTCCCGCTGCACCACCGTCAGCTCCGTCACAACCTTTTCTGAATCAGGCACCGGGTTCTGCCCCTTGTAGTCGATGTTCCAGTTGATCCTTCTGGTCACCGACAGGCTGGTGAAGTTCTCCATCTCGAAATCCAACTGCATCACCTCCACGTTCCCCAACGCATCCCTGGCAGGTGATAACGACAAAGACACAGAGCAGAGCCACAGTGAAAGCTCAGAAATCAGCACATTTATGAGAATCGCTGCAGACCAAGAGGAAGAAATACTCGCAATGCATTCAATTCTGCTCCTGAATTAGTCGACTGGTGCTATTTTAATTATTAAGCATGCCATTTAGAGGGCTGTCAACCTTGTTCTCTACTGGAAAAGTTATATCCAAATTGTCCTTGAACCACCATATAAAGAAAAATGTATTTGTTAGGTCTTCAATATGTGATGCAATGCAGTGGAAAAACCTCAGAGATAATTAGATATGTTTCAGATGATGAAGTCTAAATGTGTTCCTCGTTTCAAGGGAGGAAGATTAAACCTGCTGCATTTTTCAATGTTTTATATAATTACACCCTGTCTTCTTCAGGCTTGTGTGCTTTTAAAAACACTGTCTGATTATCTCTTACTGATGCAAAAAAACCCCCAAGACTTAAAGATTTAGGACTCAGAGGGTTTTAGTTTGAACCAACATGCATAAAGATGCATGGGCAAAAAGCTCGGAATCTAAACACGAGTTCGGGTTTTGGTTTCAGCTCGAGTCAGACTTGTTCTGCATGCAGCAAAGCTCTAGAGACGTCAAAACACTCAGTGAGGACGAGATGCTTTTAAGGCACTTCATTCAGTCTGCAGTCGCAGAAACAAGTCGGTTGGTTTGATTTGGAGCTTAGGATTCCTCTCAGACACACGGCAGCTGACATTGTTGGAGCACCTTAAAGGTCACGGGCTTCAGAACATGAACGCTTCAAGCTGCTGTTTGAAAATTAACCTTTTCCTTACTGTAAAGGTTAAGTACTGATGCTTCTTTATGTAAACAAAGTTTAAAGAGACAGCGTTAGCATTCATGGTAAGAATGATGAAGCTCTGCAAAGTCAAATCAAAATAATCCAAACTAGAATTCGTAAGTTTTATTTTTATAACCTTAACCGGCAAGAAATTTTTAGAGGGCCATTGCTTTCAAAATTCCCAATTTTTCTAAAACATACATAAAAATCTGATGTGCACATGGACATTAAGAATTATATTTCTACATGGAGATTTTTTGTTAAAACAAACAATACATTTTAAAAAATGTTAAGCTTTTTGAGGGAAATTCTCAAGACCTCATCATGACGATGGCCTAAAACAATGGTTCCCAACCCTAGTCCTTGAGGAACACCATCCTGCATCAACGTCCATGCTCAATAATCCAGGTAAAAAATCCAACAACGTTATGTAAGGTCCTCTGGACGATTTCTTTTTTTGTTGAAATGTTTCATCGTTCATCCAAAAGACTTCATCACCTTCACCAGGGAGTTGTTTCCCTGCTTTGACACGTCTGATTTAAATGAATGGGTGATTAACGGGCTTCTGCAGATCATGAGTAAGTAATTAAATCACTGAATCAAGTGTGTTGGAGCAAGAATACAATTAAAACATGCAGGACGGTGTACCTCAAGGACCTGGGTTGGGACCACTGAAAGACAAAAGGGAGGATATATGGACAGTTAAAGAGGACAGAGGACGTAGTTGGAGTGAGGACAGAGGACACAGAGGACAGAGTGAGATGGAGGAGGATGACTTGCTGTGGCGACGCCTGAAGAGGGAACAGCTGAAAGAAGATGATCATGGTGATGAGCTGATTCAAGATGGCTGCCAGAGCTAACTGACCTTAAACAAAAAAGTAATATAATGTATAATGTAATATAACTCAGTCAGTTACACAGATATTAAGCTACAATTTGGAGCTGTAGTAGCAGAGAGTCCATCCCAACATAGACTCTGACTGCAAACAGATCACACAAGAAGTTTAAATCTGTAGCGTACAAGACAGTGTGATTTCCACTCCTTTAAGGGATGCTACTTTCATTTTTTAATTTGGAGACAGACGTTAGCTCCCCTAAGACTAAGGCCATGGTTCTCGACCAGAAATGTTGCGGGGAGTCTTTGTCTCAAGTCAAAGTTCAAACATCTGGTGGTCTTGTTTCTGAGTGATGGTAGGATGGAGCAGGATCGACGGATCAGGTCCTCGTCCTTAGTAACGAGGGCGTTGCTTCGGTCAGTGTCGGTAAAGAAATGGTGAATCTTCACAATGGTCAAGATCTGTAAATTTACTTGTTTAATTCCTTGAGTTCATTTTTAGATTATGTTCTATATTTCTGTGTTCTGTATTGTTTGAGTTTTGTTACTTGTGCTTGTCATCAGTTCAGTTCTCAGTTAGTTCCCTGCCCCACCCACTCTGATCCTTGCTGTTGTCCCCAGGTGTTAGTCAGTCCCCATTATTAGTGTTGCTTTATATTCTGTCTTTCTGTTCATTCCTGTCTTGTATCATTTGGATGTTGTCTCGGTCCTCCCTGAAGACTTGTGCTTTTCTGTGCCTGTGCCATTATTTTCTATTCTTTGCAAAGAAAACTTTATTTTTGAGACCTTCAGTCCCTGCATCCTGGGTCCTGAGCCTTCCAATGACCGTGATAAGAAAGAACTGAGTCGAAAGACAAAGCTCTGGGTTTACTGGTCTGTCTGCACTCCAACGCTCACCTGTGGTCATGACTGAAAGAACCAGATTCTTGATACCAGCAGTCAAAATGAGCTTCCTTCATAGGGTGGCCAGACTCAACTTTAGAGATAAAGTGAGGAGCTCCGTCAGCCAGGAGGAGCTCGGTGAACAGCTGCTGCATCGAAAGGAGTCAGTTGAGGGGGTTCAAAATGATTAGGATGTCTTCTGGACCCATGGCTTTGGAGGTTTTCCAGGCACATCTCACTTGGAGGAGATTCTGAGGCAGACCCAGAACTTGCTGGAGGGATTGTGTATCAACTCTGGTCTGGGAACACTATGGGGTCCCCCAGGAAGGAGCGTGTCGCTTGGGAGAGGGAAGTCTGGGTTTCTCTCCTGAACCTGTTGCTTCTTTGACCCGACTACAGATAAGCGGTACAAGATGGAGATGGAGACAGACATTTTCTAGAATAATAAAAGTAGCATTCCTTGTAGATGTACATCCTTTGAGTACTTTCTGCCCCAATAATATTTATTCTCAGGAGCCACTTCTGAACTAGACTTTGCTTTGCATTTAATTAATGAAAATATTTCACCGATTTAAATTAAAACCTTTTCACACGAACATTTTTGTGACATACTTGTGTATTTTTTTTTTTTTTGTCATTTCCTTTCTTTAAAAAGCTGTTCCCCTATTTACAAGTGTGAATGGAAGCGTTTTGCTCAAGGTGATGTAAACAATAATCTGTTTCACTCTGAAAATTTAAAGCCTCCATACACGTTAAGATGTTTGCAAATTAATAAATAACGTGAAGGTCAAAAGTGCTCAAAGTCTAAATGAATCAACATTAACTGCCAGTCTACAGAAATGCTTTAACATTGTCATTTCTATTTAAGGTGTTTTTTTGTACTCTGGAGACAGTTGGAACATCAAATATTGAAAATTGATATATTGAAACAAAATCCACAGATTTCTAAATGATTTTTCCAAAACTGTACACGTTTTAGTTATTTTTAGGACTAAATCTGGAAATATTACTGGGATTGTTGGCCAGCACTGACAACAAACCTCTTCTTTTAAAAAAAGTATTAAAAAATTTCTTGAAGGAATGTTTATCGCCCACTGCCTTTCATGGAAGTTTTAAACTAAGATCGTCTTACGCTGAGAAACACCAGAAGTTAAAGCTGTGTTTTTGTCAAACCTCGTCATAATCATTAATTGTGATCTCCCATAATCTGCTATTGCATTAAGTACATGTTATTAATGACTCTCAGCTACTACCAGGCCAAATATTAGCCCAATATTTGTAAAACTCACTGAGCCATTTCTGTGTTTGCTAAGGTTGATTACCTGTGACGACCATTCATAATTGGGTAGTTGCAGATGCATTGCCAATAATTACTTTGAGAGATTCTATAAAATTTGTCCATTGGAGATATTTTGCTAACATAAAACACACACCCTTAGGCAATAACTAGTCAAAAACAGCAGCATTTTTTCAGAGTTCTGACTTCCTGTTTTTGTTGATGGAACAGATAAATCCTTGTCAGCTGAAATGATTGTTTTTGTACTGAAGAAAAGCTGATCTAACCTTTTAGTTTTCCTTTGCGTTTCCACTCAACCATTAAGCTTTAGGACTTCTAAACAGCTCACTCTGAAGAAGTTGTCATGAATTGTGAAATAATCAGTGATTGGCTTTAAATGAAGAGAGCGTCTCAACAATAAAACAATCATCAATCCTGCTGGCAAGGCTTTACTTTTCCGTATTCCTTGTATCGCCACCTTATCGTGGTGAAGGAGTTTGTGTGCCTGAATGATCCTAGGAGCTATGCTGTTGAGGGTCATTTTAATTGCCCCTGGTAGGGTCTCCTAAGAGATTGGTCCAAGGTGACAGGCCAGACAAAGAGTGATTCAAAACACCTATATGGACAATGAAGAACAAGGAACTTGATGCCCCTTAACCGGACGCGAGTTACCCAGGCCTCACCCTTGAGCCAGGACTGGGGAGGGTTGTCGGCGAGTGCCTGGTGGTCTCTACACATGGGGCCCGATCAGGCTCAGCCCGAATGAGCAACGTGGGTTTGTCTTCTTGTGGGCCCACCACCTGCAGGGGGGGGACACTCAAACCCATCCATCATCTTGCGCTTGTTCCAAAGTTAGGTCGTGGGATCCATCTTTGGTAAGTAAGGGTCAGAGCGCCAAGGCCCCCTGCCTTTGTCCACTGCCCATGGAGTCATGCACCTGACTCGTATTGTTCAGGCTTTGCAATGAGATTTCAAATTTTGTTCAGTTTCTGACATTAAAAAGAATGCAGAGGCTGCTGATTTTTCTCAAAGCTGTGCGAACAAGACATTTTGTCTACTTCTGCTCCTCCAAGGAGGGCAAAAATAACTTTTTCTTCATCTGGGGTTTATCACCACAAAGAAGCTAGTGATGCATGTGTGATAAAAGCAGACCTGTTATCAAAATCCTACATGTTGGTTTTGTAATCCTCGGGTTCAACAAGCCTAACATTAAACTGTCTCACCGGTGGCACAGGGGGAAATTAAATCCCTCTCCACCCCGACGAAGATTCCTCCCACCCAAGCCTCACCTTTCGCTGACAGCGAAGCGTTCGCCGTCAGCTCTTCACAAAAGCACAAACCCACCTCTGAATTCATCGCCAGAGGCTTTTAATGAAAGCGAGATCAAACTCTGCGCGATCCTCCGCCCACAAAAGGTTCCTCTCAGGAAGATCACGGTGAGATCTCAGCCTATTTGTCTCAACATCACTCACTGAAAACAAACACCCCCCACCCCGTCTGTGTGTGACTCACTGAAGCTGTCATCCATAGGGCCCGCTGGAGTGAGCGCGAGTACAGCCGCTCGATGCGACGCCGGCTGCTGCCACTCGGAGAGGCAGGGAGAGAGAACCACGTTCACAAAGCAGAGGGCATGCTGTTTTATAATCCCAGTGACAGGTAAATTGTAAATTTAGCAGCAAAAGCAGCGTGGAAATGTCATTCCTGCTTCAAGTTTGTTTCAAAGAGGCCTGGTTAAACTTGACATTTGGGTTCTGAATCAAAGGAAAATATTTCAGGAAGTCTGATCAGGATCTCTGCTGGCGCCAATGAAGTCCTCACTGGTTCTCTGCTTTAGGTTTCTGTTTCTTCGCATCGTCTTTATCTGCGCAGAATTAAACAACTTCAAGTATGCTCAGATTTTGAACATACTTACTTTGGCCAGTAATGTTTTGTGAATGTGATAAGAACTAACAACATGTTTAACAAGGTCAAGAGCAAAGTAAAACTGAAGCAGTTTTATTTATGTATATTTTCCAGCACCCTGAGACTATACAATAAAAGAAAAGGAGGGAGGCAGAAAACTAGTGAGAGTTTGAGCCACTATATAAAGTCAGAGTACATCAGGAGGAAACCCCCCTATGATTAAATGATGAATGAAAGTCTCAGGCAGCAGCAAACCCAATGTGAAAGAGACGGAACAAGAGGAGCCATCATGGAAAGATAATCCAATGCACAGTGTGTACCACTGGCAGATTGAGGAAGTGGTTGATATCAACAAATCCTACCAGTGGCTGGAGAGGGCTGGACTGAAGGACAGCACAGAGGCACTAATCATGGCAGCACAAGAACTGGCCCTGAGCACAAGAGCAATAAAGGCCAAGGTCTACCATACCAGACAAGACCCAAGATGCAGGCTGAGCAAAAGATGTCCCTGAGACAGTCCAACACATAATGACAGGGTGTAAGATCCAGGCAGGCAAAGCATACACGTAACACCAAGTGGGTGAAATAATATACAGGGACATCTGTGTCGAGTATGGATTGGATGTCCCACAGTCAAAATGGGAGATGTCACCAAAGGTGGTGGAGAAAGGAGGGATTCGGGTACAGTGGGACTTCCAGATCCAGACCGACAAACAGGTGAAGAAGGAGCACGAGAAGCTGGAAAAATACTGAGGACTGAAAGAGGAAATACAGAAGTTGTGGAGAGTCCAAGCATCAGTAGTCCCAGAGGTCACTGGAGCACTTGGCACTGTGACCTCCAAACTTGAAGAGTGGCTCCAGCAGATCCCAGGAACAACCGCAGAGGTCTCTGGTCACAACAGCGCAGTCCTAGGAACAGATAAGATACTGAACAGAACCCTCAAACTCTCAGGCCTCTGGTAGACAACCCGAGTTTGAAGGAAAGTGGAACCGCCCAAGTGGAAGAGTAGGGCAAGATAGGAAAAGTATGTCAAAGTCTATGCTCAATAATCCAGGTAACCAAGGTTACCTGGATTATTGAGCATGAACTTTGACGTTTTGAACCATTTCGGCCATGGCTGCCTCAGAGGAGTCGACAGGGGAGAGGGCGGACTCCATAAACCATCTTATTACCATCAAACTGGTTGGCCCACTATGTGAGTGTGCTGCTTGTGGGACTGAGTTTGTTGTGGCTCCTCGGACTGATGAAGTCCTTTGGATGAAGGATGAAATGTTTCACCAACAAAAAGAAAAACTGTCCATAAGAAAAGTATAGTTTCCTCAAATGATTAGGGTGGTTGATTATTAATCTTTGGGGGCCAAGGCTACCATTAGTCACCTCCTAACATCACATTGCACCTGGTGGATAAACGTGCTCCCTCCGCTCATCAAGATCAAGATCCATCAAGCTGTGCCACCTCAGACAAGAAAAACAAAAAACTACCTCTGTTCTTATACACAGTGTAACTCCTGCTCACTTCCATATCTTGCACCAAAAACATTAAAGTTTACAGTACATGCATTCCAAGTTGAATTCCAGTCCAGAAAAACACTCATCTCTAAAACTATTAACGTTCACTATTGAAATCCTTCAGCTACTGGGGACACTATAAAATAAATAAATTTAACTGCATGCATTAACACACATCTGCTTTTATAACAACTATTCAAAGACACCATTAATAATCAATCAGAAAATGTTGTGGGTGGTGAAAAATTAAGTGATTGATTTAATAAACGCCTGAGAAAAGGAAAGAAGTCATCTGAAGAACGCACAGCTCTGTTTTCGTGAAGTTAATGATGTTCGCTGTGTTTGGACAAAGTGTATTATTTTAACAATCGGGGTTCAGGGATTTCTCTGAGCTACGGGGGATTTTATTCTTTGATCAAACGTCTGTTTGAACTGATGAACAGGAGGAGTTCGATGGATCAAAGCACCGCAGGGCTACGAGGGCAGGGGAGGAGAAACGCTGAATACAAAAGGGTTAATTGGTGCATCCTGAAGCACAGAGTCCATCGATTGGTCAATTATTGACATGTTTTTGAGCTTTTAGTTGTTTTGGCTTTTACTTTTTGTCTCCGACGTCTATTGTGTTTCACTTATATCTTAGTTTATTTAAAGGTTAACCTTGTTTCTTGACGGTTCTGCTGCTTCAGCTAGATTTGCCTCGTTTTCGTGTTGACTCTTCGGCCACTTCAGTTTTCTTTTGCTTTTGCTGCACTTGTTGTTTACTGGTTGCGACTCTGTTGACACTTTTTAAATATTTGAGTAAGCCTTCATCTAGCTCCAACTGAACTTTGTGTTTGACTCCACATGTTCCCCATGTCTTGTGACATTTACAGGTTTATAGAGTAACTTACAGAGTGCATCGCAGATTATGTCGGCTTCTGTGTGGACGGTACTGTACCAGCAAGGACTGTCTGCTGTTACCCAAACAATAAGCCTTGGGTGACAAAATACATCAAAGCCATACTGAATAATAAGAAGAGGGCCTTCAGGAGTGGCAGGGTGGAGCTGAGAACCATTCAGAGGGAAGTGAAGACCAAGGAAACTCCAGGAGGAAGCTGGAGTGGAAACTCCAGCAGAACATGAGGGAGGTCTGGAGTGGTATGAAGACCATCACTGGTTTCAGACCAGCTAGTGCAGGAGGAACCGAGGGCATGGACCCACATCATGAAGACCCTGGAGAGACTCCTCCTGGAGCAACTCAGGCCCATGGTCAGGACTAAACAAAGGGGCATGCTTAATGCGAGGTTGAGACCACCAAAATGTACCATAGAGCGCTACAGGAAGTCATTTCTGTTTGTGACCATCCAACTACACAACTCGTCCCTTTGAGTGCCAGAGACTCCATTAACACACCGGATTGCTTACCTTGTCAGTACCAAGTGGCAATATACCCACATATTTATAATTGCACTAGAGCTTCACATGCTTGAATGTATAGAACTCACATATTGCACATATTAAATTTGATATTCTTTGTATGTTTACATTTTTATACCCTTACATGGAGCAACTGTAACAAAGTCAGTTTCCCCCTGGGATTAATAACGTTTTCTAAATCAGATTCTGATAATGTAATCTGGGAAAAAAAAAAAAAAAGTTTTGAATCTTTCATTTAAAAAGTCTACGAGACCCACTTCTTAAAATATCAGGTCTACTGTGACTCGTTAGATGTTTGATGGAAAATGCTGGAGCACAAAATAGCAGCAGATTGTAAAGGACTATTTTCAGCACATTTCATAGATTCTGCTTCTGGTGGCTTCTGCAGAACAACCAGTTTGTACTTGTGCAGAACTGGAACATATAGCTCGTTAATCCACCTGTTTCTTTTTGCTCTTTCATAATAAATGTCTGCAGAGAGACGGGTCTGGGAACCTGGTTCATCTTCCCTGAAATGATGCTTTGAAAATGTCTAAGTGTGACAGAGTTAAGTCAATTATTTTTTGTTCCAGTTTGATTCCAAGATGCAGTTTAATGCCAGGTGTGTGCAGGTGTGTTTAGAGTTGTTGTCTTTTCAAATTAATCCCTATAAAAAGGAGATTACGAAGTCAGGATGACCTAAAAAATGAATGCAAGTTGACCAGGAAAGAAATAAGAACTAAATAATCCCT
>NC_056511.1:5719901-5742885 GCF_014905685.2 Nematolebias whitei | reverse complement strand
GGTACTACTACTACTACTACTACTACTACTACTACTACTACTAATATAATAATAATAATGATATTTAAATGTGATGAAGCTCCAAAAACAGAGTAAAATAAAGTCCTGGAAGTTCTTGTGGATGCTACCTGGTCAGAAAGTACCCACTGAGTCACTGCTGCAGAATAAAAACCACACCGCCTCTCTCAAAGGGACAATGCGCTCAGGCAGTTTCCTGGAAAACTGCTCCGTAATATATCGAATAACACAAACAAAGTCCATAAAGTCCCAGGGTAAGAACCTTGCATCTGAGCCTCCTGAATCCCAGGTGACCATTTGCTTCAAGCCGCAGAACAATCCCAATCCACTTAGGGACGGGCAGCTCGCAGGACCTGCAGGTTTTACTGCCTTTGTGCCGGTGCCAGACACCACAGGACACGGCGAGAACTGCCCGGAGAGCCATAAACACGAAGTTAGGCAGCTGCCTCCAGAGTTGTGGCAGATTTAAAGTGAAAACACCGGCGTTTTTCTCCTCAGCTCTGGGACTCGACTTTAAAACAAAGATGTGCAAAGAGTTTGAGTTTTTTATTTTTGTTTTGCTGAATCAATATTTTAGTTTAAAGTTCTCTAAAACATTTATCGTCCTCACTACTGCAAAGACCTTGAGACATCCTAAAACCTCAACAACAACAAAAGAATACTTTGAGAAAAGAAGTTCATGCTTTACCTTTTGATAAGTGTTCATGACAAACCTGGATCGAGCTTCACTTCTAAACCTTTGTCGGAGCTTTCATCCACAAATGAGGCAGCTCAGGTAGCACGTTTTTTATGACCCGTACATTCAACGACCACCTCTTGTTTCATCATCACTGTTACTCCCAGCTCTACCCCTTGGCCCTTAACACTACAAGAGGTAATGGTTAAAACGTTACCCTTTGAAATAGGACTCCCATTCAAAAATTCAAAGTAGGTTGTTATGACTGGAACAGGAAGAATGAGTCGTATCCAATTACATTTTGGTAATCCAGTTTTAAATGGTGCGTTGTTAAAGTTAGACAAACGCAGTGTTTGTGGTGTTTATTACCAAGAAAAACCTCCAGGATGTGTTTTCAATAAGGGTTTGTTGCTGATAGAAACTTGAAGAAAATCTTCTGAATAAAGGTTGCATTTTGATTTAAAGACATTTTTGTTCAGAAAGAGTCAAAGGCAGAGTGTTCTTTTTTATTAATAATAATAATAATAATACTAATAATAATAATAATGTGTATGTGTTGTCATCGTTGTATGTTCCCATGCAATGGCAGCACGACGGCTCAGTGGTTAGCACTGTTGCCTCACAGCAAGAAGGTCATGGGTTCAATCCCCGGTTGGACCTGGGGTCTTTCTGTGTGGAGTTTGCATGTTCTTCTCGTTTTCTCCGGGCACTTCGGTTTCCTCCCACAGATCAAAAACATGCATGTTAGTCTGACTTCAGGCCCAGGCCTCCCTTGCAAAAGAGATCTGTGATCTCAATGGGATTTGCCTGGTTAAAGAAATGTTAATAATATTAATAATAATAATGGTGAACTTGGTTCTCTGCATGTAACCCATCCACCCCCAGGTGGAGCAGTGGGCAGCTATTGAAAGTGCCCGGGGAGCAATTGGGGATAGGGTGTCCTGCTCAGAGACACCACGAGATGTGCAATGACCGGGGATCAAACCTGTTTTATGGCAATTTCAAAGAGGACAAGAATAATAAAGGAAATAGCTTATTTTTGAATTCATAGAGCACCAAAATATAGCACACAAGTCACCATTGAACAGGAAAAAAGTAAAATGGTTGCAGATGACGCATGCCTATGCTGTAAAACTGTTTAATTTGCAAAAGATTTCAGCAGATACATTTTTAAGTTTATTCACTAATCCTAACAATGCAAACAAATGTTTGCAAATGTGGAATATGTGAAAGTGGACATTAAAATGGTTGTTATCAAAAATACTTACGTTTGTTGGGTTTATTCTGCCAGTCTGCTCTTTGTTGTGACTGCATAGATTTAAAGGGGCGGGGGGTAGGAAGGCTCATTCACTGACTAATGATAATTTGGACTAAAACTATCAAATAATTTATGTTCACAGGAAATATTTAGGCTGAATCTGATTGGCCTTGGCCCTCAATTAGAATTTGATAACGTAGTGGTTTAAATATTCCATTAAAACATGGGACGCCACTTTCAGGAAGCAGATACATCATTATAAACCATCAATCACCATTGATCTTAACTTAACTAGACATTATAATGTTCGTTGAGAAAATCACTAAGGGTAACTAATGTTAATACTAAATGTAGTACATTGGTCCAAATACATCGT
Source organism: Nematolebias whitei (assembly GCF_014905685.2). Classification (NCBI taxonomy): domain Eukaryota; kingdom Metazoa; phylum Chordata; class Actinopteri; order Cyprinodontiformes; family Rivulidae; genus Nematolebias; species Nematolebias whitei. The sequence continues at coordinate 5,740,557 of NC_056511.1, read as the reverse complement.
TTGGTATTTTGTGTCAGTAAAATTATATTTAATTGTCAACATTTTATACTTGTCAGATTTTTTTATGTTAAGCTCATATTTTGTTACAAAATAAACCTCCCCCCCCCCAAAAAAAAATCTGCTTTAATACAGTAAAGGCACAGAGCCGTCCTCCAGGCCGACTCAACAAGTGGTCGTTTCACACATTTCTTTTTTCCACCAAGCTGCCAGAATCTCAAAAGTGGTTGATCTGATAACCATGCTAAAAGTATCCAGTTCATATCTGAGCTACTTCCAGTTGTTGAGCCTCAAAGTCTGCAACCGTCAGTCGATTATCGGTAACCCGTGACAACGAGGAGGGGTGGGGTTAGTGAACTCGTAGACCTGTAAGCAGTAGTTCGTCCATCTGACGAAATTAGTTCACTGCATTTAACCCATCACACGTGAGATACACCCAGGTGGAGCAGTGGGCGGCTATCTAAGCTGCCTGGGGAGCAATAAGGGATTAGGTGTCTTGCTCAGGGACACCACGACATGTGGGAATGGCAGCAAGTCGAACCGTGACATTCTGGTCCCAAGTCGGCTGCCTTATCTCCATACCCATCTCGGTTCTTATGTTCTCGATCTCTGATCTAAAGGCTGTAGGTTTGCAGCAAGAGGAGAGACCTCTCTTAAAACCTCCAACAGGACAGAGCTATAGCATTAAAAAGTGAAGAGTTTGGATATCAAACAAACTAAATATCTTTCATTTTCTGAGCCTAAAACTATGAGAGACTGAATGCTCGCTGTCCTTGATGATTCTTATAGCTCCTCTCACATGCCACGCCGTCAGTGCAGTTACAACATGCGCTCTCAGGACATCATTACCTGCAGCGTTCCCTCAGTGCGGACTAAACTTGGCAAAAAGGCTTTTTCCTACTCAGCTCCTGCACCTGGATGGAGCACCTTGCAACAGGAACTGAAGTTGTCCTCCTTCATTTCTTTAAGGGGTTTCAAACATTTGATAATGTCAATGGAAAAAATCAAAGAATATGTTCTTGTTTTTAGTATTTTAACTTATTTTAAGGCACATTGATTTATTGTTTTATACACTACTCTTATTTTAACTGCATTTTTAATGTAGTTTATTGTTATTATTGTCTGTACTTTATATGTTCGGTCAGGAACAGGTCCCTCTTGTAAATGAGTCCTTATGGTTCAATGAGACTAGCCTGTATAAATAAAGGTTGGATGAATGAATGAATAGCCCTGCCCCCCCACTTTATCTCATGTTACAAAAAGGATTAGGACACTTTATGATCGCACAGTGAAAAACATCAAGGGAGAAGCTGAAATGTGAGGAGAAACTGTGTAATCATAGTCTTACGTTGTTGATGCGTGCATTTTTGTGTCCAAAACCAACAAACAGTAACACTAACCACTCATATAATTAACTTCAGGAAAACTTTTTTTTTTTCTCTAAACAGGCCTTGTGAAGCAGAAGCATCAACGATGGAGGGATTTCCATTCAAAGCAGTCTTCTGCCACTTATTTTGTTCTTTCATCCAATCCTCCACGTTAAAGAAAACACGGTAATTATCCGATACGGCGCGTCAAGGAGAGATAAAAGAGAAATGTGAAGCGTTTACGGGCACCATCTTGATCAAGCTTGTTTCCTTTGATGTGGGTTGAAAAGGAGACGCAACGTTGAGACGATCGCTAAATGAGGTGACCCATTTGCTACTTGATTACTGCGGCTTGTAAAAATGCAGATCATAAAAAGACGATAATTGCGCATCATAGTAGGACGTTACCATTTCCACTTCCTTAAGTTGAGGTGAGTAATAGTTGCATTTGTATTCATTGCCTACACTCATCAGCAGCTTATAGAAGTCACTACATATTCATCATCAGCTTTCGAGTGAGCCTGCTCAGAACCGAGGCTTTTAATCAGACGGCCCTTTTCACAGACTCCGCTTCACTTCTGAACCACAAATGAGAGGGGATGGAGCGCTCCCCGTGGGATCGCCGCATGAATCGAGCTCCCCGTGGAACTGTGTTAATGCTGATTAATGAAAGAGCATTGCTAATGTAAGAGCCGTGCAGCAGTAAGCAGCGAAAACACGCCCAGATTCTCAGGATCTCCCAGGGTTCCCGCTGCAGCTCCTACGCACGGAGAGTGGAACGGCAGCGAGAGCCACTCCAGCTAAGACAGAGCTATTACTTACTCATTCCACACAGACGCCTTCTGCCATGGCAACTCCTATTAGGCTCCAAGTCAGCTGACAGACTGCTAAACAGGAGAGCTTTTGGACAACACATTCCAAGCCAGAATTTTAAACCGCCTGAGAGATCCCCGCCGAGTCTGCAAATTCTGTTTCGTATGTGGAGGTATAACTAACACTGCACTAACACCTGAGCACACCACAACACAAGCTGGTTACTGATCAACAGCAGAAACCTGTTTTAGTCTTTGTGGAGAAACGAGACCGTTTCAAACACTTCCTGTCTTTCTCCAGCTGAGTAATAAGAGCATCTAAAGCAGAGCAAGTGTTGAAATCCCTCTGTTTTTGTCTTTTATCTTTTCTTGCCATGCCCATTGTGTGCTCGGACTTTCCTCTTCAGGAGATGCAGACCAGTTGGCTGTAAGTCCTTCAAACTTTCACAAATCACTGCTTGTTGCTCGGGCCTTTAACCCAAATAAGCAACAAGACGTCATTTCATTTCAATGGTTGGAACAACCCAAACCTAAAAAGCAACACATCTTTCTTTGTTTCCTCTCTTTGCTAGCCTCTTTATCCCAACCGTATGAATAAGACCAATGTGACCTTTATGTTGGTTTTTACTCTGCCTTTCTGCAAGAACATCGGTTTAAAACCTGACTCTTCTCTTGTTCATGTGTGGGGTTACTCTAGGTACTTTGCTTGGTCCTCACAATTTGAAAACATACACATTAGGTTAATAAGCACTTCTTTATTGACCCTAGGTGTAAGTGTGTTTGTTAGGCCTTGTGCATCTGAGAACAACCTCTGGAAACTTGAGTGTTTATTCTGTTTATTGGGAGGAATACACAAAAAAAGAGCAGTTTCTATGTCAGGCAGGGTTGCCAGATAAGAAATGATAAGCATTTGCACTATCACTTGAAAATTATTGTATTTTGACCCAAACTCTCCTCTGTGCTGAGTGAGGGTGTTGTTAAATAATAAGTATAATATAATATTTATATATTATTAATATATAATATAATAATTAAATCTAATAATCAGGTCTCTCTTGTAAATGAGTCCCGAGGCTCAATGGGATTAATCTCTATAAATAAAGGTTGTAATAATAATAATAATAATAACTTTTATTTATAACGCACTTTACATTACAGGTTGAATGAATAAATGAATGTCATGACTTATTTATTGCATTTTTTCCACTTGTTTTGTAATTGTGATACTTTGACTGTTAAATGTTGCATTTTTTTTTTTACTTAATTTTTAAAAAACTATTTACAAAGAAATAAAATCTTAGAAATACATCAAAATCCCTTCAGTTTGTTTTGGATATGGTTGGGCTACAGCAGGGGTCTGCAACCTTTACGATCAAAGAGCCATTTCTGCCCCTTTGTTCACTAAAATAAAGGTGTCCGGAGTCACAACACCAGCTACAACTGGGATTCTCAACTGGTGGCCCACGGACCTCTTTAAGTTTGTTGGAGGGTGCTTTTCTGGACAGTAGGAGAGATTTTATAAAACTAAAAATATCTAATGGTTTTTAACATTTATTGATATTTTTACATTCTAAGACAAAATAAAAGACAAGATTCTTGTAAAAGAAGAAAAACATAGTTTTTGCCCAGTTTCTAAAAACTAAAACAATAAACTATGCATTCTTATGTGATTTTTTTAATTGTAGAAAAATTACGTATCCTACTTTGAAGCATAAAGTGAAAGTGAGTATGTTTTACTCCTTGCAATGATTCTAGTATTCATATGCTAAATAAATAACAGGAAAACTGCTAAAACTAAAACCAATAAAATTCAGTTTTATGTCAGTTTTGGTCAAAGCTTGAAAGAGCCGCTGCAGAGGGACCAAAGGGCCGCATGTGGCTCCAGAGCCGTAGGTTGCAGACCCCTGAGCTACAGGCTCTATTATTGTATTTGTATGCTACTTTTAGCTTTCGGCAAGCCTTTGGCTACTTTTAGATTCCAACCAGCTTTTTAATACTTTTAACTTCTAGCATTTTGCTACTTTCTTCTAAAGCTTTGCTACTTTTAATTAGCATTTTGAGACTTTGCTTTGTCCTAGCATTATACATGTTTAAGCTTTTGGCTAATGTTCTGCTTCTTTTAGCTTAAACAACTCAGTCTCTCGTTCTTTAGCAAACAGCAAAGCCATTCAGAACTCACTCATCGTTCTCATGTAAAGAACTGTCTTAATCCTACATTTAAAACTGTTCAGCGAAGCAAAATGTCTTCAAGAATAAAAAAAATAATAGAATAAAAATAATCCAATTGAACTTTAGACCAACTCCAGGAGGACCGAGAATCTACACAAACTGAAAAAAAAATTACATAAAGCTCAAGCTTAATTAATTTGTGTTAAATAGACAAGTTTTACACTAAATAAACCAAATCCCTCTATCTTTTATGAAAAAATAATAGTTTCAAGAAGAACAAATGTGCAAAAAAAGTTAAGAGCAGAAAAAAGGGACAAAAATCAAGTTAAATAGAATTTTAACAAGACATTTGCCATAAAAAATATTAAAATATAACTAATTGGTTAGCCATGATGTACTCATCTGAGCCATTTCATAAAGATCCAGTAGTTGAGAATGAATAAAATGTGAATCTAAATGAAATATAATATGATAGAGCCATAATATGGTAGTGTGAATAGATAGTAAAAAACATGATAATAGATTTTCATTCAAACCTTCTGGGCTTTCAGTGAATGCCTCGTGCTCAAATGTCAGAAAAGAGGTGCTGGGGCAGCTTTCAGCTGAAGATTAGGACTCCCTTTGGCTCCGGATGGCCTGATTTTCAGCTGCAGATTTGTGTGAATATAAACGATAGTGGCCCTCTTCATTGTATCAAGGTTTCTAAACATCAAATGGAGCTCTGTGGTGTAGAAGAAACGCCGTGAGCTCAGGCCATGGCGGCGGTGTGAGCTCCTCCAGTCACTGATGAGCTCTTCTTTACAGAAAATCAACAAAACGCAGAAGAAACCAGGAAGAAACAATAAGTCCAAGCATCTGCTAAAGTTAACCTTAAACTTTAATTAAGAAATAACAGCCACAAGTAAAGTAGCTGCACTTTTTGAGTTTTCATATTCCAGTGTATTTTTTTATATATACAATAAATATCCTAAAATATAATTCTACGTTTCGAAGGCTGCATGAGGGGAAGTTATTCTCTTTCAGAGTGAGCACAGAGATTGCTGCACAAAGTCAGATTCACAAGAACTAGTTCAAAGTCCAGGTCACACAGATTCAAATTGAATCAACTCAATTTTTTAGTTCACTACATGGAAAAATAATGAACTAAGTTTGCAGAACCTAAATGAACTGGTTCGTGTTGATCAATTTTTAACAGGTGATAAAAAGTTCTTTAATGTTACGTGACGATCTTATACAAAGTGACACAACACAATAGGGATATGATGCATTATTATTCATTATTTCCTTGGAAAGTGTATTTTTGGTAGAATAATCCATTCATCAGTTAGCATATTTACCGAATTGTGCAGTCTGCTAGTTTATTTACGACAGTTTGCATCTTTCCTATACTTTTACTGACAAATACCGTCTCGATGTGGCTGAGTTTTCTGTAAAGCTGCTGTAATTTGCAGACGTTTCTGTTAATATCGTCAGAAAGCAAGAAAAGTCTGAAATCGCAAATGAAATGTAGCAACCTGGGGCTGCCGTTTTAATCTCAGAGAGTTTCAAAGTACCACGAGGTTGATGCTCCACTCGTATAAAACCCTAATTTTATTTAGGCTCGGTGTTTTCTGACATAACCTCCACCCAGACAACAATCTTATTTTAGCTAAACTAACTAAAGAGGAGAGGGACCATAGCCTGTTTGCAGCACAGGTCAAAAGCCTGCCTCTCTGATGGCATGGGGGTGCATTAGTGCCTATGGCATGTGCAGCTTACACATTTGGGAAAGCACAGCCGATCCTGGACTGTTGCACAGCAAAACTCATCAGATAAAAATAAAAGAGCATTCCCCTCAAGAACCCCATCATTGGTCTTCTCAGGCCCTAGACCTGGATTATTCAACTGATGGCCCCGGGGCCAAATCAGGCCCACTGGTGATCTCATTTCGGCCCACCAATGGGTTATTTTTTTAAAATAAAACTAGATTTTAAACCACAAAATGAACTTGCTTAATGAAAATAACTGCTGGATATTTGGCCCCTGAGCAATTTAGAAGAATAGCTCCGTCCTTGACGTTTGCAGAATGTTGTTGTTGCTTCACCATTGTGCTGCTCCTATAAATTCAAACTTGCCTTCTCTCTTCCAGATAAATTGTACAATTTCTTAGTTACAATAATGGACATGCTCCATAGTGAATACAATCTGGGTTTAAGGAAATTAGGAAACCACTGCATTCTGTTTTTATTTACTTTTCACACAACGTCACGACTTTTTTCTTCTAGCTCTGTAGGTGAGGGTCTCCCCACGGTCTCAGGGATCATAAAACCCAGTGAGCTGTAATGCTACATGCCTGAACATGGACATTATCTTCCCGTTTCATCAGCGCACTCACACGCTGGCCCAGTGTGCGACACATGCACCAGAGGACGCCTTTCTTTGCACTGGATTTACCACCAGCTGGTCTCAAACAGATTCTCGCTGTGGCTTTGAACTCGGTGCTCGCCCAGCACCCGCGATGAACAGCTCGGATTCTCCTCCTCCTCCGAGGACCATGTAAAAATGACAAGCTAACATTCAAGCTAACAATCAATTAATACAAAATCATTAATGGAAATAAATCACGGGTGTTTTATTAATTAAGGTGGGAGATTTTTTTTACAGGATGAATTGAAGTATGCATCGTTAACAGTGAAGTTAAGGAGTAAATCATCTTATTCTGCTCCTTTTTTTTTGTTTTGTTTTAAATTTTTAAATACAACCATGATGATGAAACACTTCTTAAAGATCAAACATAAAAGAAACACTTTCCAAACTCAGCATGAATAGCTTTCATCTTCTGAAAATAAAAGTTGCTGATGGAAAAAAAAAAAAAAACACTGTGATGTTTAAAAAAAAAAAGGCATAATTTATAACAATGTGCCATATGTTTTACTGAATAAATGTCTTCTACTGAAGCTGCAGCCCGAGCAGCAAGCTCCACCTCAGAGAGGTCGGCGGTGCTTCTCAGGACAAACACAGCAAAACAAAAAATAAAAAAAGACATTACCCACAAAACAGAAACGCCCGAAGACTCAAAAGTCAAACCAGAAAACTTCCTGCTGTTAGGTGTATGTCATAAACAGCACAGTTGTACTTTCTTTTAAGACTTTTTCTTTTTTTGAGAACTTGTGCCGAAGCTGCCTCTGCCAGCTGGGACTCCTTTCATGGTGAGGTTCCTGGGGAAATGTGCCCAGTTTGGTGTAAATAAGCAAGAGATTTGGGAGATGTTTGGAGCGTGAGGGGATTTCTGAGCAGCTGAAGGTCATGGTTCCTCTGAGCATATTAAATGCTTCCTCTTTGGTAACTTATGGAATACGCCAGTCAGGAAATGGAAAATAAAGTTTACAAAACTCTCTGAAAAAATGAATTCTTCAGCAGAGGATCTGTCCACAGAAGGTTGGGAGTTATCCTGCGCAGGTGAGAGTCAAAGTGTGACTGGTTGTCTCATTTGTCTCTCTGTTTCCCTGTGATGGACTTGCAACCTGTCCAGGGTGTCCCCTGCCTCTCGTACAGTGACTGCTGAATATGGACACCAGTGACCCCCGTGACATGGAAAGGAAGAAGGATGGATGGATGGGTGGACATGGTGAGAAGACCTGATGAAGATATCATCTACAAGAGGTCTTGCTGTGGGACTTTTACTTCATATTTAAACAAATATGATAGTTACAAAATAATAAATTGGAGCCAGATGTTGTAGTGTCCATAAAGTCCTAATTGGTTCACTTATACACTGCCTGGCCCCAAAAAAAGGTCACACACTAATATTTTGTTGGACCGCCTTTAGCTTTGATTACGGCATGTATTCTCTGTGGCATTGTTTCGATAAGCTTCTGCAATGTCACAAGATCTATTTCCATCCAGTGTTGCATTAATTTTTCACCAAGATCTTGCATTGATGACTAGGCACTAGGCATGATGGGTGCATCACTTCACTTGCCTCTCTTCTTACCCTGATGTGCCCATCCAGTAGTTAATTTGAGCCGGATCCTGCTGGAACAAGATCCGGGAACTCCCTCATTCTGTCCGACTGTGTTCTGGCAACTGTTTCCTCGGATCTGGCAAATATCCGCCCCTAAAAGTCCAAAGTCATTGCGCATTTTTATTTTGATTATTTATTAAAAATACAACAAGAGGAGACGTTGCCCAGTCTGTGGAGTGGATGTTCCAGCCGCAGCATGCGCACCATGCTCCTGACAGCAGAGACGCGGACCGCATGCCCCGCGGGGAGTGTCTTCATCCACCTTCAGCTGTGTGTATATGTCTATGTGCAGGAGTTCCCACACATCAGCAGCTGTGCGCACTCTGGAGACGCTCCTTGCGTAAAACATGCACTGTCTGTATGGTGCACAGCTAAAGCATGAAGACGTTCCCCGCGGGACATGCGGTCTGTGTCTCTGCTGGCAGGAGCGTGGTGCATGTGCTGAGGCTGGAACATCCACTCCACAGACTAGGCAACGTCTCCTCTCGTTGTGTTTTTAATAAATAATCAAAAAAAAATGCGCGATGACTTTGGACTTTTAGAGGCGGAGATTTGAGTTGCGGGGGTAGAATGTTTGACAAAATCGGAGCTGATCTTTTCACAGGTTTTTCTTCTTGCTCTCTAAAATATTAATTTGAATTCAACCTTTATTTCTACAGGTTGTTTGTCTCAATGAGCCTCGAGGACTCGTTTACAAGAGACCTGTTTTTAATCAATTTAATCAAATGTTTACAAATGTAGGTAAACAAAGATGTTTAACGACATGTTCAAATACACCAAAATGTAGGAAATGGCATCTCTTTTATTCCACATTTTCTGGGGGAGGACACATAGACTGCCCTCCAACTCCCCCCCGCTGGACCGCCCGCTATTGGTGTTCTGCACCCATCACTCTGGAACAGGGTAAATCTGGACTCATCAGACCACATGACCTTCTTCCATTGCTCCAGAGTCCGATCTTTATGCTCCCTAGCAAATTGAAGCCTTTTCTCCAGTTAGCCTCACTGATTAATGGTTTTCTTAAGGTAGTTTTTAATAATGCGTTGGACAGTTCTTAACCCAATTTTAGTAGTTTCTACAATCTCCTTAGATGTTTCCTCTGCTTGATGCCGATGATTTGACCCTTCTCAAACAGACTGACATCTTTTCCACGATCACGCCATGTGTCTTTCAACACGGTTGTTTAAGAAATGAGAAGCAACTCATTGCACCAGATGGGGTTAAATAACTTGTTGCAGCTGAAAGATAATCGCCCATGCAGTAATTATCCAATAGGAGTCTCGTACCCGTTTGCTTAGTTAAATCCAGGTGAAGACTTTTTTTTTTTTTTGGCCAGGCAGTGTATGTTCATCATTTAACAAACTTACTGCTCATTTAATCACTTTTTAAGAGCATTAAAGCATTGCTTCAGTTGAAAGCAGTTGCCTAGCACATATCTGCTGCTCTTAGTTTGTAATACAGCAAACAAAAACGGTAAAATAAATGGTTTAGTGTTTTTTTGACATTGTTGCTTATTTTACAAATACATTCTAAAATCAAAAGAACAATTTGTTGGTATCCTTAAAGGAATGATAAATCTTTGCGTCATCGTCCTGCTTCAAACTGTTTAGTATCCCCGGTGCCGTCACGCTTCTCATCAGCCGTTCAGCTGATTTACAGGAAACCAACAGTCAGTGAGTAGTTTGGGACTGTTTACACCACACTGACCATGGAGCAGAAAACAGAGAGAGCTGACTGAGGAACTCAAACAGAACATTATAGACATCCATACTAAAAGTTAAAGTTGCCAGATCATCTTCAAGCAGCTTCATGTTTAACTGACCACAGCTGCTGTTCACAGGGCTGTAGCCAACTTCCCCGGAGGTGGACACAAGCACAAATGCGACCCCAGGTTGATCGTAAACATAGTAGACAAAGAGCCATACAAACCCATGAAACCATTTTGGCCCTCAAACAAAAGAGACACCCATCTTGATTAGAAATTCTCCTCAACTTGAAGTTTCTCCATTAGGACCAGCACTAAATTTGCTGCCTTGAAACAACGATGTATGAGTAAGGAGAACAAATAAAACTTGGATCTTAGTTGTATTAAACGTTTTGATGGTATTTTTTAGTTGTTTTTGCTTTATCTGCCAAGTTAACCCTATAAAGCCTGTACAGAGACGCTCCAGTGGTAACCACTGAACCTGACGACGTTCAGCTTGGATCTAATCGAAATGTTTACCCGAAAAGTGTTCACATGGTGGTGCCACGAGGTTCTGTTAAAAGGATTCGAGCGTCATTCTTAAGAGTATAAATAACAGTGAACATTGCTGGGGATGCATCACGCTGAGACGATGTCTGACAGAATAAATTGATGGCCCAGCTCGATGAGCATACTTTTAGCTTCACCATCGACTTCTTGTTGGTTTTGTTGGATATTGCTGATGTGATGTAACCACCTAGAGTTTTCTGAGGCACATCAAGTGCAGCTCCCCACTCTGGGATGTTCATTTCATCGGAGGCTGGCTGCAATTCCCCTCTCAAAAATATCAAATGGCACGAGCAAGACCTTCCTCTCAATCTGTCAGGCCCAAGCAGATTGAACAGCAGTATTTGACATACACAAGTGGCTTGTTATGCTGCCAATTGGGACGTAGTAAACACAGATTTGATCACGGATGGCTGTGACAACTGTTCTCAAAACGCTTGTCGTGCCACCAATGGTGAAAGGAACGCTGATGGATCGAGTCAGGTGCCACCGCTGTCCCTTAAGTGATGCACAGGCGAAAGCAGAAAAGTAAATAAACAACTAAAATGTCAGCACTTGGAGGTCTCGGAGGCATTAGCTGCATTCGCTTTTACATTCCTGCAGAAAAAGGGGGCCTCTACGCGACGGCTAAATTTGGCCAGCCAGGCTCTTTTTCCCTGAGACTCATCTGTGGGCTGGAGCTCTTGGGCTCCTCTGAGGGGCCACTTTACAAACAACTTCGCCACTTTTCATTTTGCAGACACAACCAGTTCCATCCCATGAAGATATGCATAATTCAAAATAAGTGCAGATTTTTATCTGCCTGTTGGGCTTTTATGTGTCCAATGACATCCGATTCATTTATATTCTGCACTCTGCACAGAGATTCGACCCGGGCACGTTGTGTCATGTCTGCAGGAGCAACTTTAAAAGCAGAAAAAAGGTTTATTACTTGTTTGAAAAACTTCTTTGACCTATTTAATCAACCATGCATTTCAAACAAACAGCCACCGGATCACCGCCTACAGTTTTATTTGTCACTGGACACAGCGTACGCATCCAGTCAGCAAATGAATACTGCTTCCTGTTTTATGGTAATACAAAGCCAAAGGTCCGCACCATCAAATTAGTTGTTTTTTCTTTGCTACATGATCAGTCAATTAAGCTAAAAAATGAGCATGTTTTTTGTGTCCTGGTCTTCCCGTGAGACAGACTCATGTCCCCGTACTTGTTCTGATCCTCACAAGATGTGTTTCCTGTTTGCATTTTATCCAGAATAAACAAGAACTGTGCAAACGCTTCTTATGAACTGGAGGTTTCTTCCTTTTAAAAGGGAGTTTTTCCTTTCCACTGTTACCACTGTGCTTGCTCAGGATGGGAGACTGCAACGAAGCCAAGATTCAACTTGTCTGCTGGATTCCTTAGATAGAGAACTTTACTAATTGGCTTTTTTACTTTGTGTGTATGTGAATGTTTAAGTAAAGTGCCCTGAGACAACTTTGTTGTGATTTGGCGCTATATAAATAAACTGAATTGAATTGAATGATGACTCAACAGATGGAAAAAAACAACAAACAAAACCAGTGTAAGTACTAAAAATGATCAAATGTAAAAAAATAAAGCTGTTGCAGTAATTGCCACAGGGTTGTGACATTTTGACAAGTGTGACAGCTGATGCAGTGAACAGATCCGGCGGCGGTGAGCGCTTTGCAACAAATAAAAGACAAACTTGAAACCTACAGCTTTTTTTTTTTTTAACTGCACAGTTCCACAAATGAAAAATCAGTAGGCCTGTCGCAATAAATAATAAATCAATTAATCGCATGATAAATAAAAATTATCAACCTCATTTTCATTTATCGGCTTTATCGTTTCTTCGTGTCTCTCTCTTTCTACCGAAGACACCGGATGACAAAAGGCTCAACTCCAGTGCTCTTCACTGACCCCCCCCCTTTCTCTTTTCTCTTTAAAATCAATTTAAACCGTCTAAAATCACGTTTTGGATCGTTAAAAGCAGCTAAGCTGAGAAGCTAAGCTACAAGCTAAGCTAACAGGCTGACCTCAGGAAAAAAACTCCATCTTGTCGAAGCTCCAAAATTCACGGTTGAAACTTGTGCCTTTGTGTAAAAAGTTGTTTTTCTCTGCAAAAAGAAGCTGAGAACTTGTTTACTGATTTTTTTTATTAAAAGCTCTTTGTGAAAAATGCTATGCTAAAGAGCTCAAACCACACTGAGCGTCTGCCATGTCACCATGTCGCCCACATCACGTCAAGGGGCCTCCCTCCCATTTTTCTTAAAGAGACACGCTGCTTAACTATCCATCCGTCGGTTCAAACAGTCTTGTACTGGCATACGGTGGTCAACAAAAGTACTACACTCAAAACAAATCCACATTTCTTATAAAATTTGACAATTGCTAATTGTTGTTAAATTTCAAATAATATTATCGTTTATCGTAATAATTTCTGAGACAATTAATCGCCCAGCAAAATGCGTTATGGTGACAGGCCTAATAATCAGGTTATTTTCCTAACCTGTATGCTAGGTTTAAATCCTTCGGGTTGGTCTGCAATTAGGGATTGGGTGTCTTGTTCAGAGACACCATGACATGTGGGAATGGCTGGGGATCGAACCTGGGACTTTCGGGTCCCGAGTCGGCTCTACCCAGTCTCGGCCCCTAGTAAAAAAAACACCTTGTTTTTGTAAAAACAAATTAATAACCTTGTCTGTTTTGTTATTACCTTGAGTTGTTCTGGACAGAGAGTTTAGGCTCCTAAATTAACATTGACTGGGGCAAGCTAGGTGATGCTAATAGCAGTTAGCATCACCTAACTGGCACCAGCTCAAGTTGTGATTATCTAATAACCAAGAGTTCAGGTTATTAATAGCTTTATTTCAACACATTGGTAGTTTTAACACCATTTTGGGGGTTAAACTGATAATCCAACCCAGTTGAGTTTAAACCTTTCCAGGTTGGCTCGGTCCAAATTCAACAAAGCGCTGGGTTGTTTATGACCCAACAGTTTTTATGATGTGCATCGCCTCGTGAAAATTCATTGCGCCCCAAGATCCCTCATCAGTTTTACAAACTCAGCACCACACCCTGGCAAACAATAACGCAATGAGCTCCTCATTATGACCCCGAGACAAGAGAGGCATCACCGTCAATATGAGGACTGCATCACTCTGTCGGTGACGGGGACCAGAGCAGTCGTTGCCACAGATGTTCATTTGGCAGACTGAGGGCCAACGCTGCAGAAAAGGTCTCGAGCTCATTTTGCGAGGCGGATGAAAGAGCGCTCGTCTATCAGTAAACAAAGAGGGCAGGCCACGCGACAGGGCTCAGTCACCAGGGATATTATCAGCCCGTTCTGTAGTCGACTCATTTCTGAGTCACACAAATACAACGAGGAAGACTTCAGTGTGCAGCTTGCTGCGGCTCAGCAGTCAGGATGTGGCTTAATTTGACAATTCACTGGAGGAGAAAGGAAGAAGAAGGAGAATAATTCAGTTGTTTTTGGCAAGTGGCTTTTCTAGAGCTGCACAGTCTGATTCTGAAGTACTGATCGAGTTAAAGTCTATTTAGGCATGCTTTTATTTATATAATTATTCATTCAAAAAACACAAAGAAGATTAAAATAAACTGAAAATCAGAATGTGTGTTGAGAATGACTTTCAGCTTTTATAACCCACAATTGAAAAGGTGAGAAATAAAAAGGATGTCAGTAAAATCTGGTAAAAATGCGGCTCTGAGGTTTTTCTCCTTTTGTGGTTTTACCTCAGACGCCTCCAGGGTTAAATAAAGTTTAGCTAATGTGGATTTTTTTCACTTCCAGACTGCCTGAACAGCTGATGTCAACTAAGCTGCAACATGTTTGTTTATCTGGTGGTTCTGCAGAGCAGAGACCTTAGTCGGACCAGTCTGTCTGCTCCATCATCGCTGCAGAAAAACCACTGTTTGCACTGGGCAGCAGGAATTAATTAAAATCTGTGGATTTATCTTCTCATCTTGAGCCCTCTCTGCCTTTTCATATCTTATTATTAAATGTCTGAAAAAGCACATTTCCTCTGAAAAAGTGAAAATCGGCAGCGACAGATGCTGCAAATTATGACCCAGACTGCTGATGGCTCACATGCACAGATTGCACAGCAGCGAGGAATTTCCAGAGGAAGACATTGTAAAACCATCAGCCCCTTTTAAAGCAGGAAACACGACACCCACAGCAGCCATTTTCATCTGCGCCGCAGACAGGCATCCTCTGGTTAAAGCCCGGAGTTGAGTACGGCATCAAGAGGCCAGAATTCAGTTAAATCAAACCGAGATTTAAACGTGTGAGGTGTTTAATCTTTAGGGGAGAAATCTGAGCCTCTTTAAACCTTCTGCTCACTAATTGTAATGTCTAGATCTTTTTCATATGCTTGTTAATGAAAGCTCTTGCCTTTGACTGATCTGATCTGTCACTGGAGGTGAAGGAATTATACTAGCTTTGCTTGTTTGTGCGTGTGTTCATTTGTCAGTCTCGTTAGTAAAATATCTCACAAACATCTGGATGGATTAAAAAAAGAACCTTACCACTGATCAACGATTGTTCCCACTCAAGATGCTCACCGTGACTCAATGAGAGTGATTTCCATCATGCACTCAGAGAGCTAACTGATGATTTGTTGTCAAAAATCTCATGAACGTATGAATAGATTTCAATGAAACGTTTAAAACATAATCATTAGGTGTACAACTACAACTGATTGACATTTTGGATCCACTCATTTCAAGATGGCCACCTTAGCTAATCGACATTAGCTCACAATAAAAATGAGAAATGTCTTGACACTGTGTGACTGAACTGCCTTGAATCAGGAGCAAAATGTTTTAAGGGGAAAGTGGAACTAACTCTCCGTCTATCTGTTCGTGAATGTTGTGAGTGAGATAACTTGAACAACAGTCAGGAAACAAATTCCATTGTGGTGTGTGGCTGCAACTAGGCGTAAGAAAGGTTACTGTATTTTCCGCCGTACACGTCGCACCACTCTATAATTCGCATCAGTCCAAATATGTCTAATAAAGTGGAAAAATCCATAAACATGTTGCTTCGCCGGATACGGCGCATCCATTATGCATCACCACTGACGCGTCGTGTTTGTTACGCGTCACCGCCGACAACTCAGAAATGTGGGCCGGTGTTGTGCCATTAATCGATTGGCTGCCAAATGGTGGCCGCGGGAGGACTTTAACAAGAATTTAACCAGACTAACACTTAAAAACAATTATATGTTTGCTCGAAATTATAGTAAAGGTGTGTCTCAATCTAACTTTTGCTTAATGAATTAATGAATGCACTTTGACGGTCAAATCAGCTGTATTTCAAAACCCGATTCACGTAGCGGGCATGTGTATAGGGATGAGTCTCTGTGCATTTCTTCAAAATTGAACAAAATAACCACCTAAAAACAATTATTTGTTTGCTCAAAATTATATTAAAATTGTGTCTCAGTTGAACTTTTACTTAATAGCCACTTTTACCTATTACATGACACAACGGCATGCCATACTACTCGAGTGCCATTTAGTGGCTGAAAAATGGTAGTGTTCAATATTTTCAGTCAGAATGAATAAAAACGGTCATATCTCAGCCAAAAACTGGTTTATAAATATGAGTAAAAATCCATAAATATGCCACTTCAGTGTATAAGTCGCAGGGCATGCAAATTATGCAACAAAATGTGACTTATACAGCGAAAAATACGATACTATCCAAAATTGAGATATGATCCTCATGTGACCCCCAATCAGATGAGACAACTATGTTTTCTAGTTTTTATATTGCTTACAAGTAACGTTTCCATACATGATTGGGATAGCTGAAGATTAATCTAAGGTGGCCAGGGCCACCATTAATCACCCCCTGGCTCCGCCATTGCACCTGGTGATGGATTCACTTGTTCCCTCCACTCACCAGGATCCGTCACCATGTGCTGCTAAACAAGAGCAAAATAAAAGAGCTTATTTTTTCTACACAGTGTAACTACTACCCACTTGATTGTTTTGCACCAAATACATTTAGGTTTACTTGCATTCCTTGTTCAATACTAGTCCAGAAAATCTTTAAAAAAATATATCTAAAAAGCAACAAACATTCACTATTCCAATCCCTCAGTGACGAGAGACATCAGTGCATTGTTTCTTTTGTTTGTTTCGTACCTGTTGTATGAACGTCTCCATATTCTTTGCAACTATAAGCTCTATCGTATGAACCAAAGCACAGAAACATCTTGTATCAACACATGAATCTGATCCTTCCTCCAGAGGTGAACACATGTTGAACACATGACCACAGAGGTCATGTCTCCCCTTATCCCCCCCACCACCACGACCACACACACACACACATCCAGCACCACGGAGGTGACAGCATTAGCTCAGAAGTGTTCTTTTGGAGGACAATTATTCTAAGTAGTTTTTCCATCAGCCAAAGCCAGAAGCAGAAGACCCTTGGGTGAGCCAGAACCTTTTCTGAGGAGGCAATCGGGAAAATAGCCACTGTCCAATTTATTTGATAAGGCGAGTCGAGCTCAGACTTGCCAACAGATGTAGAGGGGAAGAAAATTGGTGCTGTGCTGCAGCCCCGTCGCTGACATTTTCAAATCACTATGCATAGTGATTATAATAATATTTCAGTGGAGGTTAAGGGTTTATATTCAAAGTTCGGGGTGCAATAGCTGCTGGCTTTCTGCACGGGCTGGGAGATCAAGGCTGCTACGACTCATCGGAGCTGAGATAGCAGGGCAGTCCCTCCTGTGCACCGCTGATTAGGACACAATGTAAACGAGCAACTGAGCTTCCTTTCACGGTGCAGACAATAAGAGATTAAGTTCAAAGATCTTCAGAAGCAGGTGGGTGATGTCAGGGCTCCTAATGTTCCCAACTTTTCCTCCGGGAGACTTCTGTTTCAACTTGGACAGCTTTGAGTAAAACTAGCTCTCTCTGGGGGATCCTCACCCACGCACAAGCCCGAGTAAAAGAAACGCCATCCGCCTCTGGGGACGCACACGTGTACGCCACTCACTCTGCGGCAGAAAAGATTCGGCCTCTATAAATAAATAAAAAGATTACGGTCTGCAACATCTTATTCTGTAAGGCTTTGAATGCAGGTAGGAAAAAGAGTTGAAATGTTGAAAGGTTATTGTAACATAAAAAAAAAGATTATTTCCCTTCCAAATAATTAGTGTTTAAACAGGGAACTGGGTGAATTTTAATGAAGCTTGCACAGAATTGTCTTGAGATGTCCTTCTTCAACTGATTATTAGTGTCAACATAAAAAACAAACAACAAAAATGAGTAACTTGGTTAATTGGGGATTGCATAGTAAGGCAGTCACCTGTTATTATCCACCTGACATGGGTTTCTTAAATTTATATCTTACTCTTCCATCATAATGTTGCCCGAACCACAATGCATACCCCCACAAATGTTACATCAAAATGACCGGCTCACCACCGTGATGTGTGCTATTACTTTTATTACCGCCACCGGTGTATGAATGTGCGTGTGAATGGGTGGATGGCTGGTACTGTAAAGCGCCTTGGGGCCCCTCATAGGGGGCTGGAAGGCGCTATAGAAGTAAGCTCCATTTACCATTTACCATTTATTGGCGTATCAAATTACCATGGCAATGTAATTTGCTAACTAAAGCCCTATTCGCACGGGATTAGTTTTACCTAGGGACCACATGTAATAAAAAAATTACTCCCCAATGTCTGCTTTTTATGTGGTGCATTCGCACGGGATAACCAAAGCCTGAGATTTAGCTGAAATTTACGGACATCTTCCGGATGTGATGTTAACGCGCTGCGTATTGCGTAACAGCCGCTTATGGCGACCGTTATGAGTCGATAGGCTTTTGCTGATCCGGAACACAAAAGGTTATTTATGCACTCCAATGCAGTCTCCATTGCCAAAAGCAAATAAAAATGTACCCAGGAAACAAAAAACGCCTAATTACGTATCAGATACGGCCCAATTCTGTCCAAATCACAGAGATGCCTATTCACGTTGGATTAGTATTATCACAGGACCTCGGAGTTCAGCAAAATATAGTAGGTAATTTATGGGATAATTTTCACTTTACAAATTATTGACATGGTCGATTTGCACGGGATTAACACAATCTCCGTAATTATTACAAATAGCATGTGGTCCCAAGGTAAAACTAATCCCGTGCGAATAAGACTAAAGACACCATTTTTATTAGTCATTTTTCATAGACTGGTTGCAAACAAAATATCCAAGATGGCCACCTTAACGAAAAAAAAAGGAAAAATACTGTAAATCAGACATTTTTAGAGATATTAAACTGAAATTTGGTGTTTTAGTAGCTGAGAAATACTCAAATAATGAATTTTAAAAAAATTAAAGATGGCCACCAAAGCTACATTTAAATGGCTTTAACTCAGCTATTGTTACACATCGAGATGAAATTTGGTGCGATTATAGCCGAGGCCGTTTCTCATCACATACTGAATCCAAATTAAAAAATCCAGATTGCCGTCATAGTTTAAAAGGAAAAAAAGACTGATATTTTGCCATTTTGAGGTGAAGTTTGGTGTGGTGGTAGCTGAGAGTGAACCCAAACACAAAGTACTATCAAATTTTTTAAAAATTAAAATGGCTGCCACGTGGCAGTCTCCATCAAATTTCTCCAGGAACTATCTAGTTTGACAGATATTAAGCTAAACTTTGGTGTTACAGTCATTCACAGCAGATACTTTGAGTACGGAATCCTGCAATACTGCAAGAGATCACACATAATGTTCTTTTTAAGGTTTGACCATTAAGGGTTCCACTTACAGCACTTTATTTACCTGTTAAACTGTCATGCACCAACAACAATCTATACCAACGGTCTACACAAGCAAACACCTTGGATAATGTTTGACCTTGATTTGTGATCTTGAAGCTGGAGTGATGAAAAGTGTATGCAACATTACTGTTAGTGATGATCCACATGCTTAGCAAGTTTAATTAAATTATCTTGAGCGGGACAAGAGAAAGTTTACGAAAGTACAGATGGACACAGAATATATGTGCGTATAAAAAGGATGATCTTTGTATAAAATTCAGGGAATAATAGTCGTTAATTTGAAGGAGGTTTCAGAGGAGGTTGCTTATAAATTGCAGCCAAGTTGAAACAAAAGCTGAGTTCATGTGAGTTAGCACGTTCTTTTTATAATCCTATGGAAACAGATTTGTTTTTACAACCTTAACCTTGTGGTTTTGTTGACCCGGCCTAACATTAGTCAGCTCCAACCTGCAGAAAACCATAAACTAGTCGTAAAACAGAAGGTTTCTTTTTGTTAAATGTAAAAGCAGCAGGGCATTTGGTTTGTAAGTGTAACCTGGAGAAGGGAAAGGAATCTGTAATAATTCAGTAAAATGAATTTTTGATGTCACATTATTACACCGTCTCTGTTTTAATGCAATCTATGAAAAAATGAAAGTGGACTTTTTGGGCTTTTAAAGCTGATGAAATATCCCTTTTATGATTATTTGACAAAAAGTGGAGACTCTATGTTCTCTTGTATAATTATTTCCATGCCCACTGGCACAAAAAGCTGCCAAAAAAAAAAAAGTGTCCGTGGGCAGAAGGTAAAAACTTTTGTGACAACTTTATATTTTTGCCTTGAAACAGGTTTAAAAAGCAGCATCATGAGTTCTGCACGACCGTGACTTTGCTAGTTAGGCTCAGTGTCTGCTTTAAACTCCGTGCATTTAACCCTCCTGCTGCCTTTGGGTCAAAATGACCCACACTTCATAAAACTTAGGCCTCAGGTTATCTTGGCCCAAGGGCAGCAGGAAGGTTTTTATAATATTGCTGTAACAGGTGTGACCTACCTGTCTGCCCATCAGCTCAAACTGTCTAAGACTGAGTTTTTATTTATTTGTTATTATTCATTTATTCATTCATTTAAAAGAAACAAAATGAATTAATTTTAAAAACACTGAATGAAAAGGGTGCAGAAAGAAGAAAACTCTTATAATATATGCCCCTTATTTTAAAAAAAAGTATATATATATATATATA
>NC_056511.1:5688976-5719501 GCF_014905685.2 Nematolebias whitei | reverse complement strand
ATAATGGTCCAAATAAGCGACTTCAGTGACAGAAAAATGAAGATCCAAAAGTTGTTGTCTGTCATACACCAGCAGAGAGTTGATGTCACAGATGTGAAATGCAAAAAACAAAAATAATCCGAACACCATCAGCAGAGGTGGATTGCAAGCCATGTACACGGGCGCCATCTTACCGGAAGTTCATCAGTACCAGTCAAAAATTGTGCAGCAGCATTTTGTACCAGCTGTAACCGTGAGAGTGAGGCCTGGCTAACTCCTATCAACAGAGAGTTACAATAATCCAGGCGTGAAGTAATAAAAAAATAATAAAATTAGTGAAGACTGTCATTTTAAGAAACTCCCACCAAGCTGTCACAGAGGAGCTGATATTGATGCTTTTAAAGCATTCCTGTCGTTTTATGTTTGAGCTAATGAATGGAACGTCCGAGATCATTATATTATTGCAAAGTGTCTGTTCTACGTATAGCCAGGGTTCATCAAGGGGTGTGTGTTTTATCCATCTTGAGATGTATTCTATCCTGTTGACTACAAAGTAATAATATAAACTGGGTAGCTCTAGTCCTCCTTTATCTTTGGTCTTCTGTAGTGTTTTTAGTTTAATATGTGGGGGGGGGGGTTTATCTTTCCAGAGAAATTTAGAGATGGAGGAGACCAGGGATCTAAACCAGTCAGATGATGGTTTATTTGGGATCATTGAAAATAGATAGTTTATTTTAGGCAAAACCATCATTTTTATTGAAGCAATTCTTCCCATGAGAGCTAAGGGTAGAGATTTCCATCTAGCAAGGTCACTCTCAATTTTCTTTAAAAGTGGGATGTGGTTTTGTTTTGTTTAATCTGTCAGTCTAGGCGAGACATTGATACCCAAGTACGTAATATTCCCTGACTGCAGTTGTGTAGTAAGTGAATTGTTGAAATAGCAATTAATTGGTAGAACTGTGGATTTTATCCAGTTTATAGAGTAATCTGAAACTTTTGAAAAAGAGTTTATCAATCCAATAACCTGAAAGAGGGAGGTTTGTGAATGCTGGAGGAAGAGCAACACATCATCAGGATATAGACTGATTATGTGCTCTATGTTCTTACATTTTATGCCTTTAATATCTGTAGTTTGCCTGATTGCTGCGGCTAGCGGTTCGATGAAAATAGCAAACAGTGAGGGGGAGAGTAGGCATCCCTGCCAGGTGTCCCTTTGCAGATGAAAGCTAGTTGATATTTGATTATTTGTCCTAATGCATGCTTATGGGGAACTGTATAATACAGTGCCTTGCGAAAGTATTCGGCCCCCTTGAACTTTTCAACCTTTTGCCACATTTCAGGCTTCAAACATAAAGATATAAAATTTAAATTTTTGTGAAGAATCAACAACAAGTGGGACACAATTGTGAAGTGGAATGAAATTTATCGGATGTGTCAGACTTTCTTAACAAATAAAAAAACTGAACTTGGCACCATACTTTCCCAACAATTTTAACTTAATCAACTTTTTAAACATATCAATTGTTTAAGAAATTTTTATGGCGATGTCAAGGCAAATCCATGATCCTATTCCCTGGATTACAACGCAGCGCTCCTTCAGATTAGTTCTAAATGGAGGTTTTACAAACATTTCCATTCCCTTAAGGTTATAATGTCTCTCTCTTTTTTTTAAACAAATTTTAATTGAATATTTGGGGGTAATATATTTTATGAGCTTTATACATGACTTTTAAAATAATATATTCAACCAAATCATAACATTTTAATAATTTCAACTGATGAAATAATATATTTGTTGGGTGACCATAGCATAATAATTCTTATAGCTCTTTTTTGTAAAATAAAATAGGGTTTGTAATTGTTTTGCATGTTTATTTTAATGATAACTTAATAAGTTGGAACCAAGTTTGTATTTTTACAAATTCTGCCTGTATCATCTCTGACATCCGTTCAATATCTTCACCCGAACAAAAAAAAAAAAAAAAAAGTGGCATCATCTGCAAATAAAACACACTTCAAAAGCCCTGACACATCAACCAGATCATTCACATACAAAATAAACAACTTTGGTCCCAACACAGAGCCTTGAGGAACTCCACATCCATTAACACAAAATTCAGATCTTACATCATTTACTTGTACAAACTGTCTCCTATTATTCAAATAACTGGATAACCACTGTACTGCCAATCCTCTAATGCCATATTCAGTTTTTCAAGGAGAATGGTGTTGTCAATAGTGTCGAAGTCCTTTTTTAAATCAGCAAAAACGCTAACACAATACTGCTTTTTGATCAACAACAGTTGTTATCTCTTCTAGTACTTCCATGAGCTACTGATGATAAGTTTTTTGCTCTAAACCTACAAGTATTTGCTGATGAGCTGTAAAACTAAACTCTCTCTCAGGTTGTAGGTCTGCCTCGAAGACTCAGACCAGCCGGAGACAACCACATCATCTGCAAAAAGTAAAACTGGTGAACAAAGCCAAGCTTCCACTGCCAATGGCTGCGTTCTTAAGAGTGTCATACAACGTGAAAAATGTTTAAAATACATTTTTAGACAAAGTGTTTAAAAAATGTATTATTTAAAATATTAATTAAAAAAAGATAGCTGTTATAACTGATTACAGAATGAAAGTTAAACTCTCCAGTGATGAACAACTAAATTAAAAGTCAATGAAAGTACTGATCATATGTGCCCTGTCAAACAGAACCGAGGGTTACGTCATAATGTGGTATCAGTGCTTAAGTGCAGTGGTCGAAATTTTTACAATAATTACATATTGTCAAAATGTGATGAAAGAATACCGTACATTATCCAATGGTCTCTTGAATTAAATGTGCACAATTATTAAAGGATGTTTTGAAGGATTTTTATGAGCAGTACCAAGGATGAATTTGAACAGCAAATCCTTAAATTTTTACTATTTTCCTTGTGGTAGTAAAATATATTTTATTATGTTACTGAAAGTTGTGTACATCTACGGTCTGCAGTATAAAACCGTATTTAATGCATATTAAACCGATGCAGAACCTTTATTTCCGGGTTTTTGTTTCCAGCAGGAAGGAGTTTCAGTTACATTTGTTTCAGAGCCTGCTTCAGACCTTTGAATAACGTCACAATAGCAAAGCTCTTTTTCTTTCCAGCTGGTAATTTCCAATATCCAAAAATGTTTTAAGGTTTCCTTTTTTAAAATAATGTCAAGAAATCCTCATTGGAACACAATAATATCAGGATTCAGACTGATTTTACGGATGTTATCCTGATTAGCAAGACAAACCAAGACACATCTCTGGAGCCGCTCATGATATCAGGGTGATCTAATAGATGATCAAATCAAAATGATGATGATCGAATATCAAAATGTAGCTTCAAAAAGGGCAGGGAAAGGTGTTTGTTCAGTTTGACTAAATCTGACTTAATCCTTGACGGGGTCGCATGTCGTGACCAAAATGACCTCACAAAATGGAGTATTAACTTTGAGTGACGTTGCACCGAGAAGGTCGTCGGATAGAATCCCTGCCGGTGACCTTTCTGGGTGGAGTTTGCATGTTCTCTCTGTGCATGAGTGGGTTTTCTCCGGGCACTCCAGTTTCCTCCCACGGACCAAAAACATGCATGTTAGTAACTCTAAATGGTCCCTAGGTGAGAGAGAGAGAGAGAGAGAGAGAATGAATGTTTGTTTGTCTCATGTGTCCCTGTGATGGACTGGAGACCTGTCCAGGGTGTCCCCCACCTCTCACACAGTGACTGCTGGATATGGCCACCAGTGACCCCGCAACCCAAAAAGAAAGAAGCTGGTAAAGATAATGGATGGATGGACATATATAAACACAGATGTACACGCTTGCATCTATACATTTCTTGAGCCAAAGTTTTCCTATGACCGTTTCTCTACTTACAGAGAAATAAAACGTCTCGAGTAAAAATTACTTGTCTTTTCAAAAGCATTTTGGCTCAAGCACAGGCTAAAATAATTCACCATTCAATAAAGAAAAGCTTTCAGAAGCTGGGCACTTTAACTAAAAAAAAAAAGAAGTAATTTTATTGTTGGTCAGAAGATCTTTAAAGACAATGGAGCATGACGTTATGATCGGACAAAGAACTGCAGTGGTGCAAACATGTTTTCTTCACGCAACAGCTTTCATGCACTTCTCCTTGAAATAATTTTCAAACATCTCAGTAATGTGAAGCAAGAGTAACTCCTTTAACACTGAACTAGTTGTAGCCCATCAAATAATGTCGATTATCTTGCAACAAATGACAGCAATCCAGCGGGGAACAGCTCAGAGCTACAGTACCTTACATCCACTAACCTTACACAGCTCTTTCAAATGCAAATCTGCCTTTATTTTGCTTTTGACACACAAATTCCTCCCTGTACACCATCAGTATATCAAACTAGTAGACAAAAAGAGATGTCTCTCAGGAGGAACGTATGAATGATGATGCCAGTATTATGGCCACGGTAAAAAATAAAATAAAAGTTTTGAGTCACTGTGATGCCTCTGAGCATCTCTCTTGCATCTGAACAGAACCAAGGCAGTCGGGGGAAACGTCCAGACATCCATCCATATACAGATAAAATGGAAAATTGGAGACCTCTTAAATATAATTTGGAAAAATATCACATTACAAAGAAATCGCAGCCTAACATAGATGTGATTATCCGTCAAATTGTCTTTGCTGGGGTAAATCCAGGTGGACCAGAAATCTGTTAAATGGGTTTCCTGCAAATACGGGAAAAATATTTAACAGACCCAAAAGTCTTCTTTGTTCAGAGAACAATATAATGGATTTCTACCAATCTGCCATTCATATGTCCCAGTGCACTAAACCAAACACCATCCTGGTGGCAATTTTCTGTCTGCTGCCAAAATCAGAGAAGTTCACAGGCTTAAAATACAATTTCTTGGTGATCGGCCATGTGAAAAGATATCTGTTCATATTTGTAATTTCACATGACGGCTCCACAGGTGTTTGCTTTCGTTCTCCAGGTCAGAAGCACCAGTCTGTGTTCACAACAAACGCTTCTCTAAAGGGGGAGTTTAATCTGCTTTTCCATTTATTTAGTTCAAACACGAGCCTGGAGGAGGAGAAAGACTCGAGAAATTGATTGAGACAAATGTGAGATGATGTGTCCAATACATGACAACCACCCCTTGGCTTTAACGGATGATTCATTGTGCTTCTGAAAAGGAAGCTGTAAAAACGTGTCCAACAGCAGAGAGAAACAGGGTTTTATCTCGTCAAATAACAGTTTTTAAATAAAGTAGAACAGCAACTTTGACCAATTTTAACACTTTTTATGACCGGAAAATTATTTTGTGTTGTGACAAAGACACAAAAAAACATCACTGAAACTCACGAGAACGCTTCAAGTAATTCTATAGACAAGTGCTGCTCACTGTCACAGCCCAGTGAGATACTACTGTCAGTGTCTTACCTGCAGCACCTTCAGTCAGTGCACTCGCTTTGAAGCTGTGACGATTTCTGACGAGGAGCAAAGCGAAACTTTAGACAGAATGGGGACTTTAGATCTCTAATATCTCAAATTTAAGCTAAAATATTTTAAAAATCAAGCTTCATATGCTGTTTTCATCAGGCAGTTGTTTACTTTGTCACTATTTGAATGTATAATTGTGTCTTTGGGTGTGAACATATGGATGCTGATCTCTTGTTTTAACTGCAATAAAATCTAAAATGAAACATTTTAGCCAACACAGCTTGAAAATTTAATTTCTGACAGATTACAAGACAGCAGCTGCGTAAATCATTTCGTTACATTAATGTTTCATTTAAATGATAATTTTTCAATTCAAATAAACTCATTTTAAATGTGAAAATATACCAACTCTTGTTAAAAAAAAAAAAGTGAAATCATTTCTGGCAAAAATTAAAACAGTAAAACTTGAAGCCCACGGGTGTGAACTAATGACGCTGGTGAACTTTCACACAAATCAATACTTTAAAGAACATTACGACTGATTTTATAGTAAAAAACTAACTCGTTTTGAGTCTTTCTAAACTTACTCACCAACGAACTCCGTTTACATCAGCAGTAGTGACTCAGTCAAACGAGCTAATATTTACGCTTAATTTTACTAAAATAAATACCCAAAAGGCTAATCGTCTGAATGAAAAGAAACTACCTAATTACAGCATTAGCTTTCTTTGAGCCCAAAATGGTTTCTAATGAAGGAGTTCAAAAGCAAAGAATATCTCAAAGAATAATAATTTATAATAAACATACTAAAAACACAAACATTAAGGTGTGATTTTGCATGAAAAAGTCTGGTTTTCCACCTCTGCTGCCTGGGCAGCTTCATGGATGGGTCAAAGGTTAGAAGCAATCTATAACTTCTAACTTCTAAAGTTAATTAGGGACAAAGCAGCATTTACTCTGCACGGTGGTGCCCTCGGATCAGTCCCTGTGGGCTACTCATTAAGATGCAAATAGTGTGATTGTGTACTGCTAAAAATAAGAAAAAGAAAAAAAAACACTGCGTACTTTTCTTCTTCTGTGTTTTAACAGACATCAAACATGAGAATCAAATCCTTCGGATGATATTAACATTACCAGATTTAATTATTAAAAGGCTTCTCAAAGGACAGAAATCAAGATGGAAAGCATGCCTTTTTTCCTTATACAGGAAAATCATTATGAGAAGTGAAACTTTTACACATAAATCCAAATAAAATATATATCTCTATTTTCGGCATTATCCGGTTTAATGTGGCTCCGATAATTCACGTCATAAGAAACTAAAACTCCTTCGGAAACATGTTTATTTTATTTACGGATTTGTATCCTAACAGAAGATCCTGAAACTAAAATCTAAATTTCAGGTCAAGTCTCTAAATTTTCTTGCCTTACTTGAGGTTTCTTTTTTTTTTTTTTTTTACCATTTAGAGTAATTTATTAGGGATGCACGATATTATCGGCATGGTATCGGTATCGGCCGATATTAGCGCTAAAGCCAAATATCGGAAATGGGCCATTCCATCAAAATAACTCACCGATATAAAAGACGCTGTTTTTGTATGACAACCCAGTGACAAGGATGCCTGCAGCGCCAGCATAACGTGACGACGTCACGTGCACCTTCCTGATCTGATCACGGCGGAGAGGAAAATTCAAAATGACGGCGATGTGGACGTTTTTTTTTCTATATCGAATTCCAAAGATTTATGGACTACGTTGAGCCTCGCTACATCGTCCCCAGTTGCAGATATTTTTCTGACGTAACCTTACCCGAGTTACAAGCCGTCATTTCTGACGTCATTGAGAAGCTAACAGCCGATAGCGCTTGGGTGAGTTTTACCACAGACATTTGAATGTCAAGTGTTAGCCTCGTTAGCATGATTAGTCTTACGGCACAAAGGAGAGACAAAAACTTTGCACTTCAAAAGACTGTCCTTCATGCACAGGAGTGCAGAGGATCCCACACTGCAGCTATAGGAACCTGGAACAAGCCTCCACAAGTGAGACAGCATCACAGGTGACTAATGCTAATAAATAACATTTAACACTTTTCATTTAATATAAGTTAAAGTGCTATGTATATCATATGGCTGTTACTGAACATATGTCACCAGCTCTTACAGCTTTTACACATTTTTTGTAGCAAATAAGCCTAAATAAGAGGGTTATGTTCTGAAAAAGGAAAGCATATTAAAAATATTGGTATCGGTTAACGGCCCAAGAAGTTTTAACATGTCGGCCAAAAATCCAATATCGTGCATCCCTATAATTTATAACACAAAGTGATCCCTGTTTTTTCCTGTCAGTGAAAAATGCTTGTAACGCCGTCTTCTTTAGAGGGATTGAGCAAAAATATTGGTATGGTAGTAGCTGAGAGTCATCGCTGACACATATGATGAGTGCTAATGAGTCAAGCTAATATTTACGTCAAGAAATGCCATTTTCATTTTTAAGGAACTGACACCATGTTGACTTCTTGGAAAAAAAAAATCATAATAAACATTTTAAACTCTACTCTTTGTGCGTTCACAGTGACGCCCAATGTGCTGGAGGTACACTCGGCCTGAGCACAGATTAATTTTTTTAGCTAGATGACTGTTTGCTTAATCTGTATGTTCTATTTTACTCATATGACTGGGTTTTGTAGCCAAATAATTGTGCTGCTTCTGACAGTTGAGGACACCCCCCCCCCCCAATCACAGTGACAGTTGGCGCTGATGAAAGTGGGATTATTTCTGTGCAGCTTCTGTGACTTCTCCATCCATCTAAATGTGCACTCTTGCCTCCCTGTCCTTTCACCAAAGAGCAGAGACGCTGATGCCACATTAATTTCAAGAAGATATAAATGTCAGGTTGAGCACTTAAAAACGATGAAATATCAGTATCGCTCCTTTGCATACCCAATAAGCCCCATATTTATATAAAGATCACCTCTGAAGAACAAACATTTCCTTTAAAGCTGGGAAAGGTTTTGCTAACCGACTTTGCGCTCACCATAAAAGAGATTTAAGTTCGTCGAGCTTTCCATTAACAGTTTTGAAAACAAAACAGATTAGGAGAAAGGAGCACCCCTCCTAAAGTTTGATGCTCTTTTCTGTCATGAAACAAACTCACTCTTACCCTCCATTTAACTTTACAGCCTTGCTCCAGTACACTTCCAACCTGCGAGTGTTTAATTAAAGCTTTTCAGGATGCAGCCGAACCCTCTCGGTGTAATAAGCACAACAGTTTGCTCGGATCATCAGGTTGTTAAAACGCGGCCTGTGAAATGACTGGAGGAAAACGGTGATGCTGTTTGTTCGGTCTGAGCTGAGTGCCTCCTGCGAAGATAATATTTTACATCAACCCTACAGAATGTAAAGCTACACTTCCAAAAATGGAAAGCAGAGCAGACACAGCTCCAGCTTCAACGTATTTTTAAAGGTAACCGACAGATATTCAAGAAGAAAAAGGAGGTAAATGTATTTTGTGGAGCAGAAAAATAAAGAAAATGGCACAACAGTACTCCAGATCTGCTCATTTTGCCACTGGTGACTCTTATTTCTTTGCTTTCTACAGAAGGCATAAGGGCACTAATCGGGGCTTAATTTGAGCCGGATCCTGTCGGAACATGAACCGGGAACGCTTTTATTTTGACAGGGTGCGCTCCGGTAACTGTTTGCTTGGATCCGATAACTCTCAGGCTTACTAAAAATACATTATGAAAGCAAGCTTAGTTCTCAAACCTTAGATTCATCAAAATATTGAATAAATTTGGAATAAACGATGAAACAAATGGTAAAATCTATGACTTTTTTCTTGCATGAGTTGGATCCTCAATGCCACCTGTCAATCATCCAGTGGGCTCGTCAGCAATTGACCAATCGGCGATCTCAATTTGTCCTGAAACGCCCTTACCTGCAGGAGCTGGGGGGGGGGGGGGGGGTAGGATGCGTGAGAGAAGCAGAGCGTGCTAAACAACTAGTAAGATAATAGATAATCCTGCACTTAATAGGCTACAGTCATAAATAACACAAAAAGTGTTTAAAAGTAAATTTTAAACATGAATTGGTTTGGTATTTTGACATTTATGCACCTAAGAGTTGAGTTATGTATGTGTTCCGGTATCCGTGTTGACCTCAGTGAACTTTGGTCTCACATCGCTATTTGTATTACGGCATCGTTTGGTTTTCAAATTAAGCACTGGCAATAATGTTTTGCCCATGTGTGTGTGTTTGTCTGTATCGTTAATTATCTCATGAACCTCTACTCATGGTGGTTGGAGGAGGGGGCGGTTGTCCGCGGTACAGCGGAACAGCACTGGACTGGATTTGGTCCTACTTAGCCGAGCATACTTTCTGTGTCTGCCTTGGTGATCACGTGATGATGGTGATCCTCTGCTCCTCTTTTGTGTGGGGTTCCACAGGGCTCAGTCTTAGGCCCACTCCTCTTCACGATGTACCTGATCCCCCTTGGCTCTATTTTTTAGAGAATATGGGATCTCCTTTCATTGTTATGCAGATGACACACAGATATATGTGGCAGCACGACAGCTCAGTGGTTAGCACTGTTGCATTACAGCAAGAAGGTCCTGGGTTCAATCCCCGGTTGGACCTGGGGTCTTTCTGTGTGGAGTTTGCATGATCTTCTTGTGCTTGCGTGGGTTTTCTCAGGTACTCCGGTTTCCTTTCACAGACCAAAAACATGCATGTTAGGCTGCCTTCAGGCCTCCCTTGCAAAATAAATCTGTGACCTCAATGGGATGTGCCTGGTTAAATAAAGGTTAATAATAATAGTAATAATAATATGTCCCACTAAAGAAAAAGGACTTACTCTCTGGCCCCTCTGTTTTTATGTCTGGAGGACATAAAAGCTTGGATGGCTGTGAACTTCTTAAAGTTCAATGAGGAAAAGACTGAGGTTAACGATCTTTGGAAGCTCCACTGAGACTCCCAATGTAGATGTTGGTTCCTTGGCCCAGTACATCAAGCTAACTATTACAAACCTAGGGGTCAAAGTTAGAAAATCACATCAGAGCAGTTGTTAAATCTAGTTGTTTTTTTTTCCCCATATCAGGTAACTGGCTAAAGTGAAGCCAATTCTTTCCCAACAGCATTTTGAAACAGTAGCTCACCCCTTTGTGACCACTCGGCTGGACTACTGTAACACACTCTTTATAGGAACCAGTGATTCATGTATCTCTCAGCTTCAAAGGATACAGAATGCTGCTGCACAGCTTTTAACTGGCACACAAAAGTTTGACCACATTACCCCTGTTTTAGCCTCCCTGCACTGGCTGCCTGTACATTCTAGGATTCATTTTAAAATTATTTTATTTGCTTTTAAAGCTCTTAATGGACTTGCCCTGTGTCTGAGTTGTTACATCCGTACACATCCTCTCGATCCTGCAGGTCATGTGATCAGCTGCTCCTGAACGAGCCGAAGACAAAGCGTATGTCACTCACAACTACTTCAGGTGCATGAGATTGCTTGTGGTTTTATCGTCTAGGTTTGACCAAAAAGGCTGCCGTTTCTCAACATGAGATGATTTTAGGCTAAAACTCTGACGTGAAAAGCTGAAGGTGACATGCATTCATAATGCTAGGCCTTGAATTTGAAATTTAGAAAAAAATATAGTGACCTAAAACATTTAGTTTCTTTATTTAAAAAAATCTTTTTTATACCATTTGAATGAATAGAAACAAAGACAACAGTTACAGCTGGGTCTGTGTGTACAGGCAGAGTTAAGCAAAAAGAAAACTATGGAACAAGAACTTCAAAACTTTTATATTTGTGATTATGTAATTTGATGTTTTGAACAGGAAGTAGTTTTGGAGCACATGTCAAACATGACTCAAACGCACACGGCATACAAAAGTAAATACTCTCACATCACGCCGAGCATGTAATCATCACGGCCGAACTGCTTTGACCTTTTTATAGCTGCCTTTAATACTTGCAGACCTGTCCTTGTGTCAACCCAACTTTAATGTACTTCCTCGGGCTATGTTTAAATCACTTCGCTCCACTTACCCCCGATTCTTCCTCCACTCCTCTTTGTCCTCATCATACATGCTCTCTCTTCCCCCTCTGTCTCCTATCTGCAACTCTAATTGTCTTGCGTTGCCAAACGAGCCAGCCAATTGTGCCTCCAGTTAAAAGCTGATGAGGATTTCGGCCTTTTCCTCCTCCTCCTCCTCCTCCGACTCGTTCCGAATCTAAATAAAGATGGGTGGGAAGAGACGAATGACTATCGCTGCTCGGTGCAGAGCTGACGACCACAGTCTGTGTCAGGCAGCTTAGACATTTTCTAATGTCCCATGTGAGTCCTAGCACCAGTGTTGTTTTCGTTAACGATGACGATGACGAAAACTTTTCGTCTACGCCCCCTTTTTTCATGACAATAATGAGACGGTAACGAAATAAACATTGCTCTTTAATGACTAAAACATGACGAAATGTGTGTGAGTTTTCGTTGACGAGATGAGACTGTACGAAAATGTTTGTCGGTGGTCCGTCAATAATTTAGAATGCACAATATTTCTGCCCATTGGTCACACCCACTGCTACCCAACCACGCTGATGCACCGCGCGCTCACCTTTGACTTCATTTCAAACTGGACCATGGCAGATGCTGCACGTTTTACGAAGGGGCTCGGTGGACGCAAACCCAGAAAGGATTTATGGACTTATTTTGTATTTAACCCAACTGAAAGAAGAACCGAATGTATCGTCGAGGGAGACGGAGGTAAATGTGGATTTAAACTTGGTGGAAAAAACACGACAAATCTTAAGCGGCACCTGAAGGCTCACCACCCTGATATTTTTTCCAAGGTAAGTTAGTTACAACTACTATTTTTGTAATGTACATACATGCAATGTTACTTGACAAACCAAACGGGTTGTGACACATTTCACAACTCCAGTTTCGTGTAAACAATGTTTTTTTAATTTTATTTTTATAAATCCTGTCCTTGCTTGCGCACGTGGATGCTAACTTCGTGCTATTAGCTTGTTTGTTGTGCTAATCTAACGTCGGCTACTGTTACGTGTAAAACATGCAGGGATGTATGGCTGATAGGTTGTGTTTGAGTGACTGAATATCAAACCTGTTGCTGTTACCCCATGTGTCTGTCGGGTCTGCATCCTTTAAACCAAAAACCCATTTTAGCTAAACACTACTTGCATTACATTTTAAAATGAGACAACCAACATTTGTCTGATAAATGTTTACAGTAAAAAGTGTTAGGGGGCCAAAAAATACTTCATTTTAAATAAATAAATTGAATCAAAACATTTGCAAAAGAGAAAAGATACATTTTCTTAGATTGAGTGTTTATTGGTAGAAGAAAAATGGACAAAGTAATGTAAAAAATACCCCCCCAAAAAAGCTGTTTTCAATCTAATGAAAAGAAAAATAGTATTAAAAATACTGGTTATGTTAGTGTCATTCTGGATTGAAAATCTTAATGCCAATTAGCAAAAAATAGGTAAAGCTGACATTTATCTGTATTCAAATTTCAAAAGCATCTGCCTGTGTTAAATGTTTGGTACTTCAGACTAAAAGCTACAAGGGCACCTCAGTGTTGTTTTTCTGCTCTGAACCCTGAGCAGAAAAACATTAACACTGCACTAAAGTATTTTTTCATTTATCACAAGTCATATCATCATCGCAATATGATGCACTGTTCTTGCACATCACAGGATTTCCTAATATCAGACAGCCCTAGTGCACTTTTAATAATCTAACTCAACTGTACAGATACATTAGAAATTTGGCCATTGCACAATATAGAAAGATCAGATGACTTACGTAAGGAGGACAGGGTGGATGCTATTCATCTGGTTATTAACGTATCAGAAAGATTTTTTTGTTTGCTTGTTTGACAGCTAGTCATTCTGTTTTCTTAACATGGTATTTAGTAAGATATGTTGACACAAATCATTATGCACAATATATGTACATATAGACATATAAATAATTTTTTAAAGATATACATACATTTGATTATTTTATATTCACTTATAGATTCTTTACAAGAGGTGTACATTGTATATACAGAAAGAATAATTATCTTCTCGCCTTGCTTTTTTCTCATTCAGATCCCAGAGATCCTAACTCCTAAAGAGAAACCTGGTGGTCCAAAGAACGACAGGTCACAGTCATCTATACCAGCAGCCTTTGCCGCAGGATCTAAATATAAAACAGATTCTCAGGAACAACATGCCAAAGAACAGGCGATTGCTCTTTGGATTGGACGAACAGGTCTACCTGCTTGCACAGTTGAGGATGAAGATTTCATCCTTATGATGGAGACCTTTGATAAGAGGCTCACCATACCGAAAAGAACAAAAATAAACAACTTGGTTGACAAGATTTATGATGGTGAAAAGCAAAAGTTCAAAGAGAGGCTTGCAACAGCACACAAAATAACAATTGGACTGGACATATGGACCAAAAAAGGCCTTACAGCATCATTTCTAGCAATTAGTGCATGCTTTTTTTGCACTGTTGAAAACAAAGCACAGCACATACTGTTGAGACTTGACCAGCTCCCTCACCCACACACTGCTGAGTGTATAAAAACCCATGTTGATCAATGTACAGAGGACTGGGGAATACCCCAACACAAAATTCTGACAGTCATAACTGATAATGGAAGCAACATGATTGCTGCGTTCAAAGCTAATGAGCCGGATGAACTCAGTAGCTCTGAGGATGAATCCGTCGATGTGAGCGACACAGAAGACCCTGAAGTGATTGGACAAGACCAAAGGTAAATTGTTTTAATTTACTGTTAAGATTTTTAGTGTGTCATACGCTAGGTTATAATCAATTTTAGCAACTGTTTATGACAATTTTATTGAATTTCCTATATGATATTAAGAAAGTTTCTTTTTCTCTGTGTTTTGTCCTCTCTATCTAGGTTTGGAGCCATAGATAGGACCCCATGTGTTGTACACACACTGCAACTCGTTGTGAACATGATCCAGAAGGATGCAAGTATAAACCGACTGCTGGGCAAAGTTAGACTGCTTGTCAAGCTCTTTCGCAAGTCATCAGTGGCAACACAGCGTTTGCTCCAGGTATGTCAACTAACTGTGGTCAATGACTGCCCTACTAGATGGTCCAGCACATACCTGATGATATCACGACTTCTCCAAATCAAGGACTCAGTAGTTCAGGTTGCAGATGAGATGAGCTGGGACTATCTACTGCCAAGTGAGTGGCAGAAGTTGACTGCTCTTAGAGATTTACTTCTCCCCTTCGCTGAGCATACTCAGATGCTCCAGAGTGACACACAGTCTTTATCCCTTGTGTTCCCTTTTATTATAATATTGGGCATTTGTACTTCATTGCACTTTAGCACATTTTGAGAAATAAAGCCACAAAGTGAGAATGTTTTTGTTTTGGGCATTTTTGGAGTACCAGTATTTGATTCCACTATTAAAACAAATTACTCAAATTAATTTGTAAAGACTAATATGTTTTCTATTTATTTTAAAGACTAAAACTAGACTTAAAATTTTAAAGTTTTTGTCGACTAAAGCTGGACTAAAACCATTAAATATAGAAATGACTAAAACTGACTAAAACTAAGAAGTATTTTTGTCTAAAAGACTAAGACTAAAACTAAAATCAAAATGGCAGTCAAAAACAACACTGCCTAGCACCCACATCTTTGTTGCTTTAGCATCATGTCAATGCCATTTTCATGGCTCAGCTGATGTGAACACTGAGTTAGTGATACAAAGACGGAGCACAAACTCAGTTTCTGTCTTTTCCCTGAATGCACAGCTTCACAACAAATCCACATGTCTCGGGCAGCACTGGAGAGTTTGCTTGAGAATGAACAGTTAATAAACAGAGAGTTGGAGGACGTTTGGAACGAGTCAAACAGTCTCACTGTCAGAGTGCAACAAGACAAGTTGGTTTTTGTTACACACACAGTTATGCTTGGCAGGAATTAATGATGAAACTCTATAATAGGATCAATGAGGCTCCTTGTTTCTTCTTAAAACATAAATGTTGCCTGACTGTCCGTTTGCAGTTTAATGTTCTTTATTTTGGTCTCCAAAAGTTCTTTTAATAAATTATCTAAACTTCAGTGTTACACAGTAGATACACATCCCCTTCACATATAATGGTTGCGACGCCTATGGTTCAGTGGTCCATGAGATAAACTTCTGTCTCGCCCTACTCTTCCACTTGAGCGGTTCCACTTCGCCTCAAACTCGAGTCCTTTACCAGAGGCCTGGGAGTTTTAGGGTTCTGTTCAGTATTTCAGCTGTTCTTAGTATGGTGCTCTTCTGGACAGAGATCTCTGAGGTTCTTCCTGGGGTCTGTTGGAGCCACTCATCCAGTTTGGAGGTCACAGCACCAAGTGCTCCAATGATCACTGGGACTACTGATGCTTCGACTCTCCACAACTTCTGTATTTCCTCTTACAGCCCTTGGTGTTTCTTGAGATTCTCTTGCTCCTTCATGATGCTACTTGGGATTGCTACATCTGTCACCAATGCCTTCAATCAACTCAGTTCTCAGTAGTAACGTCCAAGTATGTGTGTCACTATATATATATATATATATATATATATATATATATATTTACGTGGCAACTGTCGCCATTAACATAAACTCTAGCTCAATGAAACATGATTGTTTTGTGATTCAATGTGTTTATTCTCATAAACGTTCTCTTTTGAAAAACAGACAGAGGAAACCTTCAAATGCAGCATCTTCTAAGAGTCTCTTTGTGAGATAAATCTCTAAATTCAAGGTAAAGAAAAAACCTGTAAAAAGAACAAAGACTAGTCTTAATAATCTGGTTTATAGCTCCTCAAATTACCAACCCTTTCTATAAAAAAAAAAGTAGCACAACATCTTTTTTTAAGTGCTTCTTTCTCAAAGCTACTGCAGAGTAAAAGTCAGAGCTGCATGCTTGCAACAACCCACATCAACAAATTAAACTGTGTTTCTACACAGACATTCAGCTCGTGTTGACATAAATTGCTTAGGAATTAAACTATTTCATTAAATTTGCAGCAGCCAACGTGATACAGACCCTGTTCGGCTGTATTTCCAGACATACGAGCAGCAGCTGGAATCGTGTTGTTTACTCTGTTCCTCCTGCTGATCTGTCCTCCTTCATGAAGTCATGCTGGTGGCAGCCCTTCAGCTACAGAGCAGCTCATGAGCAGGTGATAACCGAGCACGCATTCTCAAACTGAGACGTGCAGATACAGAGCCGGATTCCTCGAGATAAATTTTGTTCGGTTTACTCAACAGAACGTTCCAACAACAAAACATTTCAGCCCCTTTCTCTGACTTTAGAGCAGCCGCAGACAAACACCGGCGTTTTGTTGATGCGGCTCTGACTCCTTGCTGCAGAGAAAGGATTGATCTTCAGTCATTGTTCAGATGTAAGATGTGTTTGGTAAGAATCTGTAAACACCTACTCCTTCCTGACCACAAAGACAGAAAACACAGCATGTTTTCATGTGAGGTAAAACCTCGACATACATATAAAACAGTCCATAGCAGCTTTAAAACCACCGCTCTGTTGTCAGTGCTTTGTTCTGGGGTTCTTACACTCATTAGATGTATTTTACCACAAAACCACCATGAAATGTCACGTTTGTACGATGGTGCGATGCAGCAGGGCTCAAATGCTAGAAGGAAGCTTTCAACAAAACTGAAGAAACAGAGGAACCAACAACAGCAAGAGGCATGCTGGTTAACAGGAAACCTGACCAAAGAATTCAGGAAAACCAGTGAGTGTACAATGTGTACTGGGAAATGATAACTGAATGACAGCAGGTGTGATGATTACTAATGGAATACAGGTTGTATAAGAAAAGCTGGAAACATGAACAATGGAGGACATCTATAGAACAGAACACAAATGAACTGGAAAACGACAAAAACTGACCCAAACAAAGAAGATACATCTATCCTTTTTCAAATGCTTGTTCATAGTCCGATCATGAAGGTAACAGAAGCCCAGGGGTTCCCTCCTCCCAGCAACATTCTCTGGCTCATCCAAAAAGACTGAAGTTTCCAGACAGAGAGAATATTTAATCTCTCCAGAGACTTCTGTGTTGGTGGTCTCTTCCTGTAAAGATGTTCTGAATCGTACAAGTTGAGGCAATCAGAAGACCGGAGACCTCAGCTGATTTATTTGTTGGGCATGAGCTCGACTCTGAGCCCTTTTTCCAAGTCTGAGTCTAGCTACTTTACATATGGAGCACATTGTAGCTACTTGTAACCAGGATTTTGCCATTTTGAAAAACGTTTTACTTTCAGAATTCAGGTTTAGAAATCCAAAGTAAATAATTACGTGATTTATTTACAAGAAGAGGCAGGATTGATCAGGGGTTGAAGGATGTGTAAAGGACAGCCAATCGTGAGTACCGTATTTTCCGCCGTACACGTCGCACCGCCCTATAAGTCGCATCAGTTCATATTTGTCTGATAAAGTGAAAAATCAATAAATACGCCACGTATACATCACATCTATTGTGCATTGATGATGCGTAGCGTTTGTTACGCGTCACCGGTGACAACCCGGAAATCTGGTCCGGTGTTGTGCCAAAAATTGATTGGCTGCCAAATGGTGGACACGGGACCGTGCATGGGAGGGCTTTAACAAGAATTTAACAAGATTAACAATTAAAAACAATTATTTGTTTGCTCGAAATTATTATAAGTGTCTCAGTCTAACTTTTGCTTAACAAATGCACTTTGACGGTCAAATCTGCCTCGGTGCTTCGGGAGCACACAGACAGGGAGGACATCAGGAAGGAGGAACGCTGCACATTTCTTTGAAACTTAACAAGATAAGCATCTAAAACAATTAATTGTTTGCTCGACATTATAGTAAAGGCGTGTCTCAGTTGAACTTTTATTTAATAAATGCACTAAATGCACTTCAATGGCCAAATTAGCTGCATTTCGCTTTGACGGTTGCTCCAGAGCTGAACGAAGGAGTCAGGCTATGGCAAGCTGATTGTGTCATTAATAGCCACTTTTACCTATTACATGATAGAACGGCATGCCATACTACTCGAGTGCTATCTAGCAGCTGAAAATGGTAGTGTTCAATATTTTCAGTCTGAATGAATGAAAACGGTCATATCTCAGCCAAAAACCGGTTTATAAATATGGGAAAAATCTATAAATATGTTGCTTCGGTGTATAAGTTGCAGGGCATGCAAATTATGCAAACAAACAAACTAACATGACTTATACAGTGAAAAATATGGTATGTAAAATATTGATTGGTCCAGAGGTTAGGATTTGCAAACTAAACGTTCTCTGTGTGTTTTCTTCTTTCAGGTTTTGGTAAGTACCGGGTTTGGATTCCAGGCTCTGTGGCTCAGAAGGTCTCCAGGTAAATTACTCACGGAGACTCTTCAGTAGTAGGAGAGCAGGCAGGCAGAGGCTGAGTTGAGGATAGTTACCTTCTGGGATTTTGCAAAGCATGAAAGATACATTCAACAGGAGGAATTGACTGAGGAAGAGGTGTGGCTGCAGGAACAAAGGAGTCCATAAGAATTCATGAGGCAATCAAAGGTCCAGCGAAGACTCGTGATTTCACTCCGCCTTGAGAAGGAAGTCAATCAGCCGTCATAGAAGACAGCCGAGAGCAGCCAGCACTCACAGGATCTGCAGGGATGGCTAGTGGAGGCAAAGGGAGCCAGAACACTGGAATCATAACAGACCTCGCTTATTTGGTCATGAATATGGTCTATGACTCATGACCATACAGTAGGTATAGCACCTGCTCAGTGGAGCAGATCACCATTTTCTAAAGCAGGGTGCAAATTAATGTTTTTTTCTCCCACATTTTTTAACTTTATAAGTTATCACTCAGTTACAAATAAAGAGTTGTATCAAACAAGAATCGCCACATTCTCATTCTTTTTAACTTTGAGTTGGTTTAGTCCAACTGAAGTTTATAACATAATCAGACACCCATGAAGGGTTGAGGCCTTTTGACTGAGCTTCTTCATGGCCACAATCTGTCTAGCCATCTTTTGCTCCATCAAACTATCCCTTGTGAACATCGAGATACTTGAACTCCATTTTAGGGCAAGATTAATTTCCAACCAAGAGGGAGCAATTTTCTGGTCAAGACCCATGACTTCAAATTTGGAGGAGCGATACTCAGTCCCAACACTTCATACTTGGCTGAAAACCACTCCAGTTTACACCAAAGAACATCACTGGTTGAGACACCTCCTAGGACTGCAGCTTGAGATGCTACACAACTCACATCAGCAGAGAAAAATGGAAATCACACTGGAAACAAACCCAACTTTGTGACAGAAAACGATAAAGACCCAAACCATGGTACAAAACCAGTTTCAAACCAGTTAAGTCTCAAATGGCAGGATATTTCATTCATTCAACCTTTATTTAGTCCCATTGAGCATCTGGAACTCATTTATAAGAGAGACCTGATGTTAACAAAGAGTGATGTCAGCAAACAATCATAAAAGAAAGCATACAAATTGAAAAGAACAAGTGAAATAAAATGGTAAAAAAAAAATAGCTAGCAATTTAGATACTAAAAACAGGAACATGTCTGGTTTTTGCCAAGAACTTGGCAAATGTTTGAAGCCACTTAGAGAGGTCAAGGTCGAGAGCTTCAGATCTTTTTGAAAGATATTCCAGGATATAGGAGCGGAGTAGGCACACATTTCTGTTACACGTTAAACAAAGCTGCTAGAGGAGCCCAGGGTAAAGGAGCTACTCTTTAGGCCACAGAACATAATCAGCAAGAAATCATTCCTTAACAGGTTATAACTGTTGTGGTAGCACAAGTAAGACTTATTTACATAATAATATGCATTCAGGTGGTTTTAATGTTGTCCTTGATCGTTCTGAGGTTAATGCTTCTCCTTTAAACAGTGGACTCCATGGTATTTGTTTAATAAAAAGACCCTAAAGTCTGTTTTACAGGAAAAATGCATACACAGCAGAGACAGAGAACAATGAATTTGAAAGCTGCCCATTTTAAACACAAAGCTCTGGCAGTGAAATAATTGAGAAAGCACCTGGGGCTGGTGAGCAAATCAGGAAGCTTTTAAAATCGAGTGGATGTACTGTCTCACTCCCCTCAGGTTTTTAAGTGAACCGGCTCTCCTGGATCCTTACCAGACTCTCAAGCGATAAAATTGATATTGATCTTTTCATCAGACTCAAGGAAACAAAATGTTTTTATTTTATTTGAAAAAAGGTTTGAGCCGTAGTTTAGAAAATGTCTCAGAGACCAAGCAGCTAACACTTTAAAGACGTAGCTTTCATTCTTTGAAGGAATTCATATCGCCCACTGACTTTCATGCTCGAGTTTTACCCAAAAGTCCTATCCTGAGTGGGGATGGAGTTGTAGCCATGTTGGGCTAACCTTGTAAATAACCTTATGCGCTCTTGGCCATCTTGAATTAGCGTCAATTCCAAATGTTAGGGAGTTGTAGATTTCATTCAGAATCACTGATGCACATTCAGTGGTTACTTTCTGAGAGTTTCATTACTGCTCCACCTTCGCCGGCGGGTGATAACGATATGAATGCATTAGCGGTATGTAATACAAACGTATGTATCATAATGAGTTGAAACTCCCTGCAGGGGTGAAACTCTGGCAGGGTGGATGTTGCATGCTGGTCAAGACTGATGCTTTCGTTGGGGTATACAAGTCTATCAAGGAAACGATGGGTAAAGTATGCATGCTCATGCTGTGCGTCTGTATGCATCAAGTCTGTGAAGTATTTTAAGCAAAGTG
The DNA here is from genome assembly GCF_014905685.2 of Nematolebias whitei. Classification (NCBI taxonomy): domain Eukaryota; kingdom Metazoa; phylum Chordata; class Actinopteri; order Cyprinodontiformes; family Rivulidae; genus Nematolebias; species Nematolebias whitei. The sequence continues at coordinate 5,698,271 of NC_056511.1, read as the reverse complement.
TTTCCACAACCTCAAGCTTGGCTTTAACTCGGTAAAAGAGCCACATCTGAGGGAACTCATTATTCCTGTCCCTTCTTTTCCCTTTCCCTCCTAACAAAACTGAATTTGTTGCTGAAGGACACGATTCATCAGTGTCAAAATAACTTTGGTTTGTTTTCTGCCAGGTGAGAAAGGAAAGGAGGCAATTACCAGATAGATTAGACGGGAGGGAAAGAGATAAGGAAAACAATAGACGGAGGTGGAGAAGAAAGCGAAAGTGAAGATGAGACGGGAGAGGAGTGATGAGCGGCACACTGATTTATCAAAAAGAAAACCTTTTCAATTGTACAAAGACATTTGTGTTGGAAGATTGCCAGCAATTTGAGTTGATAAATGCACGCACAGAATGGGCAGAAACGCGTGATTGCGCTTTCGAGAGAAATATCAGAACCTTGCCTTCAGAAACGATTCAGTGCATCCACGACTTATTTAAGTCAGTTCTGAAAAGAACATTTCATTTTCCAAATTTACCTTCCTGAGCGCCTTGTTTTGTTCTTTAATAATCAACATGGCTGACAAGGCCACAACATAAATACTATCACCTGACAGTTTGGTATGTCACAGCTGATGCAGCTGTTTTGTTCCAGTTGTTAGTTCCTCTTCCACAGACTCAAGGTCAACGCCTCGCAACTCATAAACAGCAACAGTATCTGGCTGAACTGCTTCAGGAGCTTGAATATATATAATCTCTCATATATAGTCAGAAAAACTGCAGTGATCATTCTAAAGCCAAAAAGCTCTTCGAGGCAGCACAACCAGGTTGTATTTGCCTGGGCGCAGGCAAAGTGGGTGTAATTGTAACTGACCCTGATGATGGGAGCGATTGCTGGTCATTAAACCGTAAAATACCAGGCAGGGAGGGAGATAATAAATCTCAGACAGGAACGTGAAACTCAGCAAAATCCACCAAGGCCAGCTCTGCAACGGCTGGGGGTTAAGTGAGGGACCAGGCCTGAATTTCAATTGTGTCTCTCCCTGAACGCTAAGAGGACGTTTGTGTTGAGCTGTGGGAAGAATCTGCTAAAACAAATAAAACATCACTGACTCCTTCAGTAACTGGGAGTCTTCCAAACAACTCAAAAAATGCTAACAATTAATGAGTTGAACCTCCCTGCAGGGGTGACAGAATGCACATGTTTGTGCCAAAGTTGTGCCACATTTCTCTTATTGTATCTCAAGGACTTATCTTTTGTATCTCATGTTGGTTTCAAGCAAACGAAACGACTCTGAAGCCCCTTGAGTTGCTGTAAACAAGCTCTTAAAATCGTGGATAAGAGCATAGAACAGTATTACCATTGTAATGTATATATTTTAGCATAAGTTGTTGAGTTTTGAAAATATGATCACATTTGCAAATGCACGATTGGCATTTAAAATTATACATGCTGCTGCAGCTCCGCCTCCGAGATCTTTGGCTCATCGGATCACTGAGCACATGAACAGAGTCACAAGGACCACTTCTAGATGGGCGTGCAGTAATCCTAAATAAAACAACTCCCTTTGGACAATCAGCTTTTTCATACAAAGCTACAAAGCATTGGAACAAGCTCCCCACGGACTGAAGACCAGCGCAAATTAGAGCCTTCTCCAGAGAAACAAACAACAAAAAACAGCACTGACCGTTAACTTTGAAAAATATTCAGATTTTTTAAATACAGCATGATCATAATCTATGCTCCATTTGATATGTGTTGTTATTTCTATGTACTTGTTCTTACTCTGTTTTAAACTTAGATGTATTTAGTATCTTGCCTGCCAGAGAGACTGCAGATGGAAATGAGCTGAAAGCTATAATCTGGTACGATGCATCTTTACTCAGTTTGAATTTATGTTGTTTTTTCTCTGTACATGGTCCCTGACAAATAAACAAATATATAAATGATTAAAGTTTTAGACTGTGATTATATAATGGTTAAAAGTAAATGGTAAAAGGACTGTGCTTATGTAGCACCTTTCTATCTTATCAAGACATTCAAAGTGCTTTACAACTCAATCTGTGCCCCCCATTCATACACTCTACTAGATCTTTACAAAGAATAATCAGAGCTTTATCACACTCAAACACAGATGGGACACACATCGGAGGCAATGACGGGTTCAGTGTCGTGCCCAGGGACACATCAACATGTGACTGCTGGTGGAATTGAACCCCCAACCCTCCCATTGAAGAATGACTGCTCTAACCACTCAGCCACAGCCGCCTCAAGTGACACTCTAGATATTTTGGTTAAAATCTTGAAAATAACATGGACATTTTCATGTAATGTCTCACATAATCTGTCAGTACTTGGATTATGAGTTGTGTGTGACTCAGCTACAACCACATATAAATTTAGATCAGTAGATGTATAATGCATTTAGTTTTAATTAGCCAGATTTGTGTAGATTAAAGTCATTTAGGTGTGGTGGCCATCTTGGTTATAGATGTATTGTATTTTCTGGAGTATAAGTCACATCAGTCAAAAAAAGCATCATAAAGAAGAAAAAAACATATAAGTTGCTTCGGCATATAAGTCGCATTTATTATGCGTCGCCGCTGACCCGTCATATTTATTATGCGCTTATTTACCATACCATACCATTTTAATTATAGAGCACTTAAAACAGCTACAAGGCCAACCAAAGTGCTGTACAGACAGAACAACAGAAAAGTATATATATATGTATATATAATGTATATGTATATGTATATATAAATATATTTAAAGGTCAAAACAGCTTCATTTTGCCTGGGCGGCGTGGCACCATCCATCTAACGCAGCCGGAGCCGCTAGCTCTCCAGCGCTCCTCCGCCCGCACCAGCTGAGTGAAGCGAGCGCGCATGAAAAGACTCACTGTTGCAATTCTTTGAAATTTAAAACGTCAATCAAAAATTGCGTTATGAATGGGGGGTGGGGAAAACGTATATAAGTCGCTTCGGCGTATTAAGTACTGTTCAAATAAGGACTGACGAATCTATACAAAAAACTGACTTATACGCCGGAAAATACGGTATGTACGTCCATGTTTTATTCAAATCTGTTCAGCGCTTAATGAGTTTTTGTTTGTACTAGGGCTTTAACAGACTACTCAAGTAATCGACGCATCGATTCCTAGGACGTCTTTTAAATTTCACGTCGAGTATTCGTAGTGACGTCATTACGTCGCCGTTACGTGATCCGCACCGGGCGCAGGTTACAAAATGGATTCCTCCCAGCAGACAGACTGAGCGGAGCAGGCCCAGTCTTGGCAAACGGGTAGAAATGCATCAATAATATGTAAATATTTCACTAAAGATGAATCTTCCAGTTCAACTACCGTAAGGAAACAGAAGATGAATCAACTTCCTGACTGTTTGGAGCTCGTTGCAAACCGGTGTTATACCATATTCTGTGACCACCGTATACTGTGACCATAGGGGGCGGTGTTGCAGGTCACAAAATATGGTCCAATCGACCGAACCAGAACCAGCTTCAAAAATATTAATCTCTAAACCTATAAACATATTAATCTCTAAAACTAAACTTAATGCGCAGCACAGCTGGCGGTGGTGCGGGGTGGTCGACCGCCCCACTGTTTTTAGTTTTGTTTTTTTACGTGCCGCACGTTTCTTTCACTTTTGCAGCTTAATAATAAAAACTAATAGTTTTGGTTTTCCTGTGACTTATTTGCAGCATGATAAATGGTCGAATAATATACTCTCTCAATGTTTTGATGGTCTTTTTTTGTAAATAATAACTTTTTTGCAGTTTTATTTATTTATTTTTGCATCTTGAGATCCTACGTCATCAACTACTCGAGTTCTACTCGTTTTATTATGTTAATGTCGAGTTTAAAAATTATGTAGTCGTTCAACCCCTAGTTTGTACAGACCCCCCCCCCCCACACACACACACACACACAGAGGCAACAACATTATTGCTCCACTTTTGTCTTTGATAGCAGGCAATAAACATGGAAGCCATGACCTGAATGAGCTTACCAACATAATCAACTGCCACCGGGGTTAATAGTAAGAACAATATGAGGTTTATGTTTCATTGTGGGATCACCAACAACCTCCCAGACCGCTCAGCTGGCAGCCTAACATTTACTTCTCTCGCTACAATCATGGTTTTTGGTATTCAGCAGTAGTTTGCAAAAATAGAGCTCATATTCGTTTGTGCTCCCAGACTTGCACCAGAGTCAAGGTCACACCTTCTTTTCTTCTTCTTCCCACAAAGCGCCGCTGAGGTGACGGCAGCTGAAGATAAAACTGGATTTTTAAGGCAGAGAGCCACGTTCTGAATGTGGCACAAATACACATTCATTGTTCCCTTGGACTGATCTGAGGCATTTTGTGCAGTGAATGATGGTAGAGACATGCAACAGACTGCTCGTGGCATTTTAACGCATGAAAGGCCTGCTGCGGCACGCTGATGCCTGAACTACATAAAAAAGGTGGCTTGCTGAAAGGTACGCTCCGGATAAAAGCATTTACTGTGTAATTTTCACAGACGTTTGTTCAGCTTCAAAAAATACAAAGTGCAAAGTGTTTGCTTAGTTAGTCGGACGCGGTTGAGCATAAAAGTCTTCTAACTACTGACATCACCTCAAAGGAAGATGATAAAAATAACTAAAGCTTCTTAATAGCTTTTTAAAAAATGTAATAGGAAGGTGCTAATCAAAAAAGAATGTTAATTAATTATGGAGAAAAGGGAAATGAAACGAGTATAGTTTGACAGGCAAGCCCTCCCACTTGTGAAAGAATACAGCTTTAAAGAGTTTCTTAAATTAAACACGTAAAAATAATGAAAATATTTCTTTGAAAAAAGAACAGGCCAATCAGGCCAAACTTTTAATCACTTTTAGTGTGGATCTGTCTATTATGACAGCAAATATTAGCTCAAGTTTGATAAAACTGACATATTTATAGACTGTTTTGGATTTGCAAAGTTCCATTTTTTGTGGTGGCCATTTTGAATTAGGCCGACTCCAAAAGGTGATCAGTTGTAGACGCCAACCCAATGATGACTTCCTGAGAGCTTCATTTGAATCCACTGATTGGTTTTTGATATATTTGTCTAATAGACAAACACACACACACGCACACACACACACACACGAGCATAAGTCAAAAGCAACAGACTGGCTGGAAATCAGTGCAAACTCTCGACTCTCAGTGTGATTTAATGCGACGCCAACATGCCTGCATGGAAAATCTGGTTGCAACTATATTGTGTTAAAACAATTATTTTGTTTTACTTCATGCACAAGTTAAGACGTGTTCATTTGTGATTCAATCAGCTGACAATAACAATGTTTCTCCAAAGGTTTCCTGTTATTTCTGGATTAATATTTATCCATCTACTCATCCATTATCTTTACTCCGGGCCATGGGTGCCCATATCCAGCAGTCACTGTGTGAGAGGCGGGGGACACCCTGGACAGGTCTCCAGTCCATCACAGGGACATGTAGAGACAACGAGACAAACAGATTCACTCTCTCACTAACAAACTGATCGGGGGGGGGGGGGGGGGCACAGGTTCTGAGAGCCAGCAGCTCAGTGGCGAGACATCCAGCATTAAAGTCATTATGTAAATGAGAACAGGCAAACTCCACAGAACCCCCCCAGCCGGGATTCAATCCAACGACCTTCTCGCTGAGATGCAACAGCTCTACTAATTGTGCCACCTCATTAATATTTAATGACATCTGTTCCTACCAAACCAGTCGAAGAAGATGGTCGCTTGTCCTGGAGTTTTTCCTTCCCACTGTCGCCTTCATGCTTGCTCAAGATGAGAGTTCTTTGATGGAGTTAAACTCAAAGCAGTCTGCTCCTCAAATAAATATTGTTAAATTATTATTTTTATATATGAATGTTTCTGTTCAGTGCCCTGAGACAACTTCTGTTGTGACTTGGAGCTTTATAAATAAACTGAATTGAATTGACATGGAAATGTGAAAAAATGGGGGGAAATTGTTTGGATTGTAAAGAACATAATCCAGATGTCTTAGGATCCTTGTTACCAAAAAAAAAAAAAGACTTAATGAGCATTAGACACCAAAGTCTGAACGCCGTTTCATAAACACAATGATAACGCTTTTCTTAAAAACAATCTAATTAACGTAAGGTCTTGGTTGAAATCCTTGTTCTTGCATTAACTTCAAATCGAAACAAAATTATTGTTTAAATGATTAAAATCTTTGGTATAATTTGAGAATCCAAACTTCCCAAATGTTAAAAAAAAATGTTAAACAAACAGAAACAAGAGCAAAAACATTTGATTTTAGAGTAATTCAACTATTTAAACCAAACAGAATTATAACCGTTCTGATTTTCAGTCAGAGGGAAATATCTTCATTCTCCAACGGTAGTTTGGTTTATACACAGATAACTTCTGTCTTTTATGCTTCTACAAGCGTGTATTTAGGTGCAGCAATGAATCAGAGATATTTACAAGTCAGTGATGTTTCGCTGATGCTACGGCAGGTTGGTTAACAAGATGGATTTAACTCGACAACAAATCAATGGGCTGAAAAGTGTTGCAGACATTAGTTGGACAGTAAAACATTTGGTGGATCTACAGCATTTGAGCTAGCAGGGAAGAACGTCAGTCTGTTTTTCTGCTGTTCAATGCTTGGTACCACTTTGGTCGACGGGTTTAATCTTCCAGAAAAAAAACAACAACAAAACTGTAAGACAGGCAGCTGCGCCCCCCAAGGGAGACGGCTCACCACGATACCACGAGGTGAGGAGAGTGTTGTCAGTTCCAATTGTTTTGCTCTCCCACATCGAGCTCTCTGAGGTCCACTAAGGAAGAGAAATTAAGAACGTACTTGGATGTAGAATTGCGCCGCTCAAGGTGGCTGCATGTTGGAGCAGCTCTGTTACTTTCATTCTGAGATTTTGCTTTTGGAAACTTTAATTCCTCTTTTTCTGGATGTAAATCACATTTTTGGATGATTGTTTCCTCTGGTATCAGATGCTGTGCAGCTGGAAGGACTTTTACTGAAACTTTTTTAGTTTTGGACATTTGTTATGATGCGTAACCATGGCAACAAGGCAGTTTTCCACAACCAGCAGCTGATTAACATCTCAAAAGCTCAAATAATATCTCAACTACAGCCCCAAATCTCAAGTGAGTTGAAAGGATGTTCTGTGGACGCATTCTCATCTACCTGCCAGCTGTGCTCGAGTGTCTGACCACTGAGATCCTGGAACTAGCAGGAAACACGGCTCATGACAGCGGAAAGACAGGATCGGCACCTACAGTTAGCTGTCCGCAGCAACGAGGAGCTCGGCAGACTGCTGGGAGGAGTGGCCATCGCTCTGGGAGGAGTTCTGCTGGCATTTGGGCGGTCCTACAGCCCGAGGGGAACCGAGAGGCCAGCCGAGTCTGGGTGGACTGATCGGACGGCATCTGCAGCCAGTTTCTTAGGATCCACTGTGGGATGGACCTTTACAAGAGATCCTTCCTGTCTACTGCCATCAGCATCTATAACATCTCTTAATGAAATGAGGATAACGAGTTATAACAACAAATAATTTCCCTTTGGGATTAATAAAGTATTTTTGAATTGAATTGGATGAGGATAGATAGTGTGAGGGGGTGGACTGAATGTGAGGGACAGAACAGAGTGCTGGGGGGGCTGAGCCTCCATCTGTTGGTATCATTAGACTTCAATAGCGTTGATCAGGGATAACGTCACGAGAATTGTGGGGAATGCCCAAAGTCCCGGATGTCGGACAAGCAACAGCAGACCGCATGCATGGTGGCTACCTCAAATATGTTTGTATTACTTTCCTGGGTCCAAAATCAACTGGGAATATATTGAAGGATACAGCAATGCATGGCTTCAATGCAGCCGTGTCTAGCAACCACGCCGAATTGATAACAGGTACGTGTGGCGTTCCTGGTGTTCTCATGCTGATCCAAGCATGCCATTGATTTGCCATGTATTGCAGAGGTTTTCAGAGGCAGGATGAAGAATGGCATGGCCAGCCACTTAATTTATTTTAAGTTGTTTGCTGGTGTTAGCCGTTAGCTATCAGTTCTTTTACTCTACTTTCCAAAAATGAAAATGTTCTTAAAAATGATCAGTTCTAAGTTCTCTTATTACCACAACCACTTATTGATTTTTTTGAAAACAGAAAGGACATTTTGATTTTATTCATTGTTTTGCTAATGTTAGAAATAAACCACTTTTAGTCTGCTTTTAATCTACTCCAGGAAGAGAATGCCAGAATGGTGATGGCATTTTTGGGATCTCTAGTGTTTTTAAAATATTATTCTGGGCACTTAGATGTAAGTATTCTTGCTTACATTTGTCTGGTTGAAGCCAACTCGGCCACAGAGTCTAAATCCAACAATCACATTTTTTTCAGTCGGTAATCGGCTTTGGACACGGCATGAACCAAATACCTTGCATATGTGGCTTGTCAGGATATTGGCCGTCACTATTTCAAGTCCCATAGCAACAAAGCTTTTTAGGAACCATTTCTCTGCTGTTTTTTTTTTTTTTTTGTCTTTTCTTTTCTGGTGCAAACTATGACAACAGCGCTGTATTGTCTTGTACTCAAAGTTCTGTTTACTCGAAATCCAGGTACTTGCTGACGTCACATAATGCGTAGGGAGTTATTTTAAGTAAGCCTGACCTACACTATTAAATGTACGAAGTGATGAGAGGGCAGTGGTGCTGTTACATTAATGTTGTGTACCAGCAGGTACAGCTGGGGAGCAGCTGTCGCAAAGATGATACAGCCTTTGTGTTTAATCTGGACTGAGATGCAGAACTCACAATTTGTTTAGTTTCTTTTACAGATGTGGATACATTTGTTTTAGACCTTTTGTTAAAGAAAGAAAAGCCAACAATGGTCAGGGAAACAACTTTAAAAAAATTAAATAGAAAAACACGCTCCATTTGAAATTTTCTTCAACTAATTTATTAATAAACTAATGAAACTGGTCTCAACTAATCGTTTGAAACGTTTAACTTAAGGTTTTGTTGCTTAAACTTTCAAGATCACCGCAATCCTGTGATTTCAGTAGTTCTGAGACCTGCACCTGTCCACAGGTGTTCTCGTCTGCCTGTCCACAGGCGTTCTCGTCCACCTGTCCACAGGCGTTCTTGTCCACCTGCACACAGGTGTTCTGGTCCGCCTGCACCTGCCCACAGGTGTTCTGGTCCGCCTGTCCACAGGTGTTCTGTTCCTCCTGTCCACAGGTGTTCTTGTTCCTCCTGTCCCCAGGTGTTCTTGTTTGCCTGTCCACAGGTGTTCTTGTTTGCCTGTCC
>NC_056511.1:5637496-5688966 GCF_014905685.2 Nematolebias whitei | reverse complement strand
GTCTACCTGTCCACAAGTGTTCTGGTCTGCCTGTCCATAGGTGTTCTGGTCTACCTGTCCGCAAGTGTTCAGGTCCGCTTGTCCACAGGTGTTCTGGTCCACCTGTCCACAGATGTTCTAGTCCACCTGTCCACAGGTGTTCTGGTCCACTCCTCCTGATCAAACTGCTCCAGCTGGCTCAGGTTTTAAGGGGTATTTCTCCAGATGTTTCAGCTCCTTCCACAGATGTTCAACAGGGTCGTCTAACTCTGAGCAGCACATTTCACATCTTGATGGTCTTGAGATTTCATTCCCTGCACAGATTTAAGAGCTTGTTGCCAAAAAACTCCAGTTTTATCTGATCTGTTCAAAGATTTTCCCTGAACTTAGCTGCTTCTCAATATTTAGACAAATTCCAGTGTGGCTTAATATTTTCTCTTTTTTTTAATTTGGTGTCCTCCTTGGTCATTTCAAGTTGTGGGTTCTTCTTTCTCTAGCAAAAAAGGTAGAAACAACTTTCTGCGGGCTCTCTCACACCAAAGGACACGTCTGTGTCACAGATCGTGTTTGGGAATATTCTGTTGTGACAGCAGACGAGCACCAAAATGACAGTTTCGCAGCACAAAGATACTCTGTGACATTCTGGGCAGTGAGAGCTGAATTACTACATGAGCCGCTCTCTGTGGCTTAGAGGGAGCATGAGCTGAAACCAAACAATCCTCCGCCGCTCACCATGAATTCAACATCAGCACTCGTGTCTGTCTCGGCTTTCAGCAGGAGAGAATAATTACCCCCCCGTCTCCTCCTTTTGGTGACATGCAGCAGTTTCTTTAAGTAAATGAAGTGCTAATATTCTGAACGATGCAGCAGACACCTTGCTGAGTTGTTGCCTGGTAACAGTTTTATAAAAGATGAGCTGATTTGATCTAAAGGTGAGACGCTTTTATTTTGTCTTTTTAATCCTTTATCACCTGATAACAGAACTATGGTCCGACTCCTGCGTGTGATCAAATGGTAAATTGTCTGCTGGGATTTAACAGGACTAATTTAATGGTATTTTTGACAGGGATTAGGAAAATGTCATTTTGTGAATATTATTTTAAGTAAGAAATATTTTATAAGCTTATGAAGAGCTGCAGCTGACTCAGCACCCAAAAGTCCCAGGTTTGATCCCCAACCATTCCCACATGTCGTGGTGTCTCTGAGCAAGACACCCAATCCCTAATTGCTCCCTGGGTGCTTACATAGCTGCCCACTGCTCCACCTGGGTGTACCCCAGGCATGATGGGTTAAATGCAGAGAACCACTTCCGCCATTGTAGAATCAGATTCAGAATAACCTTTATTATCATTGTACTGGGACACAGTGAGATTATTACACCATTGCATGGGAACATACAATGATGACAACACATAGCACTTTACTCATTTTTAAAATAAACCAACAAAGTCCATGCTTGATAATCCAGGTATACAATCCAACAATTTTCAGTCAGGTCATCTGGACAGTTTTGTTTTGTTTTTGTGCAGAAACGTTTCACCTTCCATCCAGAAGGCTTCATCAGTCAAGGAAACACACAACACAAAACTGATCCTTCCCCCAACAGCTTACTCCAAAGTGGAACAAACCAGTTTTGTTGGTGCTAAGATGGTCTATTTGGCACGCCCCCTCCTCCGGTGCCGGCCCTCTTCCTCGTCGACAGTCATGTCAAACTGGTTCAAAACCAAATAGTCCATGCTCAATAATCCAGGAACAATTTTCAGTCAGGTCATCTTATTTTAAAATACTTACAGCCGTTGAATTCTCTTAAAGAGTGGATTCTTTGAGTCGGAATAAATTTAGACCAAAAATGCCCCGTTAAGACCTTTCTCATTATAAAGTGATAAAAGGACATTACATTCAAGTAAAATCAGTAAAGTTAAACTAACTGTTCTTGAACATAAAATAGCATGTCAAAGTTCGAAACAAAGATTTTTCATGATCTGTAGAGTCTCATAACGTGTTGGGAACGACTTTAAGCTACTACCACAACAATTATTAAAACAATCAACTAATATAACTATAATAATAAACTAATACAATTAACTGCTCAGTATTTGTAAAACTGAAATACAATATTTTAGTAATGCTAAACTTGGACTCTGGTGGCCATCGTGAATCAAGAAGCATGAACAGTTAATGGGTTGTAAATGCACATTAAATAATTTGTGCGTTTAATTAAAATCTTTCCACTGGTTTAGAGATATTTTGCTAACAGACACACGGGATCAACTCCAACCGTAGTCAAAGTCTTAAAGAGAGCGCTCATGCAACCTGTTAGCTCTCTCATGTGCAGAAGGTGAGTCTCAGCTACTACCACACCGAATTTTACCCTAATTTCTGTCAAACTGACTGACTTATAGACCTTTGTTAGATTGGCTGTGGCGGCCATTTTGGATCTGGTTCACTCCAAAAGTTAAACATCCTTTGTTACACTTTGAGGACGATGAACCGCAGCGCTCAGCAGCACAGGAGAACGACTCGGTTCAAAAACGCTCTGCTCAAAGACGGAGCAAGAAACTGGGGTGGACGGTTGTTTACAGGCAAAGTTTGTTTTGAAGATGTTTGCTAATAGGACACCTGAGGACTGTGGGGAATTCAAATACACACAGTTAAGTGGAAATAATAATAATTGTTTCTTATATCTGTTGACTTATGTATTTCATCCTGTGTCTACTTGTTGTTTTACTGTACAGCCCTTTGACTGGTCTTGTTGCTGGTTTTAAGTGCTTTTATAAAAAGCGGTATGCAAATGAACATCCATTGCTTATTATCCTTAGTTTAGTTCAAATTTCTCTTCTGGGTCATGAGATATTTTGCTAAAAGACAAACAAATGCACGCGCGCTTCTGTTTTATTATCTGATTGACATAAAAGACTATAAAATCGTGTACTGAAACATGAACATCAGTCAATCTTTTCACAACTAGATCATTTTCTTGTCAAAGTTACTTTATGAAGCAATAAAACTTGGCTTGTTTTCCACACAGGATGAAAGAATCGTTGCAGAAGTTGTTGCTTTAGCAGATTTCCAAGGCTGTGGCAGTTACAGTCCATGTGAAGGACAAACTACACGTCAGGACGACGAGCTGGGAGGTGCAGGGGAAAGGTGAAATGGATTTTCACCTTCATGAATTTGTGCACAGTTGCATACGTATCAGAATTACTGTCATTATATAGATTTTATATCAGTTGTTATTAGGGTTTTGTTTGTGAGGCGGTAGTGAAAACATAAATGCAAATGTTGTGCAAGAAAACACTTAAAAAAAAGCTCCACAAAACAGGGCTGTGCAAGACCTTCCTGAAGGCTCCTGTTTTGGTCCCACCCACTCAATGGTGTGGTCCACATGATACGCAGGTATATGGAATATACCCACTAGAAAAGCTTAAGAATTTCATTATACCCAAGTTAAAAGTGTTCAGTGATGCATGACCATGACATACAATTAGGCATGTGTCATTGGTACGTTAAACGGCAGTTAAATGCTTCTGTAACAATCTATCGGTATGAAGCGCTTTGCTTTGATACTGTTTTATAACTTCTATAACGTTTTTATTACAAAGTCAACTGTTGTACAAAGTTTGTTGTTCATTTATTCAAATAAAAGCATCAGAGATATTTGGAAATGTTCAATATGCTTAAAAATCAAATTACATTGTACTAGCCAGTGTACTTTGGTTTCTAAGTACAATATACCCACTACAAAAATGTAGATTACACCACTGCACCCACTCTACATCAGCATTGTGATTGGGTAATTTTCCTGTCAGCTATTGAACAAACTCATCCTTGTCTCAGACAATTATAGAAATTTTCTCTACAGATAACAGAAAATGTGCATACAAGCAAGGAAGTTTCTGCAGAGGTTGCCACAGCGACTGAAATGACACGAAAGATTTGGCAGTAGTTTCCCATCAGATGCTTTTCTTTAAGCAACCTGGGCTTGAACCGGCAGCCCAAGGATTACAAGGCTGCAGCATTTAACTACAGAACTACTGCAGCATATACTGCATTACATTATTGTTTCAATCATTCATTTTGAGCATATTTTAATATTAAATTTGCAACGTACAGTAATACTAACCTATGCACATTTCTAACCATGACTGTTGTTTTTATTTTTTTTTATCAAATTAAAGGCATAACATTCCTTGAAACAATTACTATCCACCTCCAATTTTCATGCCAGGATTTTAAATGAAGATCATTTTATGTTGAGAAATGTTGCGAGTTATATTTTGATTAAACACCGAAAACAACGTCTTGTGCAATTTGTGCTAAATATCTTGCGCAATCTTTTAGTGCTTGGGGTACGTAACTGTGACTTTCCTTCCCTCCATTGATTACGGTGACATTATTTACATCAACGCTCCTACAAGCACCTGCAGATGTTGGACGCTGTCACGGTGCACTAAGATTCATAACTGGCTGTAACTACCGTACCCATCACTGCACCCAGTATTCACTGGTTAACTGGTCACCATTAACTTCACGCTTCACACAGACTGGTACATTTTCATCTTTAAATCACTTCTCGATCTGCTGCCTTCATACATCTCCTCCTTCATGTCTCTGCGTGAGTGCAGCTACAGCGTGCACCCTCAGGACATTATTACATGCAGTGTCCCCTCAGTGCAGACTAAACTAGGCAAAAGGACCTTCTCCTACTCTGCTCCTGTTTCCTGGAAGATCTTGTAAAAAGATCTGAAGCTCTCGACCTTGACCTCTCTAAGTGGCTTTAAACATATGTTAAGTTCTTGACGAGAACCAATGAAGACATGTTGCTGCTACACCGCCTTATAATCTAGCTGTTTTTCTTTTCACTACTTTTTCCTGTTGATTGTCCTTATTATTGTCCATATCACACCAAATTGTACCTCCATATTTGCAAAATTCACTTAGGTGGTCATTGTTGTTTTTCAGGTCAGTTGGCTGCAGCGGCCATCTTGAATCCTGTTTTACGCATGCTTTATGCCTGGATAAATAAAGGTGAAATTAAAAAAAAGAAAATGAATCAGGAGGACTCCTAAAGCTATCAGCTGTAGAGGTACTCTCAGTGATTACTTTTGGAAACTATCCTGAACGCCCCCCCCCCCCCCCCCCAAAAAAAAAAAAATCTAGTTTATGGCAGGTGGCGGGGTGACACAGTTGGTAGAGCTGTTGCCTCTTGGCAAGATGGTTGCTGGTTCAAATCCCAGCCTGGGACCTTTCTGTGTGGAGTGTGTATGTTCTCTCTGTGCATGCGTAGGTTTCCTCCCACAAACCAAAAACATGCATGTTAGGCTGATTGGTAACTCTAAATTGTCCATAGGTGAGAGAGAGAGTGAATGGTTGTTTGTTTCTTTTGTCTCTATTTGTCCCTGTGATGGACTGGAGACATATCCAGGGTGTCCCCCACCTCTCACACAGTGGATGGCTGGACATGGGCACCAGTGACCCCCACGACCCAAAAAGGAAGAAGCGGGTAAAGATAATGGACAGATGAATGGGTGGATGGATAGTTTATGGTTCTTGGTGTATGAGATATTATGCTAACAGAGAGACAGAGTTGAATCAAATAATTAACGTAAACGTTCAAACTCAAATCTTGCCCCGTCAATTAGAGCTTCAAGTATAAACTGTGGATTAATCTCAGCTACTAGCTCACCTAACTTTAATACATTTTTATTGAGTTATGTTCAGTTTTGTGTTAACCAATATCTCTTTGTTGTGGCAGCCATCTTAAACAGTGCTGACTCCAACACTGTGTAAGATGGCACTTCAGAGACTAAAATGAATCACAAGATTTATGAAAATATTTATAGTTTGTGTACTAAAGGGTTTGTTAGAGAGGAGCTCATATCATATCTATTTCAGACAGCCTTTAGTCTGTGGGCTGTAATGTTCAGTGATTACTGTGGACTTTAGCTGTTGCTCTGTGGGTGGATAGCGAGCTAATGGGGGCCGCCTTGATGGAATAATTAACTGTAGTCGGAGCAAATACTGAGCACTTCCATTTTCCTGCAACAACTTTGGTTCACACCAGTCATGGTCGATGAAGGAAGAAGATAATGATCAATAACTGTCTTAAGGATGAAACACCAAAGTAAAAAACGAGGCTGTTGGTTTACGCTCGTGCTATGAGATCAAATTTTACTAGTTGATTGCTCAGAAGGGAATAAATTAACAGTTTGACAAACAGCAACCCCCTCGTTTAGCACAATATTTATAAAAGACAAAACATTTCTAAATGCAAGTGAGCCCAAAATTCAAACATAAGTTGAGCTTTACTGCTGCCAGTGGCTCATTAGGTTCACCATGGTAACCACACGCCTGAGTCTGTCAGACAGAAACACAGAGCACAAAGTAAGCCTTGAGCAGTCACTGTGAGAAAACTACCATAAAAGAGTTTTCTTGAAACAATTCCTGAACCCTAAGTGGAAGTAGTCTGAGGTCGTAAAAAGTTTTGAGTGTGCGTGAATCTGATGTGTGGGAATTCAGGTAGCTAGCCATGATTGGACCAGAGAACCGAGGAGCTGGACGGGGACAGGCTGCCTGATAAGATGTGCTACACAAAGATGTACATCCCAACCAGCCACACACGACCCGCTGTGCCACGTCATACAACTGACTCAGTTGTAAATATTTTGTGAAGATGTAAAGGTTAAATCGTCATCTGGACCAGATTGTTTAAATGTTTCAGCCCCCATCCAGAGGACTTCCTCAGTTTATGGCCTGCCAACCAGATGTGTCCCATAAGTAGCCTTCACTGATGAGTTTCAAGCCAACCTCCTGTTGGAATCTCCAAAGTAGACTTTTAACACGTGCAAACACACCCATCCAAAACAATCAATCATCATGTACTTTTGTGATGAGTTTGTAGAGGTTTCCTGTTTTTGTTAGTCCAGGACGGTAAGAAAATTGTGCTCGTTTAATTTAGCTTGGGCTCACACTGATGCTGGTAAGACTTGATTTTATAAACTTCTCAACCACTGTGAACAAATCACGTCTTTTCTTCTGTCTCTGTGGCTGCTTGAGTTGTGCAGAAGTTAGGATCACCATCATGGACAAGCCAAGATGGACGTGACATCATCACATGTACATTTGCACATTTCTACACCGTGTTAGGTAGGAGATACAATAAGTTAAATGATCCTTCCATTTTGGTTTTGAAGAGGTGTCAGAGATCACGTGCAGTGGAAGTCCACAAGAGTTTGAGTTTGTTCAGATGAATTTGAGAGAAAACCTACGTTTTGATATGCCGGTGAAGATTCTCAGTCCTCCAGATCACGATCAATCAAAAAAAGGGTAAAAAAACTAAACTGACTATCCTGAGGCTGAACACATTTCATGACTGTTGGAGTCAGCCTCCCCATCATCACAGACCTCCAGATGCAGGAAGAGGGCCACCTGCATCATGAAGGACCCCACCCACCCAGCACACACACTTTTTGCCCTGCTCCCCTCAGGAAGGAGGTTAAGGAGCATTAAGTGTAGAACCTCTGACTCTGATTTCACTTCCCACCCGGGAGGCTAAATGTCTGGAATGTGTGGAGTTACGATCTCATCGTGTGCTTAGATTAAGCTGAAGATTAGACTGGAACTACTCGCCCTGCAGAATGGAGGCTCGTTAGGCTCTTCACATGCCCGGCTCACAGAGAGATGTTTGGGTCGCCTGCATGAAGGTGTGAACTGGCGTGGAGTGGACTGGTAATCAGGCCTAATGCTGCATTGTAAGATTTTAAAACTTGAAATTTGAGACCTCCTCCTCTGTTTAATTTTTTTTTTCTTGTTTGTCATAAACGGCTTCCTCCACCCCCTCTCAAACTATCTCGGTCTACAATGTGAACACTTTGGTCCTCAACAGAGTCCCTTATCCTTCAGGTGTAGGTGGACCTGTGAGTCTTGTCCTAGAGCTGCTCTCTGGTGTTGAGCCATGTGTCTGTGGAGAGGTTTAGTTTCTCTAATACAGTAAACCATATTTTTTGGCCTATAAGTCACGTTTATTTGCATAATTTTCATGCCCTGCAACTTATATGCTGAAGTGACTTATTTATGTTTTTTCCATATTTATAAACCAATTTTTGACTGAGATATGACCGTTTTCATTCATTCTGAAAGAAAATATTGACCACTACCATTTTCAGCCGCTAGATGGCACTCAAGTAGTATGGCATGCCATTGTGTCACGCAATAGGTAAAAGTAGCTATTGATGACACAATCGGCTTGCCATAGCCTGCCACCTTTGTCAACTCGCCTGGAGCAACCGTCAAATCAGTTTCATTTCTTAGCGCCTCCCTGGTGAAATGCAGCTAATTTGACCATTGAAGTGCATTTTTATTACATAAAATTTCTACTAAGACACACATTTACTATACTGTTGAGCAAACAAATAATTGTTTTAGGTGTTTATCTTGTTATATCTCAAAGAAATGCACAGTGAGTCATCCCTCTGCGTGTTCCCGCAGCCGCGAACCAGCTATTGAAATGCAGCTGATTTGACCGTCAAAGTGCATTTATTAAGGAAAAGTTAGACTGAGACACACATTTACTATAATTTCGAGCAAACAAATAATTGTTTTTAAGTGTTAATCTTGTTAAAGTCTTGTTAAAGTCCTCCTGTGCACGCTCTTGGGGCTGCCATTTGGCAGCCAATCAATTTTTGGCACAATATCGGCCCACATTCCCAGATTGTCAGCGGTGATGCATAATAGATGCGACGTATACGGCGAAGCAACGTATTTATAGATTTTTCCACTTTATTAGACATATTTGGACTGATGCGACTTATAGGGCAGTGCGACGTGCATGGCGGAAAATACGGTAAATGTCTGAACATCCCTCACAGCTCTGAACTGCAGACACCACACCGCGGATTGGGCCTGGGGGTTCTGTTCTTGGGATGGACCAGCGTGCTGTTGGGTTTAAATTGTTGTGGTCAGAGAAAATCCTTGAGAGTTTTTCAGATATTCCAGCAACACATGGGGAGACAAAGTTTTTGTTTGCTCTTTTCGTCTGTTCTGCAACATTTATTTATTTTTATTTGTTTGCAGATTTGACAAAGGACCAGTTGGGACCATAGGTCTGGAGTGCTTCAGTGCTGTAAAGTTCTGATGACATAAAGATTGTGGTCCAGTGGGTTGTGGGAGTCACACTGGTCTGTGTGAGTTGGTTAAACTTCAATGTCGAGGCTTCCATCTCCTTCCACATTTTGATGCATGAACTGTATAAAAAGTGTGAAGTTTGTGGCAGTGGTTTAGTTCAGACACCTCTGACGTTCGTGTGACATCATCTGACTATAACTTATTTTTCGGTTCACTGGCTGAGTAAAAACCATAAAAGTTATCATTCAGAAATATAAAGTCTAACTTTCTGTGACCTGTTTAAACTATGACTCTGAAAGATCTTTTTTTTTTACTTAATCTGTCAAAACCCACTTGTTGTCTACGTCCTACGATGCTCAGTTATCAAAAGTTACAGCTCGATGAAGTCTTGATGTATAATTTCTAGCTGCAGATTTTGTAGTTGAAAGCTGAAGAAAAAGAGGCAACTCAAACCAAACGCCGTGACGGATAATGAGCTGATACTGGCACTCCCAAAAAAAGTGTGCTTCTTTTGATCTGTGATGCGATCAAGTCTTAGTTATTTGCTCACACTCAAACTCAACACGATGAACAGCAAACTCATTTTTTTTAACCCTCAAATTATCAGTCGGAAAACTACAGACAAAACAAGTCAAATCTAAAAGGCTCCAACGCACTCTGATCTTTTTGTGGTACTTTAGGCAGAGCTGATGTTTAAGAGAGCGATCCAGTGAAAGCAGAACTGTGATTTTTCTTGTAGTAAACAGAAAAAGTAGTAAGAAATTAGTGGAGCGTTTTTGAGCTTGAAACACCAGCTCTGTTCTCTGCGTCTCTTGGTCCCTCTGCTGCAACATGCCTTCTAGTGCTGCAGCGAAAAGAAGAGCTTCCTCAGACAAAACACTCCCCACAAAGGAATAAACAAAGACGAGCACAATCCTCAAACCCTCTCCACTGTGCAGCAGCATCTTCTTTAGACGCGTCTGGAGCAAACCCACTTCTTACAGACTCGTCTAAAAGGCAGTTTAACTCACGCCCATGTGCGGTTTAAATCTACTGAATGAAAGGAAAATCAAGTGTGAGGGATCATGACTCAGTTTGGAGCTGTAAGGAGGGGACTGCTGAACAGCCGTTACGGGAGCAGGGGAGGATACAGCAAATGACCATGACAAATCTGCCCTAGTTTGCTGGAAGACATCAATTCTGAGGAGTGTGCTCGAAATTATTCTCATTTAAATCAGCCTCGCATAACAACCTTCCAGCAGCGGGAACATCCACTCCTCCTCCTCTTCCCCTGAGAAGAACAAAGAAATGAGATGAAAGGAAGAAACAGTTTCTCACATGGTGGTATGAGGAGCTGGACCTCAGCACACGGGGGAGGATTGGTGCAGGTGGGTGTGGGCTAACGCTGCATGAAGCCTGAGGAGCTAACCAATTAGTCTCCTAAATGATGACGTACAAATGTAGTGGCAGTTGTTACACGCCTCCTTAATGTTGTTTAGGAATTATCGCTATAATAGCTTCGCTTCGGACCTCCGTCTAACCTCTTTAAATAAAGAACATTGAACATAGCAGCCTTTTACACTTACTGAGGAGAATTGTTCACATTTTGAGTGATATCTGAGCACTGTCAAAAAGAGTTGGCTGATAAAAAAAACGAGTTTTAGTTTCCAGGATATATGGGACCAGTTTTAGCGGAATGGTATTTTTGATTTTTTTTCATTAAGCCCCGTTTACATGAGAACAATTAGTGGAAATGTTAGTTTTTTTAAAGATTGCTGAAGCAAATAAACAAGAAAAGCATGTGTTTACATGGATCCAATGTAGTTTCCATGCCAGGCAGGGTTGCCAGATAAGAAATGAAGTTCAAGTCAACTTTATTGTCATTTCCACCACATGTGGTACATGAGGTGGAACAAAATTATGTACACGGGGTCCCAGTTACACCAAAAAACAGCAAAATATAAAGTATAAATAGAAACAGTAAATAAGGATCTAAGATATACGCTAAACAAATGCCAAACGGTACACTAAAAGATCTACGCTAAACCCTAATAATGTAAAACAATACGGTGTAACAACAGTCTGAACATGAGTCTTTGGTGAGGAGATAGGTATGAAAGAATACAGCAGGATGATATAATCATCAGCATGGATAATCAGCAGCATATCACCTATTAAAGTGGCATTTCAGTTTTGCACTGTTCCTTTAAAATTATTGTATTTTGACCCAAACTGTCATGCGCTGAATGAGAGTGTTGTAAGATGGAATCACCCAGAAAAGGAGGGGGCCAAAAGACATAAATATGTTTATTTGGCAACACTGATGTAGGCTGCAAGCATTGTGCACACAGTGTCAGCATGATCAAAGTTACATCCAATCTGGGGAATATGTGAATGTCCCTTTGGACCGTGGATGTTGTTGGTTTGCTCCTACATGCTGAAACATGATGAGTAGCATAAAAAAACACTCTGCTCTTTGCCATTTGTTGCCATGACTGTTGTTAGTGCAGAAAAACGTCTTGGCTCCGCCTGTGGTGCGCATGTGCAACGTCACACCAGTGGAGAATTTCACACGTTGACTCTGAAACTTGGATTTAGACATTTTTAGTTTCAGAGAACAAGGGCTGTATTTGTGTACACGGAAAGCAGAAAAGCTCCAGTTTCAATCAAGAAACTTTGTCATGAAAACTAAACTTCTGTCCTTTTCCCAGAGTCCAGGCACTGAACCCAAAACAGTGGGTTCAGATGAGGATTTTTGATTTTTGCAAAGTAAATACTCTTGCATGCTTTATACTATCTTAAACATTTATATATCAAAATGTTCAACTCACTACAGAGATGGGTGCTATGACTTTTGATTTTTGTTCAAAACATATAAGTTTATTTACAAACACTTTTCTTATAGAAATGCATGAACCTGACTGATTTATAGATCTCAAGTTTTTAAAAACCTTCATCAAAATCTAGCTGTCAGGTTCTTCTCCAGCAGTCAGTGAGCAAAATGTGGGGTACACCCTGTAAAGTTCAAAAGTTCATCACAAGGCCACATAACGACAAAACACCTGCAATTAAAGCAGATCATCTGAAACAGTACAACTACATTTCTATGCAATCATTGCACTTCCAGTTCGACTTCCTCTATTGTCACTTCAGCTGTGTTTTATTTTCTCAATAGCAACAACTACTATTGAAAATAAATCTGTATTGACTATAGTCAATTTGAGCACTAATTCTAAACAGCAAATCATATCATAGACGTGCATGAAAGCTGGAAACCTTTTCTTTCAGTTGAGTCACCAACATTATATTATTGTACAAATTCAATGAAGGATTAACAAACCGTGAATATGACAATATATCAACTTTGTCAAGGCTATAAACAAACGTTGAAGCTTTTATATGTTTTGTCTGTTAAAAAACAAGGAACAGTGATGATAGACTATGTAAAATATAAAATATTTTGTTAGTGATAGGTTTGTCTGTCTAGAAAATAAAATTTTCTCTGTATATTTGGCAGCCAAAAGATGTCTTCTCAGTGTCATTCTCCTCAGTTTAAGCCCCATTAAAATGAGTCACTGTGAATTCAGGTGATGAGGCGCCAAGTCGAAGGTTTTTAGGCCAGAAAAAAATTTGGAGTCAAATTCTCTTTTGTTTTTCAAACATGGAGGTGAAATTAATGCACCGTCCTTCAATACAGCAGCAAATGGATCATTTCAGGCGGTACGACTTCTCTTGTGATTATGTGCCAGAACTGTATTGGCAGGCAGGGAGTGCCACACATGAGCTGCAGTACATTACTGCGAACACGAGAACGAACACTGCTCTATTTCAAATGAAAATGTGAGGAGAGTAAAAAATTGATGAGGCATTCGAAGCTGAATGAGCTATTAGAAGGAGAAGGAGTTAAAAAAACAAAAAAAAAAACAATTGATGCTTTTACAATTATTAGATTAGCAGTCCTGGCTGGCTGCCATGTTTTATGAATATACATCATGTCTTTATTCAGATTCTTCCCAAAGGGATTTTCTCTGTGAGTTTACAATACATTACCAATTATTAATTTATTGTTATTCCCAGTAAACTCAGAAAAGGAGACATACTTTCAGTGTTTGTTTATACAGACTAGCACAAACTAGAGTTATTGCAGTCAGAAATGTATGTTGTCCCCCAAACTACTGAAAGGTGTCTGACTGTTAGCAGAATATTTCATGAACCACTGGTCATTCCTTTTCAAGGATGGTGGCACAGTTAGTAGAGCTGTTGCCTCTCAGTGAGAAGATCACCGGATCAAATCCTTTCTGGGTGGAATTTGCATTTTCTCTCCATGCACGGGTTTTTCCACAGATATTCCGGGTTCCTTCCACAGACCAAAAGCATGTATGCTAGGCTAACTGGTAACTAACTTGTCCCTAGGAGCGTGTGATCGGTTACTTGTCTCATTTGTCTTTATGCGTCCCTGTGATGGACTTGCGACCCACCCAGTGTCCCCCGGCTCTCACACAGTGACTGCTGGATATGGACACCAGTGACCCCGCTGACCGGACAGGAAGAAGTGGGCGAGCTATACAAGATGGTGTTTTCAAAGTCTCACCAGAACGGTTTAATTTCACAGCACATGATGATGTTAGTTTTTAACGTTGTCACTACGGGGCTGGTGCTGGTGAACCCAGTGGTGCAGGCAGGCAATCTAGGACTCATTTTGTACATATAAAATAAGAGATTTATTTACAAAACAAAGAACTGACAAGGCAGCAAAAACAAACATAGAATGATCAGGGGGTACTCACGATACAGCTGGGTCATCACCAGTGGACAGAAGACAATGCCAGGACAAGGAGTGAGACAAACAAACAAACTTAAATATAGCAAACACCAGTTCGACAAAGTGAAGACACCTGTGAGTAATCACAGATGCCAAAGACAGAGACTGAGGACCCAAGACATAAACATGACACAAGATGGAGCCAGATACTCAAGAAACACAAACCCTATAAAGACATAAACAGAGGATGGAAGAAAGCAAGACATAAACACAACACTAGGGGGCTAGACACCAAGGGACAAAAAACACAACTTTTACAAATGTAAGGGAATTTTGGTGAAGATTTGTGAATGTTTTTTAACTACTATGGCTGAGAATGTTAGCTGCCCATGAAACACGTGTTGGAGTTACCAGAGTTATTTTCACTCTCAAAGTGAATGAGGAGCTGATTTGATCCTGTATGTGCAGCTGGGAAGCTGAGGTCATCAGTGTCCGCCTGTGATCCAGGAGCGGATAAGCTTATAAAACAATTCTCACATGTTGCTCGTGCAGATTCTGTAGAACAGGGATATCAAACCCACTTACAAAAGGGGGCAACAATTAAAACCTTTTTCAAACTAAGGGTTGGTTTCAGAATCTACATTAACTCAAGTTAGATACTGAACATATTTTCTTGGTTGCAGGTTCCTCAACAAGAGTTTGATTGGTCTCATTTGACGTTCTCTGTGGCACTTTTGACATCATAATCAAAGATTACTGAAAAAAATAAAGTGATAAAAGTATTTTACATTTAAAATAACATCTTGGGGGCCAGATAAGATGTCAACAAGGGCCACATTTGGCCCCCGGGCCTTGAGTTTGACACATATGATGTAGAACTTCTGAACATCTGTGAAACCTGTTGTGGAAGTTTGCCCTTGCAAGTAAAACCAGTTAAAAATCTTCTCATGTCTTCAAGCGTGGCTTCTTTGAGTAAGTAAAATGAATAGAGGATATTTTTAAAGAAAATGCAAGGCCTTTAAATCTTTGTGCAGTTGAAAGAAAAAAAACAAAAACTCTTCCTGTCAACGCTTGTTTTACGTCTTATGAAATCACTAAGTGTTCGGGCAACAGAAAACCCAGTAAACAGCCCACCACTTATTGTTCTCATCAAGGATGTACAAATAAAAGCTGTAAAGAATACTCACTGACGGCAGAGGGTGAATCATTAATATACAAGTTTGTTTGTGGTGCAGTTCCTTCGCCCCACTGGACTCTTGGAAACAGGAGCCTACTGGGCAAGGACAACTTCTCAAGCTGTGTCGAGTCATGGCTGTTACTGTCGATTGGCTCAGCAAATCTCTTGGCTAGCATCAGATAAAGAGGAAAACATCAAGAAGAAGGGCAGCGATGGGGAGATGGTAATAAAACTCCTATAGAATTTCTTTTTGTGACATGGAGACGAGAAGGAAAGGTGAATAGAAGCTGCCTGCACTGCCAAACGCCTTATCTTTTTTGGCCTCTAAACCCATAACAGTTCTGAAGATAACCACAAGACTCTATATGTGGTGGAGAAGAGCTGCTTTGTGCTGGCAGAAAATGATCTAATGTGAGGAAAAGAGGAGCAGACGCGATGCTGACTGAGGGATTTGATAACCTCTCACAGCAGATGCTTCACTACCTGCTTATCCACCTTTACATGTAGTTCTCGCACAGTTCTCCACATTGTTGCGTTTGCCTCGCAGA
Source organism: Nematolebias whitei (assembly GCF_014905685.2). Classification (NCBI taxonomy): domain Eukaryota; kingdom Metazoa; phylum Chordata; class Actinopteri; order Cyprinodontiformes; family Rivulidae; genus Nematolebias; species Nematolebias whitei. Next base: position 5,673,398 of record NC_056511.1, on the reverse strand, counting down.
AGATCATCCAAAACACGTGAGTCAAAAGTAGAAGTGAGAGAACATGTTCATAGTTTTATTTTTTGTTGAATAAAACAAAAAGTGGAGTTGTGCAACACCTATTTAAGCTGCATAGGAGCAGCAACTCCTCAGTTATGTTTAATAACTTATTACAGCACATTTAGCTGCAGCGTGTGCAGCTAAACACTTCCTGATGGATTAATCAGTCTCTCCCAGACGCATGGGGCAATTTGCTTCGCTCTTCATGCAGAACTTTTGCCAAGCATTGACAAGTTTTATAGTGCTCCCTTTATCCCTTGAAGTTAATCTCTGAACTGATCTGTCCGGAGTTGTTCCATATACACTCTTGGGCTTTGGCTGAAAAAGAAATAATGAAAGAATGCAGATTCAAATTGGGTGAAAACAGTTCTTAAATGGTAAATGGACTGCACTTATATATAGCACCTTTTTATCTTATCAATATACGCAGAACTCTATACAACACTATGTGTCCTCATTCATACAGCACTCTACTAGATCTTTACAAAGACTCATCACAGCTTTATCACATTCAAACACCGATGGGACACACATCGGAGGCAATGAGGGGTTCAGCGTCTTGCCCAGGGACACTTTGACATGTGACTGCTGGTGGAATTGAAGCCCCAACTCTTGCATTGGAGGACGACTGCTCTAACCACTCCACCACAGCCGCCCCAAGAGACGCAGCGAAGTTAAGTCAGGTCCTCTGGATGACAAAAAATTAAATCATCTGAACAGCTTATTGTTTTTGGAAGAAACGTTTAGTCTTTCATCGGTCTGAGGCTGCCAACAGGATCTGTAGATGAAGTCTTTGTTTCCCCCTTTCTTGGGCCACATAAAGGAGGGGAGGAGAGAATGGGGAAGAAAGACCATTGGACCAATCAGTAATTTCATTGGTCAGATTTTAAAAAAATCTTTATTTATACAGGTAGTCTCATTGAGTCACGAGGACCCACCACCCAAGACAGACGAGGATTGGGCTGCCATGTGAGCACCCGGGTGTGAAGAGGCTAAACGTTTTTGTAGCATGAAGCTCGTTAGCCCATCAACAAAAAAAAAAAACACATAAATTAGTCGCAGCATTATATAAACTGCAGTGTTCAAAGCGTGTGAAAAACGTAGCGGCGTATAGTCCAATTACGGTAACTGGACAGCCAAAGTGAAACAAGAACTGATGGCAAAGTGGAACTTTTAAAAAGGGGTTTATGTGAACTCTGACTCTTCATCTTTCTCTGATAGTGACTCAAAATAACCTTAAAAAAAAACCAAACAGATTCTTCTGTACGTCTGTGTTGTTAACCATCATTGTCAACAGACTGACTAACAACACCAACGCACTCGACTTTGTCCTCACTTCCTGTTGCTGCACAGGCAAATTCTCAACAACTCCATCTCAGTGGCATGTATTTTTTTGCAACGTTATTGTTAAGGGATGGTGTGGGGCAGGGCAGCCGACTCGGGACCCATAGGCCCTGGGTTCGATCTCCAGTCATTGCACATTTCGTGGTGTCTCTGAGCAGGACATCCAATCCCGAATTGCTCCCTGGGCAGCTGCCCACTGCTCTCCCTGGGTGTATCCCAGGTGCAATGGGTTAAATGCAGAGAGCCAATTTCGTCTTTGTATGGGAACATACAATGATGACAACAAGTAGCACTTTATTATTTATGTTATTTTTCAAATATTGCGTTCATATAAAGAAGGCTGGCTCAGTTCTGGGGACTCCTCTAGAACATTTGGAGATGATTGTACAAAGAAGGATTCTTCATCAAATGAAGAACATGATAGACAACCCTCAGCATCCTCTTCATCAGACTGTCATACAACAACAGAGTGTCTTCAGTCAGAGGTTTCTTCAAATCCGCTGCAAGAGATCCTTCCTGCGCACAGCCATCAGCATCTAGAACAACTCTTTAATGAAACCAGTACGATGGGTTACAACATTTAAGTTCCCTCTGGGATTAATAAAGTATTTTTGAATTTGAATATTAATCACAAAACGTTGATGTCATGCACTTTAATCCAAGCTAAGCATGCTGTTTTGATGCGTTGTTATTATGGATGTTCCTGTCACACTGGTTTGGGATGGGTATTTGTATTTTTTCTTAAAATGTGTGAACAAACAAACAAACAAAAAAACAGTTAAAAAAAATCGAGAGTAGTTTAAAACAGGGTTCTAAATACCCATTTGTGGTCTTGTTTCTTTGTTTGGTTTTGTCATGAAGTGATGGCTCCTTCAAGCCTTTTCACCCAGTTATGCACCAAAAAGATCACATTTTTCAGAATGACACTCAGTCTTACAGAACACAGCCTGTTTTCTTCAATTTCAACTCAATGACAAAGCCATAACTCCCCCAAACGCCCATATTACTACAGAAATATTAATGATTTTTGCCACTCAAGAACTCAGAAGGTGAAGACGAGACGAACGAGCGATAACAGTAAAACCCCAGATTCAAGGAGAAAGGTAACAATGCAGAATAATTGGACCGCACATCACACGTGTGAAGGACACCATTCTCTGAATCAATTGTGAAACTTTTAATTCCAGGTTTGACTACAAAGCAAACTTGGCCTGACAGGTACTGAGTTATGACTCCCTCACAACTACCTCCAAACTTCTTTTACTGAAACACAAAATCTGCTGGAGGAGGAACCTGTACTTTCTTTATAGGACTCTCGCAGTATTTGGTTTATTTCAGCCTTCACAATAACAAGTCGGATGGCACGGTGGCGCAGTTGGTAGAGCTGTTGCCTCTCAGCGAGAAGGTCGCCGGATCAAATCCCAGACGAGATCTTTCCGGGTGGAGTTTGCATGTTCTCTCTGTGCTGCGTGGGTTTTCTCCGGGTGCTCCAGTTTCCTCCCACAGACCAAACACATGCATGTTAGACTGATTGGTAACTCTAAAGTGTCCCTAGGTGAAAGAGAGAGTGAGTGGTTGTTTGTCTCATTTGTCTCTATGTGTCCCTGTGATGGACTGGAGACCTGTCCAGGGTGTCCCCCACCTCTGATAGCTGGACATGGACACGAGTGACCCCCACGACCCAAAAAGGAAGAAGTGAGTAAAAGATGATGGATGGATGAACAATAACAAATCAAAGCATGATTTAATTGCAATGTTTGCAGTGTGGACCTCAGGAAGAATAGTCTCTACTACGGTAGAAACTAATGGGGATCCTTAAATAAACAATAAACAAATAAAAAGTCCAAACCTGACCTCCAACTCAGAATTGGCTCCATTTATCAGAAATCCTTTATTCCAACAGAATATATGGAAAAAAGCTCCTGATCAGTGTTTTCCCTACATCAGTGTTTTTCAAAGTGGGGGCCGCGGCCAGGGGGCACTAGGGGGGCCCCAAAAGCTGATAAAACTAGTGGGGGGGGTCATCAGTTAAGTAGGCAGGGCAGTGCACCCTGGTTGTATAATGGAAGGGGAAACACTGTGCTTTGTTCGTCCCTGTACCCAAACCAAAAGTTCTCAATAATTTTTTGTTTGTTTGTTTCTTAATAAAATGAATGTTCTAAAAGACTTTGTCATTACTTAGTTTTGTAATTGGGAGTAAGAAAACACTTGTACAAGTACCCCAACAGTCCTTCTGAGGTGCCACAACCAGCCGACAGATGAGTTCATGATGTCCAATAACAGATCCAGCCCTCTAAGGAGGACAACAATGTACGACAGTTAAAAAGAACAAGATTTACCGCGAAGCTGCCGTGTCACGACACAGGCTGCATCCACCCTGATCCTTTTGTTTGTACTTTCCATCTCCGCTTGTTTCCTGCGTGTTTTCCCCGTCCTTCGCTTTAAGTGTATGTCTAGACACGGCTTCCTGTGCTGATCTCCTAATCAATCCACTCTTTCATCTACTCCAGGCTTCGCTCCACTCAGTGCCAGCCTGTCGGCTTCAACTTCATGTTCAGCAAAGTTTAGTTTGCTGATTGTTTTAATAATGGACATCAAATCTAGTTGTAATGTGAGAAAGCAAAATAACAAATGAAGATTATCCACCGCTGTGGATAATTAGCTCAGTAGGAGGCGAATAAGTCAAGTGGGTATGCATGATTTATTTATTTTGCCTGTTTTTTCTACAGGAAAGTGTTTTTCCATAAAGCGTCAGTTTAGCCAGATTATAGTGAAGGCATCTATGGACACTGGATGCTGTTTAGAAGTCTTTTAATCCAATAATACTCTGTGAGGCCGAGGGTTGGGTTTAAGGAGGGAGGTTCTGTAAATTACTGCAAACTTTCAATAAGAAGTAAAGTTTGGAAATTAAAAATATCCATTTGAATTTATTAGAATTGATCAGAATTAACTGATAATTGTATGCTTTTAAACAAATATTGTATTCAAACACAAGTATAAACATTTTGTTTTGTTGTGAGCAGACGCCACAAACAAAACTTGAGTTTGACTAAGAAATAAAAATAAATAAAAAGACCTAAAACATCACTCGCGTACATCTTTAGTGACATCGTCTCACAACAACACAACTTTTAGAAATCAATGAATTTTGACAATTCTTATAATTCTGTTTTATTTTTTTTAACTCATGTTTTCAATCTTGAACAAAAGTAACCCCATTATGTTTATTTAAATGTTTTAAGTCTTTGTATTCACATGAAAAACAAAATAAAAATCTGTAAATAAAATGTCACAACTTAGAAATGTCTAAATTTAGGTGCAAAAATTTTTTGTTAAACTATGTTTACATAACTTTGAACAAAACTACATTATTTAATCGTTATTTTGGCTTTTGTGTCGTTTTATCTACATGAAAACAAAATAAATTTCACTGAATGTACTTATTAACAAAACAATTAATGTCTCTATTATTACATATATATATATATATATATATATTCTCTATTTATATCTTTATATCTACTGATATTTTTCTCAGAACTAATCTTTTAACAGGTTAATATTTTCTGTTGTTTTTTAGTTTGTTTATATTTTTTTTACATGGTACAGCATTAAAGTGCACTTGTTTAAGTCAAGATTATGTTAAAACACAGTATGTTTTCCCCAATAATATTTAAAGCCCTTGTTCAAGGCCAACATTAAATATTTTATATTATCCGTTTATTTCTCCAAATTCCTATTAAACGTTTGAATTTTCCCAATATTTTCCAGCCTCGGTGAAGCGTCCCACACCTGCTGCGTGTCTAAATGTTGTCAGAAACAAGAATAAACAGGTTGATGACATCAGAGCTTTTATAAAGAGCTTTAAAGTGCAAGTATGAACCTGCAAACACATAACAAAACCAACTTTGATTTGTTTCCTTCATCTCTTCGCTCCGTGGGTCTGGACAGCGTGTTAACGTGAGCATAAACCAAACAGACCCATGATCCAACCTAAGAATAGAACCCCTCAAAAACATATACATTTTTTTTTGTTGGTCTTATTTGTTGAGAAAATTAGCTGTAAATTAAACCTAACACGTCTCCTGTTCTCTTGACTAGCCGTCAAAGCATTAATGTTGAGGTTAAATACAAGTTTTAACAGATTATATACTGCTTTAAAGTATGAGCCTCCTTCGGTCGATGTGTGACTCTGTCAATATGATGAGAGCATTTCACTGATGTAAAGATGATGCTCTATGAGGCTACAGGAAACAAACACCAAGGGTTTGTCTTTATTCTCCGAGAAACATCCAAATATTTCACAGCGGCAGCAAAACTCAACGTATATTTTTTAAGGATAAACACAAATCTGTGGAGAAGAAAACAATAAAATGAGTTTGGGAAGAGAGAAAACATTTTCTCATGCGAAAAATTTTAAAACACTTTTAGATAAAGCTCAGAAAAATTAATGTACCAAGACAAATCAGTTCATGTAAATCTGTACGTAAAGATTAAAAAAATAACATTAAAGTGCTGCATAGTTTTGCCCCTTTATCCCCAATTTTCTCTTAATTAACTAAGTCCCTAAACATGTTATTGTGAATATGCTAAGAAAGAGGGATTACCCTTCTATCATAAATTAGGACATTGAATTAAATTGTTGAGGGCCTCCAGAAAATAATCAGCACTTTTAAAATCCTGCATTTTGCGACATAGAATGTGTGACTTCCATGGATTGATTGGATTTCTTTTTCCAGTCCAGCCTACAAACACTATGACATCAACATGTGTAAAATTTGCAAGCGAAGTCAACATCTTGACCCGGTATTTCATAGTACTCCAACCATACCTGAGCAATTTCTATAGCGTGGCAGGAGCCATTATCCTGCTGAATGAGGCTACAGGCAGCAGGAAATGCTGCCATGATTAGGGTGCACATGTCATCAGCAACAAATGTTGGTGAAATCCATATGGATGTCAGGAGTCAAGGCTCAGAGCATCACGCAGGCGGCGCATCCTGCTGGTATCACTTCTCCAGGAACAAAACATACACATCTCAAAGTCCATAAGAAGTTAAGATGAGGCACCGGCTCTGATATGCATCTCTCTTAGACATTACATCATACATCCCGTAGACATTTTCTGCAGTTCGTGCTGTTTTTGTTGTTTTCTAGTATTAGATGCTACTGGTCTATTAAAGTCCCAGTTTGAAGGAAAATGACCCATAATGAAGACTAACAAAACAAATGTATAAATGCCTTATGGACACTCATGTGGACGTTCCAGTTTCAATTCCATCCTGAGGTCACTAGATGGCGCCAAACTACCACACCTGAGATCAGTCTCCTTGATGAGCCGCCCAGCGTATAAAAGGCATCTGATGACTTCTCTTCGACGCTGAAGCATTACCTGCCAATGGTTTGTGCTTCTAACCATTTAATTTGCTAGTGACCTAAGATTACTTACATGTGTCTTTTCCTGTTTCCAGTGAACCTCCTGAGACTTACCTGCTCTTGGATTCCTTTTTGAAACTCTGGAAACCTCCTCACTGCTCGCACAGGATTATTGGAACCAGTCATTCTACAACAACCATTAAGAAGACCAGTAAGAACCAGAAGACAATCTGATTAAACCATTCCTGCTGAACTCCTGAGATGACCCTTCTCCTTGCTCCCCAGGGTTCCTGACATTTCCTGTGATATTATTCACTGTAAACAGAATCACTGAACGTGCCTTCCTCTTGTTGAGTTGTTCATATTCAGTCCTTTCGCTCTGGGTGTTTCGTTCTCGTGACATTTACAGATATGTTTTTTTTGTTTTTCCCAAAACAAAAACCTGAACTAAAGATGCTGCTGAAGCAGGAAAATTAAACATGACATGAACAAAGTGCAAGCATAACATCAGGTTAAATGAATGCAGGACATACACAAAGGGATCAAAGAAACCAAACCTGGTACTAAACAAAGAAACCTAAAGGATATATTCAGTATACAGCGAGGGGAAAATCAGACGGGAGCAACAGGTGTGGTATTCAGACTTTGGGTGTGTCACAAATCTAAAATAAAGTTGAACAAAGGAAACAGCCTTACAAGCAACTAAACCCACAGACCCTGACCAAGTTAATCCCACCACCGGCTGCAGTAAATCTGAGGAATCCTTGAACATGACACTGCCTTTCAGCCAGTTCTTTTTGGACAACTACTGGGTATTATACTTGCATTTTACCAGTAACAAATACAACATATAAATGCCAACTGTTCACTTACGTCCAACATTTTCAGCTGCCTAACATCATTTAATTAGACAACCTTTAATATTTACTTCATCTGTCAACAACTTCAGGCTAAAAAAGCATAAAAAGCCCTCCCCACACCTGTGAGGTTGTGTGATTACACAAACAACGTGTCATTATTTCAAATTTCCAGTTTTCTAATCCACAGAAGCCAAAAGCTTCACTTGGACCAAAGTTTTCATAAACTGTTTTTTTTTTTCTGGGTTCAAGAACTGCATTTGCACGTGGATGACAAACAAACACAGAAAAATCTGCAGGTGAACACTTCCGGTTTTACAGTGACACTGTCTGAACTCTGAAATATTAGCTAGATTGGATTATTTTCGGTCACTGATTGTTTGTCCCTTCAACACTTGTTTTAAAAGTTGTAAGGATTTCTTATTTGCACCCAGGTCTCATGGGTTGACAAGAGCAAGGAAGAACAACTTGATAAGCCACTCGTAGTACCATATTTTTCGGCCTGTAAGTCACTGTTTTTTGCATAATTTGTACGCCCTGTAACGTATAGGCCGAAGGGACTTATTTATGTTTTTTCCCATATTTATAAACCAATTTTTGGCTGAGACATGACCATTTTAATTTATTCTGACTGAAAATATTGAACACTACCATTTTCAGCCGCTAGATGGCACTCAAGCAGTATGCAGTATGCTGTGCATGCTCCAGCAGCCGCCATTTGGCAGCCAAGCGATTTTAGCCACAACACCGGCCCACATTTCCGGAATGCCAGTGGTGACGCATAATACATGCGACGTATACAGCAAAGTGGCATGTTTATGGATTTTCCCACTCTATTAGACACATTTGGACTGATGCGACTTATAGGGCGGTGTAATGTGTACGGTGGAAAATACAGTAATCATAACAAGCACGTTTATTAATTAGTGATCCATCTCCTGATTTATATCTTACTTAAGTACAAAAAACTTATAATAATGCACTGTGGAGTGGAAATGGATGCTAATGCACAGTTCGTCATAAACCCTGAGTTTACAGCTGAATACTTGACCCAAATGAACTTTGTGGTTTGAGTTAGCATCATTTAAATGACTGAGTGTGTCAGTGTTTGTTCGGCTCAAACCCAACTGAACAGCCGGGTATACAGAAAAAGGAAAGCTTTCGATAAATTTAAAATTATATTTCCAGTGAACAAACAAGAATCACCCAATCAAAGTTCCTCGGCTTGTATATTCAAGGTTAGAAAAGAGCTGAATTACTTAAGTAAATGTCAGACCCTTGAGAAAACACGCATAAATACAGTAGCTGCACTTCATCAGGCATAAAGAGCACACACAATTTTATACAAGCATGAAAAACCAACAAGAGCCCAGAATAGCTCATTTTAATACAATCATGATACAATGAATATTTTTCCCTTTTGCAAAATGTTTTTAAAAACACAAATTTGTAAAGATTAAAGTTCACAACAGTGCGGACCTAATCCTCAATGGTTGAAATCACATTTTTTTTCTCCTCTGAAAGAAGAGAATGAGAGAAGTAATCAAGTGGTAATGGAGTTGGTGGTGGTCGTGCAACTCGGTATGGTTTTATGAAAAGACAGCCTGATCTGATTCCTGAGACTGATGAAGCGTTCTGGATGGAGGGCGAAACGTCTCAGCACCAAAAAAACAAAAATAAATCATCCAGATGACCTGACTGAACATCGATGGGTCTTATGAACAGGTTTTGAGATCATTGCAGAGCGAAATAATCTGCTGGCCTGCTCCCCGTTCAGAGACGACGGCTGATAATCAAGGATTCTCTGCATCACTTGATGCGTCCTGACACAACAGCCCGCGGCGGAGGCATCGCCGCTCGAGTCATACGATCTGAACATGTGCACGATCCACGGCGAGAGGTGCTGACACCTTCCATCAACACGTCGTGAAAAGACGAGCCAGCTCCGACAGCGACAATGACACGCGGGACAAAGAGCGGAGGACGACTGCAGAGCTGGCAGGAAGCAGTGGCTCAGGTCAGGAAGTTGTTGCGCTCCCTGCAAGGCGCTCACAACCATCTAGCTGCTGGGGATTAAGCCAATAATGGCAAATGTGGGTCAACTTTCCCTGGAATCCAAGACGTTTTCTCTCCTCAAGCTTTTATTCGACAGCTGCTTGTTGTGCCAAAGGCTCTGGAGGTCTGCAGTGTTTCCAGGAAACGTGTATAGATGAGGACAATAAAACCCACTCCATATGTGCAGACTGCAATGCAGATTCATTTACTTCTGCAGAAACGTCAGTGAGTCAACAAAATATCAACCAGAAGCTAATTATTAGAAATGTGTCCTGAATTTTCAGTCTCTCTGTGAATAAACCATGAAACAAAAAAAATCTCATGCAACCCATTAGCCACAAGCCTTTGGCAAAACAAAATGGAAATAATTATCATATCGTTGGCAATAGTAATAGATGGTTGGAATAAAAAACACCCCTGAGTGCTCACAGATGGCAAACCCAACAAATCCAGGGATAAAAGCTAATGTTGAGCCACATGGTATGATAGCGCAGGCACTTCACACAGTAAGTTTCTAATGATCTGTCAGATTGTAAAACAGCAGAAGGTGCAGTTTTGTCTCATTAAAACGACACAACACTATCTACCTGCACCGTGCGTAAATGAGTTCTCCAGAAATGTATGCAGAAGAACTAAAGGAAAATGTTTTGTCAAGTTTCTAATAAATGATTTTGCTTTTTTTGTGGTCTCACGTTGTGTTTTGGGGGAATGTAATGTGAAATTCTATCATTTTGATCAATTTGCTACATGCTACAAGAGGAACTGGAACTGTCCCTAATTCAAGTAAAAATAAAAAGGAGTTTTTGCAGTTATCGCCATAACGCTCTGGACTTTCAACTAAACAAACAGTGAAAAATCCTCCTTTTGTTCCCCATCGTGGAGCAAGGAGGAGGGCTAGGTAATACCCTTCAACCATCAATGCATGCACATTGTGAGCTTAATAACCTAAAAAACACTTTCATTTTAGTGTGTGGTTACATCTAGGCCTAAGAAATATTCTTATTGAAAATTGGACTGTCATGTCAAAATCCAAGATGGCTGCCTGCAGCCATATATGTAAATCTTTCGAGCTGAGTAACTTGAAAAATAAGTAACGTGCCGACTTCCACTTTGGTGTCGCTGTATCTAGGCATAAAAAATGTCACTATTAAAAACTGTGTTGCCACTTAAAAATCCAAAATGGCCACCACTTTATTATATATATATATATATATATATATATATATATATGTATATATATATGTTATATATATATAGCATATTTTCCGCTGTACACGTTGCACCGCCCTATAAGTCGCATCAGTCCAAACTTGACAGATAAAGTGGCAAAAAAAAAAAAAAAGTCACTTTGTCGTATACGTCGCATCTATTATGTGTCACCGCCGACAACCCGGAAATGTGGGCCGCTGTTGTGCCAAAAATTGATTGATTGCCAAATGGCGGCTGTGGGAGCGTGCACAGGAGGACTTTAACAAGAATTTAACAATATTAACACTTAAAAACAATTATTTGGTTGCTTGAAATTATAACAAAGATGTGTCTCAGCCTAACTTTTCCTTAATAAATGCACTTCAGTGGTCAAATTAGCTACATTTTGCCAGGGCGGTGCAGCAAAATGAAGCTGATCTGACGGTTGCTCCAGGCAGACGAAGGTAGCAGGCTATGCCAAGCCGATTGTGTAATTTATAGCCACTTTTACCAATTACATGACACAATGGCATGCCGTACTACTTGAGTGCCATCTAGCGGCTGAAAATGGTAGTGTTCAATATTTTCCATGTCAGAATGAATAAAAACAGTCATATCTCAACCAAAAATTGGTTTAAAAATATGGAGGAAAAAACATAAATAAGTCGCTTCGGTGTATAAGTCGCAGGGCATGTAAAGTATGCAGAAACAGTGACTTATAGGCAGAAAAATACTGTATTAAATATATTCACTACCTCTATTTTTTGAGGAAACTATGCTTTCTAGTTTTTATACTGAGTTAAAGTATAGTTTCCTCAAATGACTGGGGTGACTGAAGATTAATCTAAGATCCTCAAGGCCACCATTGGCCACCCCCTGGTTCCACCATTGTGCCTGGTCATGGATAAACTTGCTCTCTCCGCTAGTCAAGATCCATCACTCTGCACTGTCCTGGACTAGCAAAAAACAAACAAACAAACAAAAAAAAAAAAACCACCACCTCTCTTCTTCTGCACAGTTTGCACTAAAAACATTAAGATTTATTTGCATTCTCTGTTCAGCTCCTGTCCTGAAAAACACTCATCTTTAAAACTACAAACATTCACTATTCAAATCCCTCAGGGACATTAGTGCATCGCTTGTTAGGCTGATATTTGGGTCAAATTCTTTTTTATATGTTTTTATCTGAATGCATTGTTTTCCTTTTCTTATTTTTGCTTTAATTTATCTCGTATCTTTGTGATTCTTATCTTGAAAGACACAAAACAACAATTCCATTTTTACACTGACCCAGCCTAAATATAAACCCTTTAAACAAAACAAACAGTTCTGAGAAAAATCAATGCAACTGTGTGGAAAAATTGGTGAATACATTTTGTTTACACCCCAAAAGTTACAATTTTAGGAATTAATATCTTCATACAGCCAATAATATTTTATAATTTTGCCAAAATATTTATTTTTAACTCAAACATGTGCCCTGGTCATGTGGTCATTCATCAGCTGTTTTCCTGACTGAAAGCATAATTAATGATATTGATAAAAAAAAGATCAAGAAATCGCTCGTTATAATTCAGCAAATTTTGATGCAGGTCAGAATTTTTTTTTTTTTTTTTACAAAAATATCCTTGATAATGTTCAGTCTCTACCTATATTTCCTTTCTTTGCTGCTTCTCTATTTGTGTGGAGAAACTCTTTGATTCAGACAAAATGAAAATAGCTGCTCCACCATATGTTTTCTCGTAAAACACAATAACGTAGTTTCTCTCTTGCAACGGCTCAATATCCTTCTGATGGTGAGTTCAAAATATCTCGGATGATTAAAGACATAATCTTATACACTGCAGCAGTTCCATTCGATCCATACGAGATAACTTCATACCATATATCACCGTATCGCCATGGTAACTAAACTCGACATGCTGCTGTTCCCTTCCCTACATGACGCTCGCTTGTGCTGACACACAATGTACATTTGTGACAGAAAAAAAAAAAAAAACAAGGGGCCGTGCACGTTCTGCCCTTTTTCATGACAACACGAGCAAAAACAAGTCAGAAATCTTCAAAGTTGGACAACTAATAATGCAGAAAAATAGTAGGAGGAAAGGGGAAAGGAAAAGAAGAGTCAGAGGAGGAAGGAGAGACCCCCTGATTCATCTTTAAAGACACGTATTGCATCTTTAATCATCGTCCTGGATGTGCAGGGACAGCTCGACAGTTGGCCTCGAGAACCAGTGAATTTGCACCCTTCTGAGGCGGCTCGCTCTGGAGACTTGATCTTTCTTCTTCCTGCTCCATTTTTGTTTTACTCTCCTGTTTTATGAGGCTCAGGGATGCTGCCTGCCTAGGACCTGCACCGGCAAACAGAAGCTTACATGGTCAGCTAAATGTTTCAGGAGGCAGGGGATGGTACGGGTCCTTCATGTTTTACAAGTTCTGCTGCAACTTTGTCACAGCAGATCCAGACTGACATGTTCCCACAGTAAAAATTTCTCTTTGATTTAACGAAGCTAGTTTGTAATCTAGATATCAGATCAAGGCGCTGGAGGGGTGTCAGGCTGAGAGTCTGCGTTTCAGAGAATTTCTTGACAGAACCTTACAGCTGACACAAGATAATGCATTCCACGAAGAACAAATGTTCCTCTGATGCTTGGGATTGCTGAGAGTTGGAGCTTTGATGATTCAAGTCTTATGACAAAAAGGACTGCGAGAGTACCTTTAAATTCTGTGTACACACCTAAACCCCCTCCAAAGTGCTGAATAAAACATTGTAGATGGAAGCTACCCCCGGGGCCCGGCTGATTTCACGAAAACATGCTGGCATCACTAAGTTCATCTCACACCTTCAAAGCAGTTTTAAAAAATCATATCAACTAATGAGAAATGGGCGTTTTGAAACCTATTTGATCCCTTGAATAAAAAGACAGGTTAAAAAGAAGTTGGTAACTTGAATACAAATTAATTTAGCCATTTCGTTCTGCTATGAAAGTCGGACAGAACGATCAAAATATTTGAATTAGGCATTTATTTTCACAAATACTCTGCTTTTTTCAACAATATTTGGCGTAAGCAAGGTTCTTGACCATAACATTGAACAAAATAGTCATTAATCCATGTCTTTCTACTGAGCTACAGCTTGGTGCGGGTGTAGCTGATCTTAAACACATATCTACATGCTAACAGACCTCACAACATTGCACAAGATTGTGCATTTCATTTACAAGGTTTGACCAAAACTGCTTCAACGCTGTTCATTTTCATCATACGATTATTTTAGTTGTAAAGCTCCAACATAAAAGGAGGCGGGGAATATGCATCCCTTAGAGGAATGCTGGGTTTTCAATTAGAATATATATTTTTAATCTTAGTTACAGTAAATCTGCAATTTCTGGAAAATCAAATAAACAAGTGGTACGCTGACTTCGCTGTCGCTGAGGGATGTTAAGAGTGAACGTTTGCAGTTTTTGCGATGGATCTTTCTCTGCACTGGAATTGAACTGGGAACGCAAGTAAACTTTAATGGTTTTGGTGCAAGAGTTTCACGTTGGTAGGAGTTGCACTGTGGAGAAGAACAAAGGCTTTTTTTTCTTGTCTGAGTCAGAGCAAAGTGACATACCCTGGCAAATAGAGAGCGAGCAGTTTTATCCACCACCAGGCACAATGGCAAAGCCAGGTGGCGGCTAATGGTGGCCTTGGCCACCATATGGCACTGCCTCAACTCTCTCTGTGTGCACAATTTCGTTCCACCACATGTTCCACATGTGGCGTGTATGACAAATACAGAACCTTGAATCCTTGAACTCTCATATGTTCCACACCACACCAGTGAAGGGCCTGCCCACTGCCGCTACCCACCCCACACTCAGCCAGATTTATGGGACCACCTTGTTCGTGGTTCCATGAGAACTCTTCCGAGGTCCTGATGTTGACGTAAGCAAACAGCAGAGCTACCTCACTGGATGACCCGCCCTGCAAAACTGCAAACTACATCTGAACCGCCACTTCCTCTCTGATCCTGTTGACGGATGGCGCCACAAGAGAAGAGCACGTTTACAGAGAGATGATGACGCAACATGGCTACACTAGGACTGCCAGGATAAGCTAAATAAACTGAAGTCTGATTACGGGGGCGGTTAAGGACCACGATGGGTGGAGTGACTTGAACACAATGATGCTGCGCAGTGCGCATTTTGCATTGATGTTACTGCCCACAGAGCAGGGAAACAAACCACGGGTGGCAAATCACCTCCACCTGAGAAGAACCGATAGACGAGAGCCGAGTGGAGTCGCACTTATCAATGGCAAAACAGCTAAAGATTCATCTCCAGTCATCCCAATGATGTGAGAAAACTTTACTTTTAAGCAGTATAAAAACTAGAAAGCAGTTTCCTCAAATGATAGAGGTGGTCATTTTATATATATATATATATGGTGGTGGCCATTTTGAATTTTGAATTGGCGACACCATTTTTGATAGAGACCTTTCTTACAGCTTGATGCAGCCACACACCAAAATGAATTTCAATTCAGTTTAGTTTATTTATACAGCATCAAGCCACAACATAAGTTGTCTCAAGGCACTGAACAAAAACATTCACATACATAAAAAGCCAATTAGTAAAAGTTATCTGTCCGAGGAAGCAGCAGATTGTGTTGAATCTTCACTTTGTCACAGTCTCTCATCCTGAGCAAACATAAAGGAGACAGTGGAAAGGAACAACTCCCTTTTAACAGGAAGAAACCTCCAGCAGAACCAGGCTCAGGACGAGCAGCCGTCTGCTTCGACCGGCTGGGTTTGAGAGGACAGGAAGGAGAAACAAACGAACACAGAATGGCAGGTTCAGGCGTACTTTCATTTGGAGGAAAGACCGAAAACAACAAAAAAAATGAAAACACATTAAAGATAGAAATAATTACAAATATAAACAGGTAGAATAGAGGAAGTAAAGACAGAAGCAGAGTGAGGAAATGTGCTCAGTTTGTCCTCCAGCAGTCTAAGCCTATAGCAGCATAACTAAGGGATAGCTCAGGAAACTCAAGCCAATCCCAACTATAGGATTTGTCAAAAATGAAAGTCTTAAATCTTAAAACTGGACCATGTGTCAGCCTCACGGAGAGAAACTGGAAGTTGGTTCCACAAGAGAGGAGTCTGATAACTGAACGATCTGCCTCCCATTCTGCTTTTGGAAACTCTAGGAACCACAAGTAAACCTGCAGTCTGAGAAAGAAGGGCTCTGTTAGGAAAATAAGGAACAATAAGATCTGTAATATAAAATGGAGCTAGGTTGTTGAGGGCTTTGTAGATTACAAGTAAGATTCTGAATTTGACAGGGAGCCAATGGAGAGAAGATAAAAATGGAGAGATGTGTTCTCTCCTCCTAACTCCAGTTGCAGCAGCACTTTGGATCAGCTGAAGATTTTTTAAAGAAGTGTTTGGACACCCAGATAATAAACCATGTAATAGTCCAACCAAAGTGACAGCCATCTTTGATTTCCGGTGACATCCAATATTAGAAAGGAACCTCTTACATCTAGATGCAGCCACACCAAAATGGAAAGTTATCATGCTCACAACGGGCACGGACGGATGGAGGATATTTCCATATCCCCCTATTTACTCCATGACGGGGGACAAAAATGCACAAAAGATCAAATGAGATCTGAGATTTAACAGAGTTATAAAGTGATCACAAGAGCAACAACTGATTTGGTGATTTCAATTTTTTTTTTGTCTGCATGCAGAAGAGAAATCATCTTCATCACTGTGCTACTGCAACTTGTTCAAAAGCGAGCCTATTCCTATCAGTTCGGGTCATTACCTGTAAAATGCTCCACTGTATGAAACTCCTAATAAATCACATCTGCAGGCAGGAACTCCACCAGCTTTGTGCTGGGATTTTATGAGTAACTGGGTCTCCGTTAAGACTCTGCAAATCTCCACATTAAAGCCTGTAAAACATTACAACAATCGTTTTTACAGAGTGTTTCATCATCGTTTCCAAGTTCATAACGAGGTCCTGCCGTTTCTTCTCTCCTTTAAGGCTTTTACGTCAACAAGCAAGAGAAAAACTCGCTCTCCTCCAGCATCGTCAAGTGCAAACTGTTTTTTTAACCTTAAACTCCGTGTCAACAAGCAAGACCAGGAAGCTAAGCTGACACTCCCATTCCTCAGCAACATTTACAGCCAGCAGGTCATTTTCAGAGGTTTAACACTGAAAAACATCATTTATAGCTGTTAAAATCAAAACCACTGTAAGAAAGGCTGCAAATAAGGATCATCTTCCAAGAAAACATTGAACATGAAATTACAGATATTGATTTTGAAAGACTTTGCTGAAAAATGCTTCAGGAGTTAAAAATGAGTTGTTAAAGACGCAGAACATTAGCGGACAAGAAAAAAATGCAATAGCTATCTAATTTGAAATAAAAACACTAGCTAAACATTCAAGTTAATAAGTTGCAAAAGATGTACTCAAAGTAAAACAAGTCAATTTTAACACCGTGAAAGAACAAGAAATGTGGCCCAGCTGTGAAACACGAGAAACAGCAGCAACTGAGTTAATTGATAACCATTAACGGATATCTATTAGTCTTTAATGGATGCTCACTTTATGAGCTATAATGCATTTTCCACATATTCTCAGGTGGAAAATCGAATTTAAATGATTTGCAAACCTACTTGGTCACATATTAATGTGCATTTTAACAAAATGCCAACTCACAGGGGCTGGCTTCAATTTGACAGAGTCATTAAAGTGGCTGTAAGAGAATAATTTGCAATAAAAAGAAATAAAAATACAAAGTAAAACACTTAAAACCCGGGCAATCGTGTGATCAGGCGGTTAAGCACTAATTAGTCACCACCGTTTCAGTTCCTAGATTAATTTAATAATTAAGTACACTGATAATTAAATGAAAAAAATTGATGTTGTGAAAAATGTTTCACTAATTTAAAATAATCTTATAGTAAAATATTAGAGGATGACAAAAATACCATAATAATAGTGCACGTGTTTAAGAAAGTAAATACGAATACGACTGAACTGAATTAATTTTCGTCTACATTATGAGCATAAAGTGTTTCAGTGTTTCGACCCACGACGTCCAACCATCACTTGACCTTTACACACAAACTGCTCTGAGCAGCCGCTTGCTGCAAACTGTTCATGCAGGAGACAAAAAGAAATAAAATCATCTTTGGTCATAAGCAAACATTTCAAACGGAGAATCTTGGAGTGCTGCTGCACTTTTCCTCTTTATATACCTGACTTTAATTACTGCAGGAGCGTCGCTTGGCTCAGCGAAGGGGAAATTAATGAGAGGGATGAGAAACCTGATTACACGCACATCTTTTCACAATGAACAGAAATGGTAACGCAACTTGTGGGCTAAAGGCCTAAAATAGAGAATATGACATGAACTGTATAACAGTTGCTGCACAAACGTGAACAACGGTGAGCTAACGCTGCCGTAAGATGATAATTGTGCTTCTGTGGCTAAGATGTGAATTATGATGTTTACCAGTGATGCAAAGTAATTTTGATGCATTTCTCATGAACCAATCCAGGTGAGCTTCACAAGGTGCAAGACATTTGTTGATTCTGTTTACGGTCTTCCTCAAAGAATAAAATGAATAAAAATTAGAGAAATTGCATTTGAAAATGCAGGGTGACTGCTTATTGCTGAAGAACTTGCTGAAAAACAGCTGAAATTAGCTAAAACATGCTGAAATGTAGCTAAAAAGGAAGAATATGTTTAAACTAGATGATGAAAGCAGAAAAAACATTTGCCTATTTAGGCTGAGAGATCCAGAAATTAGAACAAGAAAGTGGAAATGATCTGATAACAGCTGAAAATAGCATATATAAAAAAATCAGCTGAAAAGTAGCTTAAAAAGCAGAAAGAAGCTTAAATTACCAGACGGAAGTGGACAGAGCACAATTTTGCTTAATAGGGCTGAAAAAAGTTGAAATGAGTGCAAAAAATGTGGAATTAGCTGCAAAGGCTAAAATTAGCATAAAACAGCTAAAAACTAGCTGAGTAAACTAAAACTAGCAGAAATAAGCTTAAAGGAGCACAGCAAGCTAAAATTAGCAGAAATAAGTCAATTGGGCTGAAAGTAGCAGAAATTACCCTGAAAAACTTGAATTTGTTTGAAAAGAGCTGAAATTAGCTAAAAAAATGCTAAAAAGCTAGCTGGAAACGTAGAAAAAGCTTAAATTTTCAGAAGAAAGCGGAACATGTTTGCCCAATCAGGCTAAAAGAGTCAGAAATGAGCACAAAATACGGAAATTATCTGAAAAAAGTTGAAATTAGTAAAAAATAAAGTGATGAAAAGTAGCTAAAAAAGCAGAAAGAAGCCGAAATTACCAAAAGGAAGTGCAGAGAGCACATTTTTTGCTGAATTAGGCTGAAAAAAGTTGAAGTGAGAGCAAAAAAAAAAAAAAAGTGGAATTAGCTGAAAAAGCTAAATAGTAGCTGAAATAACAGAAAAAGCTGAAACTTGCAGAAATAAGCTGAAAAGAGCATAACAAGCTGAAATTAGCAGAAAGAAGTTAAAAGATGCACAAAAATGCAGTAGTTAGCAGAAATAATCTGAAAGGAGCAAAGGAGAAAAATGAACGTAGCTGATTTTTTTTTTCTATTTGCACAAGGAAGCTGAAAGAAGCTGAAGCAGAACAAAACCTGAAAGGAGCAGTAAAAGGTTGTAAACAGCTCCAAAGTTCTGAAGGATGTAAAATGAGCTCAATCCATTTTCTATGATGAAAAAATGTCAGAAAAAGGCTAAATATTTCAAAAAGCTAAAGTTGCAAAAGTCATAGCAGGATTGTCCTGAAAGAGCCGAACGTTTTGATTTATGATTTGTTGAAATAGCTGAAAACAGTGGGACGAGACTCGCGTCGAAAAATGTACGGAAGAAAAGTGGATCACAAAAGTGTGAATAAGTGTTCACACAGGAAGACAGTGACCTACTAGGAAATGTGCCAACAATCTGTTAAAACAATAATCCTCGTGCACCTGACTGCATTAAACATGAATGAAAAACGAGTCCTTGCTGTGTAAAGTTGTAAAGTTTAAGCTCAGAAACATAAAACGCCATTAGGGATGGAAATGATTAGAGGAAGCAGAGCATCTTTTCACAGCAGACTTACTTGAGAGTGAACTGTTCAACGGTGGAGTTGGGCATCAGGTACAGCAGGATCTTCAGAGTTTCTCCAGGCTTCAGGGGCTTCTCTGGCAGTCTGAGGAACATGTTCTTGTCCAACTGTTTGTCCACCAGCAGCTGCTCCTGGCTGGCCTGGTACAGGCTGATACTCCCAATGCGCAGCAGAGGGTGCTGCGGCAGAGGCTCTCCCCGGGACGGGCCGCCCCCTCTTTGACCCTCGCTGCACTCCCCGTCCACATTAGGCTCATGCAGCGTGTAGTAGAGCTCAGCCTGAAGGGTCTCACTGGTCAGCCCATCCAGAAGCCCATCGCCGGAGCCTTTCCTCCGACCCAGAGGGGCGACATTCGTGTTGAACCAAGACGGAGGCAGCTCCAGCTGGGCCAGGCACTGCGCCAGGTTGCCTCTTAGGCGACAGGATGTCTTAATTTCACGAACGTCTCGGAAAGCGTGCAGGCGGATGCACGGCAGGTTGTCCTGAGCCTTGAAGTCGTCCCAGTCGCGTCCAGCAATATAGAAGAACACCTGGACGGTGGGGTTGTTGGAGAAGACCCTCGCTTGGACAATAAAAGCCCGCACCTTCCAGCCAACTGTCAAATGGCCCGGAATATCCAGAGGGCTGGCTGGCTGGAGCAACTCCTTGGACAAAGCCTGGTCCTGGGCAAAAGGCCCGAAGCTTATGTTGATGGCAGGGAGGTCTTTTGTCTGAAAAACCACAAAACTCTCCGAGCGCTGCAGCGGATGTCCAGTGGAGCTGCTGCTGCTCTTACTGCTGCCGCCAACTGTCTGTCCTGTGATCTGGGCCTCCCGCAAGAAGAAGGCCAGTTGTGCGTTGGACATTTTGAAGTTGGCAGGCAGATGCACGCTTGGGGGTGAAGGGCTGGCTGTCATTGCTGAGGAGCTGAAGAGGGTGCCTGAGCTGGTTGGAGAGATTTTACCTGCAAGAGCTGCAAAAAAGAGAAGAGAAGGGGAAGGTTAACATCTGAAAAATAACTTCCTTTGTTTGTTGTTGTTTTATAAGTAAGGCTAGAAAGGATAAACACACAGAGCCAATACAATCAAAGAAATAATTCAATCAGGAAGTGACACAGATCTGCTTTATTCTGCCAGCTGTCTGGGGTCAACACATGCTCACGCTGTAATTACGTTACCGCTGTTGCACCTCCGAAGCACGGGGCTGTTTATATGGCGTGCATTTGTTGTTGTGGGATTAACATGTGCCTTCAATTAATGTTTTAATTGTGTTTAAATTCAAGACAAAAGTCTTTAAAACCTTGAAAACGTGGAACCATCGAGCCTCATGATGAACATTAGAGCCATAAATTAAAACATAACGTTCAAATTGTAAAGTTTGTTTTTTTATGTGACGCTACCTGTTGAGGAAAATAAAACTTTTAACAGAAAAAGTGGATAACTTATGAAGCGCAAACAGAATAAATGTGACATACTTATCAGAATGACCCAGAGTTGAGCACAAACACACAGTTTCCAGTCCCCATAGTCCAAATCAGAGATTAAAAGTTCCATATTCCAAGTGGTTTTATCATCGATGTCTCATCCTTTAAATGTAGTTTTCTTTTTTAAGGACAAATGCACTTTTAACTCCTCAAAAGTCAAAGCTGTTTAACTCCAGAACTGTTTCCTGTTCAGAAAAACAGAATGAATGACTCCAGAAGCAAACGGCTCCTCGCTCGGCCGTCCTCTTGCTGCTGCACTGATGAGCTTCTTGAACTTGTGCTTTCTCTAATGCCTCGTCAGAAAGTCGTGGTGTGAGAGCGGCTCAGCCCCACACACACAGCGGCTCTTTCACTCCCAGGATGTGCACGGCTGCAGGACAGACTCTGATAGACAGCCTGAGCCCTCCTCCCTCGGCTGGTGGGCTGTACGAGAACTAGAGACAAAGCCTCTGACGCCGCCCTGCACTGCCACACCTAGACTCAAGTCTATAATCACTGCTTTAGCTCCGGGTGATAGTCAAGACACGCAGCCCTCAGAGGACTCAACTTACAAACACGCACACACGCACGCAGTGACACACGCAGGGAGGCAAGAGCAGCAGCACTCTGCTCATTTCATCCTGCCTCTCTGAACATGCTCAGACAGACTCTTATTGCCACAGTGTGTATAATGTTGTGTGTGTGAGAGGAAAGAAGGGGGGATGGATTGGCTGGATATCTTGAAGCAAAGGGAGAAGGAGTGAGAGGAAAAAGGAGGGATTAGATAAATGTTATTGATGAATTAGTTTAACTATGCTTCCCATCCTCTTCCCCCTCCATCCCCCCCTGCTCCCTCTTTGCTGTGCCTCACTGAGAATGAGGGGGGTTACCGGCACAGAGGGGGAGGGGGTATCTGCTTCACTCACATGTGCCTGGAATTCCCATAATAAAAGAGAGGAATCCGCAGATGTGTGTGTGTGTGAATGGCAAACAGTGGGAGGACCCTGAGATGGAGCGACTGCCGGAGACTCTTACAAATGACCAGCCATGGAGGAGGCTGGAGCAACTAACGACGAGAGAGCCCACTTACACAGAGTCTGCTCTTTACTGAGCAAAAGCTCTTGACCTCACGGCAAAGTGTGCGTTAGTGAGTCTGCACTTGTCTTTATCAAAAACCTGCAAACCTTCTGCAGAAGAAGCTCCTCTCCTGCGTGAAGCTCTGGGCTCCACACGCAGAGCCGCTGCACAAACCGCCCAACGTTGCTGCATATTTTGCAAACCACACAGTTTAACAAAACTGCACGACCCGAGCGCTAATCCTCGCCTCAGGACAGGATAGAATATCAGCCTCACTTATAAAGACGCACTTGGTCTGCCTGCCAACTCCAACAATGAAAAAAGGTGTATTTGCTTCCTCCATGTTAAAGGTCATCAGCAAAATTTGCTCAAGGGCAGGAATTTCTCAGGAGTGTCGGCTGAGCAGCCACATTTTTATACAATTATGACCAGTGTGTTTCATTGATTTCACTTTCTGCTGTCCTAAATAATTTGTCGTGCTCTTTTATTATTCAAAGGTGTTAAATAATTTACACCTTTTCTTTTTAATTGTCATTTTGTGAACAAAAAAACAAAAAAATCATCAAAAAGATTTCCAACCATCATTTTTTGTAAGTATTTTAAATATAGCCCTTCGCCTGCAGTACCCTATTTCCTATTGTTTTGCAGGAATTCCTAAAACTTAACTGCACTGCAAGAAATTAAATGTTAGCGCTATTTACGGTAATTATGTCAACTAGTTCCACTAAACCTGGTTGTTTAAATATAAAAAGTAATAATTAAAGAAAAAAATGACTAAGTTTGCTCATACACAACGATCATGCGCAGACAGGAAGCACAGTATTTTTCAATAGAAAGAAAGGTATGTTTTAATTAAAGTGGTAAAGCTGATTTAATTAGAATTATTTAGTTACTTTAATAGCTTATATTACGTATTTAATACAACAAAATTATGTTTGTTTTGCTTCGTAAAGTCTAACTAAAAGCACTACCTTTAAGATTAACAATACTGTGTGATTCAAATTACGCCAAATGTCATTTAGTAGAGAGTGACAATTGAAATAAAAAACAAACAAACATTTTAGTTACACATTATTCGTTTAGACAATCTGCCACAGGTTCAACACAAAGACGACCGACCATTAAGCTCACGTAAGGACAAATCAGCATATTGCATTTACCTAACAGGAATATTGTTGGACTTTAGGAGCGAACCAGAGAACCCAGAGGAAGCAGCACATGACTGGGGCGATCATGTAAAGTCACTCAGGAAGACCCCAGCTGCAGTGGTGTTTGCTCAATAGGGGGTGCTAGGGTGCTGCCCCACCACTCAAACCACTCACCATATTACAAGGAAGACTTAAAAAATTAAATACAAATGAAATAATAAAATAAAATTATTTTGAAATATATGTATATATTTAGTTGTGTTAGATAAATATTTTATAGTTAATGATAAGTTAAGCTGTTTCTTTCAAAAACGTTGTCTCTGATTGGTGACGTATTTCCGCCCTGGGGGCACAAGAATCTTTGTCCATAGACTCTCGTTAAAAGTTGTACATGTGCAGTAAGCTCCTCTTCAATACAAGAGATAAAAGATTTTGGGCGCAACACTCCAGCGCCCTGAGTACCGGCGCACTGTATGGATCATGCTTCCGGTCCCGCCGTCCCAGTACAAATTTATTTATGTATTTATTTTTATTTTATTTTTAAAATGTTTTTTGTCCCTGAACAGATTGTGCAGTGACACTCAAAACCAGGCTATGTATGAAAAATTATTTAGCTGTCAGACAGCAGTGCATTTAAGAGGTGCAGTATTAATTTTGATCAGGCAAAGAGTTGGGAGACCCGCTGCATTCGGCGCTGGGTTTGTCTATGCTGGCTGAGGTCCTCTGTAGAAAGGAGAGAGGACTGGTCTGGAGGCGGCATGGAAAATTCTAACGGCAGTCATCATTAATGTGCCTCACTTACTGTGTTTACACAGGTAAGGAATGAGTTTATAAAGCGCGCAGATGTGTGCATGATTGAGCAAACTGATGAGTCTGTGATGCGTGTGTGTGAAATGTCTTGGACATACTGTATATATTTTGATATATGTCTATTTTGGAGTTATAGCCCCACCCCCGGTGGAAATTCCACCATCAGCCACTGCCCAGCTGAGACTCAAACCCTGAGAAGCAACAGAGCTGACCCCTGCACTGCTGCACTGCCCTGTATAAGAGTGTGTGGAATAAATTCATCAATGAGTGGCATTCCTTGAAGGATTTCCTTTCTCGTTTTATCTTAGATTTATAGATTTTGGATTTTATTCGGATTTTTATGGTGTCACTTTTTTGTTATTGTGTTAAGTTTCTGTTTTTTACAGCCTTGCGTTCCAACATTTTTCAGAATAGATCTTTAAAGAAAATTCTCAGTGACCTGTTTGCGCTCAAATTATACAACGGCTTCAACTCTCAGCTACTGCCACAGCAAATTTAGCTCTTCTTCTTTCAGCTGCTCCCTTCTTCAGGGGTCGCCACAGCGAAACAACGCACAAAGACTAGACCAATATTTTTACACTGGATGTCCTTCCTGAAACAACCACAGACCACAGAGCTACCACAGCCCTCTGTGTGGAGCAGAGAGCTGCATCTAGGGAGCAGATGGTGGGGGTTAAGGGCTTTGCTCAAGGGCTCAGAGTGGGGCAAGTGAGGGTGGAAGCAGGTGTGGATGTTTCACCTTTCCCACCGATATTTAACAACTTTAGCTCAATATTTGAAAAAACAAACTGACTTAGACATTTTTCTGTTTGCTTAAGTAAATTGTCGTTGGTGGCCATCTTGAACTGGGTTGACACCAAAAGTCAACCATTTGTAAATTCAATTATTACATTTTGAGATTGTTGCCTAAAAATTTGCTGCTACTGAACTCTACACAAACTAATCTGGAAGTATTGCACAGCAGACAGGTAAACTACCGCAGAAAGGGAGAAAAAGTAAAAAAGTGATTACAAAAATCCTCATCAGATCCTTCCTGCATACTCGTCCTTCTTCATCCACTAGAGGAAGACTCCACCGGGCGTGCGCTGATCGTGCCAAAAAGCAGAGTGTTTGCAGCCTTGGGCAAACTGCTGAGGACTGAGAACCAACACCGACACAGATACCCTCGTGAAGCCTGAAGGTCACCTGACTTATTCCCCCGAGCCTCCTAACCTTTCTCATCGCAATGACAATACATGCATTGAGTGTAATAAAGCAAAACAAATCCTAAGCTCCTTCGTTCTCAACCCCGGGGCTTTACGGCTCCATTTGAGGAGGTGATTACAGCCCATGGTGCATCAGGGTGTGCTTGTCTCATTTCACACTAACAACATCCCCGGACTGGTGGGCTTGAAAAGGAGCATGGGCACAGATGGGCCTCCATTGTGAAACCCTATCGCCTTCTTCTTCCAGTTGATGTCCTATTAGACCTGAGGCCAAATTGAATTGAATTCACTTCCTGTTGTGCTCCCATTACGGGAAACATCTGCTCTGGCTATGTGCACTTGTGACCAGGGAATAAGTGGGTTCCTCCAGTCAATGGGCACTTTCTTTTTATCGGATCATTCTGCCTCGCGTCAATAAATTAAAAAGGAGAATCACTTTTTAGCTGACGTGACACTGTATTACTGCTGCCAACAGGATTATACAAGACGAATAGGAAAACGCTGATTATAAGAGCAATAGGGCTGATGGACAATTCTCATATCAAATTTTATTTCTAAAACAAAACCATAGTTGACCAAAGTGCAGTGCAACCTTCAAAAGTAATACTTGAATAAATAGGTTGAAGCTTATACCATAGCCTTCTGGATATTATCAATAAACAAATCAATGTTTTGATTATTTGTTTAGTTAGTTTGAGCAGAATTTGGAAGACGTCTTTAATGTTTTTGGATGACTTTATATTAGCTCACACAAACACTAACATATTTTTTTAACATATAATATTGCACTTTATCACTGTATTATAAGTACCTAAAGTTGTAGATACTTATAATGCATTGATAAAGTACAATATTATATCATAAAAAATAGGTTTAAAATAGCTTATTGCGCTTACAAGGCAGTAAATTAGTCTGAAATGTTTAATATAACAACTCTAGATGGAATATATAAATGAACAGATTTGTCTCACTATTTGGCAAGAAACTGGTCTGTTTTGTCTCTTTCTCACCCTTAATTAATGCATAATAAGCAGTTATTAATGATTAATAAAGTATTTATAGAGGAATTAATAATGTATCTATAAACCATTTATTACACATCTATAAGGGGAACCTTATTACAAAGTGGCATCCAAATTTGTATTAAACAGGTTTAATAATTGTAGAACTGTTGAATTCACAATAAGTACATCAAAAGTGCTTATTATTAATTAACTGATTGGCTTAATTGAGTAAAAAATAAGTTTTTTTTTCTCTCAGTAAAACATAGACCAGAACATCTTAAAACTTAAAAAAAAAAAAAAAAAAATCAGACAAGCAAACGTCTTTAAATAAAAACATATATGCAAAAAAAAATAAAAAATCCGATATACCATATACTCTATGGACAAAGTGCATTGAAGCTGTGCAGCTGGATGTACTTTGAACTGAAATAATCTTCTAAAGCATAACCGCTCTCTCCTCTTGTGCTGCATACTTAAACTGTGAGAGATCTCCAAGTATCTTTTGTGGCACTG
Organism: Nematolebias whitei; assembly: GCF_014905685.2. Taxonomy (NCBI): domain Eukaryota; kingdom Metazoa; phylum Chordata; class Actinopteri; order Cyprinodontiformes; family Rivulidae; genus Nematolebias; species Nematolebias whitei. The sequence goes on along the minus strand of NC_056511.1, from coordinate 5,646,184 downwards.
TTTCATCTCTTGTAAAGAACTGAGCTGAATGGAGTGAAACACTTAACTGTATCTCTTGCTGCCCATACAGAGCTGTCAAACATAAAAGCTTTCTGCCAACTCGCCGGAATATAAAGAAACCATCTTATGAGCAAGGCAGGAACTTGATCTGGAGAGAAAGAGGTGCGTAAATGTCTCTTCAAGTGAAAGGTCAGAAAACGTATTGAGTTTAAAGCGAGGGGATTTTCCTTCCAGCACCGCTAATGTCTGAACGTTTCCCCGTCGATCTTTATCTAACCCACCGTTTAATTTTACTCTAAATGGCCATTTTTAAAGCAAACATAAAAACAGAGAGCTCAACAGTCACCAAGTTCACTCCTTACTCTCCTCGGTGTCTGACTTAATTGTGTAAATTATGATTCAGTATTTCCTTTATTATTCTTTTTTATAATTTAGATTCCTTTTAATTTTTTATTCTTACAGTCCAACAACCTCTGTATACTTTGTTGTTTTATATGTTTTAACCATTCACATAACTTCAATTATTATTACATTACTTTTACAGCTTCAGTTCATTTTATAGTTGTTTATGCTTATATGTGTTAGTACACAGTACTTTGGCCAACAGTGTTGTTTTTAAAGCGCTTTATAAATAAAGTTGTATTGTATTATGACGTTTTAGTGCATTCAGCAGATGGGGATATAACTTATTTTTATTATCTTTTTGTACTTTTCAATCTACACTAATAGATTTCTAAAAATATACATTTATTTACCAATTCCTTTGTAAGAAAACATAATAATCTTGATAAATTACATTGTTCTCTTTCAAACTTGCTCATATTTTCATGCTATGTTTTAGCTTTTAGCCAATATTTTGCTACATGTAGCTGCTAGCTTGAAACATTGATTTTTTTCGGTTTTTAGCTTTTATCGTTTTGCTAGATGAGCTTTTAGTTCACATTTTCTTTTTTAACTAGCCCTTTGGTGCTGTTAGGTAGTCTTTTGTTAGATTTTGGTTTATGCTACTTTCAGCTTTGAGTTAGCATTTAGTTTATTTTGCCTTTAGCTATTGCTCTGCTCCTTTAACTTTTACACTAATGTTATGTTTCCTTCAGCTTTTATAAATCTGGAGCCGGTGTAGCAGTCTTTCAGTATTCACTCTACGTTCTCAGAGATATTTCTTTAGTTTGAGTTCAAACCTTTGATTTTCTTCACCGAATGCTGTTTACATTATCGTTTGCTTGGCTGTGAGTGAAACCTAAAACGCTCACAAATCAAGCTGCAAGCTGAAAGTGAAAGCAATTTAAGCACTTGAGATGCTCATTAAGAGGTTTTATTTACGTCTCTCCATACAATATTTATATTCATCTCATCAAAACCTGCAAAATCTTTACCAACAAGCTGCTATTAGAAGATTTCAAAACAAGTCCCTACTTAATGCCCTCACTTTTCATCTGCGCATAAAGGGAAATTGAATTTTAAACTTCAGTCCAGCTAATCAGCTTTTGATCTTTGGGAAGTATTAGCATCAAGTCAAATTTCAGCAGTTTAAAGTTTATCAGCCATCCTACAGACAACTTTACATATTTTACATCTTGTTACATAAATGTTCTCCAGGCAGAAATCTAACACTTTCCCATCATTGAGTAATGATATTGGTACATATTAAACAGTGAATATTAATCCAGCAACACAAAGTTATAAAATGTCCCATAATGGACATACACTGGACAGCATTGTCTTAGTAAAAGACATCCATGATGAAGTCTCCAGAAGGTCTTTTGTCCGTAGTGTTGGTTCTCAGTTTCTTTGTGAGAGTCTCAGAGGCCCACAGTCCTGTCGCTTGAGTTTTGCACGTAAAAAAAAAAACGTGTGTAACAATTTTTCTCTTAAAATTCTTACAAGGTTGTTGTGGACATCTCTGATCATTGTCTAAAGAGCTGTACTTTGACACCTCTCTGTCAGAAGACTTCTGAGGCACAGGTCTAAAAACCACAATGATGACAGATAATAGTCCAAAACTGGGTGGCATGGTGGCTCAACTGGTAGAGCTGCCACTTCTCCGCAAAGAGGTTGCTGGATTGAATCCCAGCCAGGCGGCCTTTCTCTGTGGAGTTAGCATGTTCTCCCTGTACATGCATGGGTTTTCTCCTGGTACTCCAGTTTCATCCCACAGACTAAAAACATTCATGTTAGACTATAATAATAATAATAATAATAATAATAATAATAATAATAATAATAATACCTCGGATTCAGGAGGAACAGTGCGGTTTTCGTCCTGGCCGTGGAACACTGGACCAGCTCTACACTCTCAGCAGGGTCCTGGAGGGTGCGTGGGAGTTTGCCCAACCAGTCTACATGTGCTTTGTGGACTTGGAGAAGGCTTTCGACCGCGTCCCTCGGGGGGCCCTGTGGGGGGTACTCTGGGAGTATGGGGTACCAGGCCCTTTGATACGGGCTGTTAGGTCCCTGTATGACCGGTGTCAGAGCCTGGTCCGCATCGCCGGCAGTAAGTCGGGCTTGTTCCCGGTGAGAGTTGGACTCCGCCAAGGTTGCCCTTTGTCACCGATTCTGTTCATAACTTTTATGGACAGAATTTCTAGGCGCAGCCAAGGTGTTGAGGGGATCCGTTTTGGTGGCCTCAGAATTGCGTCTCTGCTTTTTGCAGATGATGTGGTCTTATTGGCTTCATCAGATCGTGATCTACAGCTTTCGCTGGAGCGGTTCGCAGCCGAATGCGATGCGGCCGGGATGAAGATCAGTTCCTCCAAATCCGAGGCCATGGTCTTGAGCCGGAAAAGGGTAGAGTGCCCTCTCTGGGTCAGGGAGGAGGTCCTACCCCAAGTGGAGGAGTTCAAGTATCTTGGGGTCTTGTTCACGAATGAGGGAAAAATGGAGCGTGAGATCGATAGGCGGATAGGTGCAGCGTCTGCAGTGAAGCGGGCGCTGTACAGGTCTGTCGTGGTGAAGAGAGAGCTGAGTCAAAAGGCGAAGCTCTCAATTTACCGATCGATCTACGTTCCCACCCTCATCTATGGTCACGAGCTTTGGGTTGTGACCGAAAGAATGAGATCTCGGATACAAGCGGCCGAAATGAGTTTTCTCCGCAGGGTGTCTGGGCTCTCCCTTAGAGACAGGGTGAGAAGCTCGATCATCCGGGAGGGACTCGGAGTAGAGCCGCTGCTTCTCCACATCGAGAGGAGCCAGTTGAGGTGGCTTGGGCATCTGTTTAGGATGCCTTCTGGACGCCTCCCTGGTGAGGTGTTCCGGACACGTCCCACTGGAAGGAGGCCCAGGGGAAGACCCAGGACACGCTGGAGGGACTACGTTTCTCGGCTGGCCTGGGAACGCCTCGGGATTCCCCCGGAAGAGCTGGCCCAAGTGGCTGGGGAGAGGGAAGTCTGGGCCTCCCTACTTAGGCTGCTACCCCCGCGACCCGACCCCGGATAAGCGGAAGAAAATGGATGGATGGATGGATAATAATAATAATAATGTCATCATTGCATGTTTCCATACAATGGTGAAATTGGCTCTCTGCATTTAACCCATCCACCATCAGGTGGAGCAGTGGGCAGCTATTGAAAGTGCCCTGGGAGCAACTGGGGATGAAGTGTCCTGTTCAGAGACACCACGAGGTGTGCAATGATTTGGGAGCGAAACCAGGACCTTCAGGTCCCGAGTCGGCTGATCTGCCTCTATGCAATCTCAGCCCCCTTGGCTGATTGGTAACTCTAAATTGTCCTTAGGTGTGAGTGAGAGAGTGAATGGTTTTTTGTCTCGTTTGTCTCTATGTGTCCCTGTGATGGACTGGAGACCTGTCCAGGGTGTCCCCCGCCTCTCACACAGTGACAGCTGGACATGGGCACCAGTGACTCCCAGGTTAAGGTTAGGTTTATTTGTCATATGCAAAATCAACACGAGGTCAACAGTGCAATGAAATGCTCAGGATGAGAAGAACCGTCTCGACTGGCCAAAAACAAAAAAAACAAACAAAAAAACAATGAGAAATACCAAAGCATGCAGCAAAAAAAACCCCCAAAAAACTACTAAAATACTAAAAAACAAGGCGCCAAAGTTGAAAAAGAAATACATCAACAGCGTGATTTGATTAGCAGTGAGGTTCTTTCAACATCATGGTTCTGTTCTGTTAGCGGTGTGGTCTTGTTAGCATTAGCAGGTCTTTTTAGCAGATCCGGTCAGCAGCTTGATGGTAACAACGACCGCAGCAGCTACCCTCACAGACTGCAGTCCAGACTCCCGTGACCCAAAACGGAAGAAACGGGTAAAGATGATGGATAGATGGTCCAAATCTGCCTATGATAATATTAGGTCCTCCAGCAGATCAAATTATAGATGCAGATTCATTATTAAAAAACAACGAGCCAACAAAATAATGTGCGTGACCAATAATACAGTTTGTCCAGCGGTGCACATGAAAACAGTGATTTTCAAAACCTGTCTGCTCACATGTGGCCACATGGCTTCTTGGTCACTTGCTGCAAACTCTCACATTTTAACGAGATTGCAGCAGAAATTTTTCTCATTTTTTCAAAGTCACCGAAGAGCCTCCAAACAGTCGCAGCTCCGTGAGATAATACCCAATAATACACTTAGTTTATAGTTTGGATTAGATATTGCACAACATGTTTTCAACTCATGGGTCCCATAACCATTCCCTGTCACATGGCCAACATAAATAAGGCAGAACTCTATTATGAATCCAATGATGATTTAAAAAATCAGCTTGTGACAAAAACAAAATGAAGTAAACCTTAGGTTATAATTTAAAAAGATGTAAGCAAGCGGATCTGTCATTACGTAGCTTCAGACATCTTTGTCTCATGGAGCGTTCATAGTCGAGGAGAAGATGTGAGGGATAAATTATGTTTCACTCCCGCTGTAGCGCACGTCATGCAAACATATACACACCAGCAGTGAAAGATAGAGGTCTTTTTTTTTTTTTTACTTGAAAATGTATTTGAAGACGATGGAAGACTTTTGGACCATTTTCAGTGAAATGACACGCAGAGACATTGCTCTGCATAAAAGAACACACACACGAAGTTCTGACCAACCACAAAATGTGCACCACATAGCCTGCAAGACACAGTTCTAACTGGGGACGATGCACAAGACGGTGTCAGCGAGTGGTAACAGATGGAAGATATGCATTTTTTGTCACACACTTGCATAAGCGAGAATTAAGATTAGATGTATAAACTAGCCTTAATACTCCAGATGCATGCTCAATAATTCAGGTAGAACAAAAAATTAATAAAGTTAAGTCAGGTCCTCTGGACGGATCCATCCAAAAGACCTGACTTAACTTTTTTAGATAGCCTTAAGACCGTTAGTGAGCCAGGCTTCCTCTGCTGGATGTGATATCTGAGTCAGGTTTCAAAGATAATTAGAAGTTCACTCAGTTTTCAATCAATCACATCCCGTGGACAGGAAGTATCTGACACAGGGATGTGATCTGGTGAATCTAACTTAGAGAAGTTTTTTTTTTCTGTTTAAATCCTCCTAAGTAGGAGGTTTCCAAATGAAGTCCGTGGTGTAGCTTTAATGAGGCTTAATTTGCAGATTAAAAGTGAAAACTACATAGCCAGTGCAACCCCATTAGAGAAAAAGGAAGCATTTCATCATTGATCCTTGTAGATGTGCTCAGTAAAACCATCCATAATTCATGGAATGAGTTGCCCTCATAGTTCAGGAGCCTGTTTGGATAAAACAACTACTCACTAAACTTATATAATGTCGTGGTTTACTGATTAAAGACCTGCTAAATATCATTTACTTAACTCATCCTGACTGCTGCGCAGACTATGGCTGTTTGACATCAAATATTTACCAACCGATTATAAGAAAGCTGAGCTTTAAAATAAAACACTGGTGGGTAAAAGTTGACGCATTTTTTGTTTCAAGTCTTTGAAGAGAATCAAGACGCCATCGCCCACGGTGATTTCTTTTTCCAGCTTCAAACTTCCAGCTTTGTTTGATCACAAGTTTTATTGTATGTTGTGTATAGATGAAGCCAATGGGGACGAAACAGAAAAATAACAGGAGAGAGCATCCAGATAAATATTGTAAGGCGATCCAGATTCAGTTATTAAAGAGGGCTTCTGATGATAAATACAAACGCCACAAAGCAAGTGGGAAGAATTAAAAACAAATAAAAACTTCTGAATTATCAATCCATTCCTTATCTTTCGCTTGTTCTGAAGCCGGGTCTCGGGGGCAACAACTTGAGCAGAGAGGTCCAGACATCTCTTTCCACAGCCACCTCTTCCAGCTCTTCTGGGAGGACTCCAAGGTGTTCCCACACCAACTGAGAGACGTACTGGTAGTCTCTCTAGCCTGTCCTGGGTCTTTCCCGGGGTCTTGTCCCAGTCGGATATGCCTGAAGCACCTCCCTAGGAACGCACCCAGGGATCATCCTATACCTGAACCACCTCAACTGGCTCCTTTTGATGTGGAGGAGCAGCGGTTCTACTCAGAGTCTCTCCTGATAACTGAACTTCTCACCCTGTCTGTAAGGGAGAGTCCAGCTACTCAGCGGAGGAAACTCATTTCAACTGCCTGTATCCACAATCTCATTCTTTCAGTCACTACCCAGAGTTCATGACCATAGGTGAGGGTGGGAACGTAGACCGACTGGTAAACAGAGAGCTTTGCCTCACAGCTCAGCGCACTTCACCACAACGGACCGGTAGAGTCCACAATACTGCAAAGGCTGCACCAATCTGTCAATCTCAGGCTCCAATCTTCACTCAATCATGAACAAAACCCCGAGCTACTTGAACTCCTCGACTTGAGAAAGAACCTCACCCTCAACCTCAAGAGAGCAACCCACCCTTTTCCAACTGCGGACCACGGCCTCAGGGACACAGAATACAGTTGTCCCCGACAGCAGAGCTCCAATGATCATTCAGACACACAAACTCCTCCACCACGATAAGGTGGTGATTCAAGGAGGAGTTTGACTTCTGAATTATCTTACTTTATTTTATCATTGTTTAAACTTTACAGTGAAAAACTGCACAACCTTTTCTGCAAGTGTGCCATTTTCCGTGCACATTGTTCACACCTCAAGGACACATTGGGCTTTGATATAATAATACTTGTTGAGCCTTTGGGAATGTTAAAGGTTGACTGACAAGGCAAAATGGCATTTGGAGCTGGGAAGGTATTATAAGCCTGTGCATTTCTATTTTATTTCTTTTTGGGAAACTTTCCCTGCAGTGAGCAGCCAGCTGCAGCTGGAAATGACCCCGTGATTGCAATGAAACTAAATTACAGCGATAAATTCAGAGTACCTGGCACCTAAACAATATCCTGATACTTTATTTTTAAAAGTTATTACAGCCGTTCCTTAACTTTACTGCTCTAACTGATAAAATAGTGGCAGGGGCTTGTAAACCAGAATATTGCTGGTTTAAGTTTATAAAATGTTTTGTGTTTTTTAGACATCTGTCATCATTGGGGATAAAACATTTTAGTTTTGACCTGTTGCTGAAAGGCACACAGTCTAATAAACAGAAGAAAAAAAAAAACCTTGGTGTGACATTATCAGTGGTAAATTACAAATGGGATTCCCCAGGTTAAATAAAGGTTAATAATAATAATAAATTATTTGTAGGTTTAGTTAATGGCTATATATCTAAATTTTAGCCTATATTAAAAAAAAAAGTGGCATTCCATCTATAAAAATGCGTTCTTCACATGCATCACCTATCGCTTGTCAATCACTTCACATCACTAAGCTCCATGTGCCAGGTTTAAAACTGTGGGGTGGAGTTTTTGAGTAATTTACGTAAAAATTATAGTTTATTTATATACAAAATGGGAAATGGGGGGAGAAATACATATAAGAGAGGAAGAGTGGAGAACAATATGGGACTATCAGTGGAAATGTACCAGCTCTTTGAGATGGAAGGAATTTGGGTGGAAAGGTTTGATTTGATATTTTATTACACCCTACCAAAAATCCCACTATAAAGGCAACTCTCCAGCTTGCTGGAGAAACTGTGGAAATAAAATTGCAAATCATTACCATATTTTTTGGGACTGTCAAGTATTTAGAACTTATTGGAAGGAGATACATAAAGCAGTACAAGATATTACTGGACGCCAACTGCCTTTAGAAAGTAACGCTTTGTTTTTTGGACTCACGCCTGAAGGATGGTCAAAGATAGATAAATATCTGTTTAATATTTTATTAGTGGCGTGCAAAAAAGCCCTCACGAAAAACTGGCTTTCGCTGGAGCGCCCAACATTGAACATATGGATGGACATCACAATGGACATATACAGGATGGAGAGAATAACTGCAGAAGTAAAGGATGAAACGGACCGATTTATTCTACGCCGGAAGAAATGGATGGTTTATATAAAATCACGTAGACCAGATATAGATCTAGCAATTTCTGAATGATATATTGACTGTAACAAAAACTACTTTCACTCCCTTTGTATTAGTGTTTTTTTTATTTTCTTGTTAAAAAAAAACATTTAAATTGATACTCTACTATTAATTGAAGTATTAAATGTTAATTATGTTAAATATATTTATAAATGTCAATAAAAATGTATAAAAAAAAAATTAGTTTATTCTTTATCATGACCAAGTATATTAAATTCACTCTGTAGTGCTGTAAGTGGTGGGTGTAGCAGTGCAGAAATATTGGTTTGCAACAATAGTTT
>NC_056511.1:5622056-5637096 GCF_014905685.2 Nematolebias whitei | reverse complement strand
ATACATGATTTTTTTTTTTAACCTGATAACTTGTAGCACACCAGATTTGGTGCAGGAAACACTTGCATTTTCATAAAACAGTTTCGAGATATGGCTGCAAAGATGAGTTCCTCTTTTGGCTGCTTCTACGGTTAATAAATCACCAATCAGGCCGTTATGTCCAGGGAAAATGTGAGCTCTCATCAAAGAAGCTGATATTGTGGAACCACAGAAGGCATGGAGTGTAAGTCAGCTGACGTGAAGAACCGAACAGAAAAAGTTTAGTTCTGCAGTCGGTTCATCGAGCGGCTTCGGATGTTATCAGTCCATTAAATGGCTGTTGTTAGTTGTTATATGGGGGCCATGATGGTGTAGAGGCAGGGCAGCCGGCTTGGGACCCGAAAGTCCCAGGTTCGATCCCCAGTCACTGCACATCACGTGGTGTCTCTGGGCAGCACACCTCTTCCCCAAAATGCAACCCGGGCGCCTTCAATAGCTGCCCACTGCGCCCCCTGGTGGTGGATGGGTTAAATGCAGAGACTAATTTCGCCATTGTATGGAAACATACAGTGCTGACATTGTGATGACATTATTATTATTATTATTATCATCCCCATATGTACCAGTAAGACTGTCCTACCTACCTCCTAGTAGGTTTAAAGGTACGTTATTATCATTATCGCTGATAATAGGCAGCGTCGCACGGGGATAAACCAGGAAGTGTGTTTTTTGTTTTTTTCCAGCTTATGTAACCCTTTTCCTAAACCTAACCTTACACCTGACCCAGAGGACCAACCCTAAACTTAACCCCCTTATCCTTGTGCCTAAACCTAACCAAGACCCTAAACCTAACCGCCAGACCCTTTACTCTAAACTTAACCATGTGAAGTTATTATGAGCGTTAACAAAGGTAAAAACAGAGCCTATTATCATCGCTAACAACGTACCTTTAAACCCACTAGGAGGTACAGGAGGGGGGTCTGACTGCTACATATGGGGATGATAACAACTAATAATGACGTTTAATGGCTGATAACATTTGAAGCGGGTGGTTTGTCACACAGACCGTCTTGACTTCAATACATCACGGCTTCATACCGTGAGAACAGTTTCATACCTCGACAAGTACGATGCTCTTAAGTCACTCAGGTAGGTGACAGCAGCCGGCTGATTTCAAACCCTCAAGCCACCTTGGCTCATAAATGACACTGAAACAACCAGACAGTGTTTCAGACCCAGCTTGAAGTGTTTTATGAGAGGTGCTACAGTTGAGCCCTCCTGTACCCACACATTTTAAAGTGTGAACACAAAGTCTAACGGAAGAACTCTACAAATCTGAGTGTAATGATAAAAGTGCAATAATAAGGAAGTCCTGCTATGAAATGAAAAATGTATACTTTTGACTAATGACTGTAAATTACTTCAATAATGTTATTAAAAAGTTGAATAAATAGGTGCATAATGTTAGCACAAACAACACGAGTCATTGTTTGACAAAAACCTTTTTGTATAAATAAATTATTTTGGTCAACCTTCGTGTGTCTAAAATTTTATGATTGGTGAACCAATCACAATTGGTTCAGACTGGCTTTTAATTAGTTTTATTTTATCTTATGTCATATGCATGTTGTTTAATCTTTTATCTTGTGTTTTTAAGTCTTGTATTCTGTAAAGCACTTTGTGGTTTCTGACCTTTAAAAGGTGATATTTAAATAAAATTTACTTAATTACAATGAGAAGAGTCAAAAAGAGCTTGTGAACATGTGACAACACTATTTATTGAGAGAGAGCAAGACAGTGGGATGGATGGATGGATGGATGGATGGATGGACAGACAGACAGACACTTTATTTATCCCTGGGGGAAATTTGAGACATCCAGTAGCATTTTCTAATGATACAGAAAAATACATATGAAATAATCAAAAGAAGCAGAACACACAATTTAGAAAAAGACAAATATGCACAACATCAATATGTGGGCTGCACAAATGTGCAGCAGTGGCTAAATAATTTAAAATAATTCATTTTCAATAAAAATTCCATGCCGATCAGGCGGCTCATCCATCAATCAGCCAATTGTGTGTCGGGTCCAATCTTATTTTGAAAAACTGCGATAGAGCGAGTCCGCGATGAACAAACCGCAAAGTAGCGAGGGACTACAGTACATACATACACAGCTAAACATACATACATATACATCTATCCATCATCTTTACCCACTTCTTCCATTTTGGGTCACGGGGATTGCTGATGCCCATGTCCAGTAATCACTGTGTGAGGGGCAGGTAGACCTTGGACGGGTCTCCAGTCCATCACAAGGACACATTGAGAAAACGAGACAAACAATCATTCACGCTCTCTCTCTCACACCTAGGTACAATTTAGAGTTACCAATCAGCCTAACATGCATGTTTTTGATCTGTGTGAGGAAACTGAAGTACCCGGATAAAACCCACGTAAGCACGAGAAGAACATGTAAACCCCACACAGAAAGACCCCAGATCCACCAGGGGATTGAACCCAGGGCCTTCTTGCTGTGAAGTAACAATGCTAACCACTGAGCCGTCATGCTGCTGTACAAATATACTCAATACTTCAACAAGGTTTTTGATTAATTAGCGAACAGTTGCTTTTTTGAAGAAACAAGGTTTTCCAAGTGCCCGGTAACAATTTTATTTTGAAACATTTTTTGAATATTTTTGTGTGTGTGTTCTGGATTGATCATGACCTGGATGACTGAGGACCTTCGTAGAAATATTTTTATTCATTCACGGGGGAACTGTTTTTTTATTTCTTGCATAAATTATGGTAAAAATCTTGAGCTTAGCAAATATTTTTCATTTCAATTAGAATAATCAGACCTTCTAAAGACTCTCACTTGGTGTTTTTTTTTACTCTCTGTGCTCCAGTGTAGACAGATGTGTCCTCTTCTGCTCCGTTCCCCCGCTTCCCTGCTTTGCTCTCTTTCGTCTTGTGAACCCTTCAAGAGCTTGTTTTTTTCCTGCATACCTTCCTAATTCGAAGGATTTTGATCAGCTGGTCTCTCAACAAAATTGATCAACTTCTCCCAACAGGAGTCAGGGTAAGGAGGACCCTCACACCTCGATGGAAACAAATTGGATTCATGATGACAACTAGATTCTGCTGTTTGGGTTGGTGAAATCTGGATCGTCTACAAATTTGTGTGGATGTGTCGAAGCTTGGCAGCACTCAGACTGAATTATGTGGAGCTGCGTCAGAGACCTGGAGCAGGCTGTTATCAGGACTGCAAACTTTCTGGCAGCACCCAAGAATGGTTGGGAATAATCTTAGAGAAGCTGAAGGCTCGACTTTCGGCGTAAGGAATCAATTCGGCTGTTTGGAGTCACCATCAGAGAAATGTACCAGCGAGACTTTAAAAGGCAGAAACGGCAATTTGCGAGTTCTGCCCGACCCAAACTGTGGCCTTGACGGCGAACTTATATCTCAATACCTCCTGGCGTTTTTATTATAAACAAAGATGCTTTGTCTGTCTCCTCACCCCTCCCTTCCCCAAGGCTGTGAACATGTGACGGAACCTCAACCGAGCTGATGATGAATAACACCTCTTATCTGGACAATGGCTGGGGGTGGGGTGTCTGGACTATGCTATGACCTTCCCTTAAAATTCAATGTCTTCACCAGCTTATATGTATCACAGCTATTTATGTTGCTTTGCTGTGGTAGGTTTTTTGATGCCTCAAATCGTGCCCTGTCTAGGACACGGTGTGAGAGATATTTTTTTATACCGTCTCTCCTCATGCCCTTTTCTCATCTAAGCAAAAATATTATTCTGAATAAGAATAAGAGGGCCGCGCTAATTAGCAGCAGCTTTGTGCACTACGTCCATCAATCGGATGGCTGTACGTACATGTTCTTGTATCTCGGTGCAATGACAATAAAGCTTATTCTGATTCTGACTCAGAGGGGGATCTTGAACCTCCCTGGGCTGTTAAGGGGACAAGTTGGAGACACAAAACTGAGAAAAAAAATCAAACATCAGTTGTAATCACAGTAAACAACACAACTGTACAAACCTCCAGCAACATTTGATCCAAATTTCCCCACGATTACAGCTCTAGCACTTGAAAACTGCAGCGCAAGTGCCCCTTACATATTACCACCAACTGTCACAGCGTGGTGAGGTGCCAGCTTTAGATCACGTGACTGCACGACCTTCTGTAACAATCGAACAGGAAGAAAAAGTTTTTCATGCTAAAGTTCCAGAAATACACAGGTGGCAATCAATCTGCAATGCAAAGTGCTGTCTAAATGCTGTTCTCCCTCTTTGTATCACCGCGGCGCCTCTCCACTGCTTTCTGAATACATTTTGTAAACAAAGACGCTTTAAAATTCAAATTTGGCCAGGATGGGATTCAACAACAACATTACCATGTAACAGAAAGGAGGGCCTCTGAGTGGAAAGTGGAGAACACAAAGGCTCGGAGCGAGGTGGTGCCCTTCAGCTATAATCACTAAAACACCAGAAGACGCAGATCTTCGGTGTGTGCTGCGAAGCCTCGGCTTCTCGTGGCTTCCAACGTCGCTCGGCTTTCTGCTTCTCTGCTGCCAAACCGAGACAGCCACTGCATGCATTAGTAGTTTATTGATGGAGGAATGCAGATGCCTTGTGGCAGAATGATCTGCGCCTCAGTACGATCTGAGGCTGACGCAATCTATAGGGCTCCAGACAACAAGGTCCCCCCACGGGGGATACTTTGTGTGTGGTAAACTGAACCTCGTAACATTATACAGCTTTTAGACAAAAGGAGTTCCTTTAAAAAACAAGAGCTCTGCTGCAAGTAACAAAAGGAAACATAATTTTTTGTCTTTTTATTACCAGTGCCAACATGTATGCCAAAATCATCGCCAGGATATGTTTTAATTAGATTTACATTTTTAGATTAAACTTTCTATCACTCTGCAACATTTAATTCTCCTGCCGAATCTCGTTACTTTCACAAACGCATCAACTTAATTTCCCCGCGGCGATCGATGAAGCTTCATCTTATTTTTTTATGAAACACTATAGACACTTTAATTTAAAAAGATGACACTTCTTTTAATGAATAGGCTACACTTGAGAAATAAGCCACGTGTCTGGGAAAGGGAAAACCAAGGAGAGGTCCGGTATGATTTGAGTGAAAGTAAATATTAAGTAACAGCCATGATGATGGGGGCACATCTTGCATTACTCTCAATTTACCTCAATTTTATTACACCATTTTGACCAATCTGTCAATGGTTTTGCCCCGAGGACCGAGACGGCAACACTGACGCATGCAGTTTACCGAGACAGGATGCTCTCTCACACTGTTTGACAAATAATCCTGACTATATTTGGAAAATAAAATCTACAGCTAATTGACCCCATGGCAGACTGCCTGACAATCACTGTAATCACTGTAGGTCTAATTAAAGCATGATGGTGACTTGTAGACTATAGATTGGCAGTCTTTCATTGTATTCCACCAGATTCAGCCGCACGGCTCTAATTGCTGCCCTTCAGGGATGATAAAACTCCCAGAGGAATGTTTATTTTTTTCAGGAAACCACAATGAACAAATATATTTTTTATTGTGTGTTTTCAGCTTTACCGTGATAGCCATTAACTTGTCAAAACAAACTAAGAAAGAAAAAAACACTGGTGTACAGGAATGTATAAGATGCAAACTGAAATAGAAAAACCTTTTTTAACCCCTTAGGTTAGAAGTATTATTGATTATTTGACCACTTTTCCTCTCATCAGCAGCTGAGAAGACATCTGTGATAGAAAAATCGAAGGAATGAAATGAAGCAGAGCAAAGACAAGAACATGCTCGTTAAGTGGCTGCTGGTGATAAATCTACAACAAAAGCAACTGCAGAAATTTTAATTTTATAATAACTTCAATTTGAATTTGCGTTTTTTAGTAACATTTAAATATATGACGTGTTACAGCAATTTTGGCTGCTAGTTTGCAAACGGCTTTCGCAGGCCGTCTCCAAAATGTCTCAAAAATGTTGCGGGAGTTCTCACGTTCCTAAATTAGATTGCAATTTTGTTGCTTCAGTTTTGAAAAGGTTCAAATAATCTGTGCAATAAATTATTCCTCAAACTGATTTGTATTTGTACAGATCTGTACGGAGCGCTCCTCGGACACAAATCAGCCGAGACAAATGTTCAGCCGTTAAAAACGTCCTGCTGATAAAAGTGATACTGTAGTCTAAATCTGCCTTCATTTTAAAAGTAGATTAAATCATTAAATCTACTGTCCAAGGCCGACGTGATGTGGGTGAAGTGTGGGTGTTCCTGTTTCACTTCTGTCCTGAGGTCACTAGATGGCGCCACACCCACAAACAATCTCCTTGATGAGGCGCCAAGCGTCTAAAAGGCTACAGATGACTTCTCCTCGCTGCTGGAGCATTACTTGCCAAAGGTGGTCATGCCGAATTACTTGCCCTTGTCTTTTGACGTTTCCAATGTGCCTCATGTGACTCCTGGACTCCTCTGTGAAACTCTGGAAATCTCCTTGTGGTCTCGTCACCCGTCTTCCTCACCTTCCAACCACACACCCACCTGAGACATCCACTCTGGACGACTCCTTGTTGCACAGGATTACTGGAACCGATCCTCCTCAAGCTGCTATTCTCCATCCTGGTTCCTGACATTACCATTTATCCTCACTGTACATAAACTCACTAAACTTTCCATCCTGTCTTGGAGTTGTTCATATTCAGTCCTTTCATCTGGGTATTCAATTCTCATAACATGGAGGTGAGCCAAATAATTTACAAAATAATGTGCACAACCCTGAATACAGTTTTGGAAGGCGTTCATATGACAACAAGCTGGGCTCTTCAGAAACTGGCCAAAACCAGTTTAACCAAAGTAAAGAGAAGCTAAGGGAAACTAGAGCTGGATGCCTTTATTCTATCCAAAAGTCTAGATTATGTTTTTAGTTTTTTTTTTTTTAATTAAAGTAACTTTTTTTTCTTTTCACAAAACAAAGCAAAAAAAAAAATCAACTGTTAGGAGATAATCTTTATTCTTATCAACAACCGTAGAACAGTTACATTTTAAATATCCCATCTATCCATTTACATTCTGTATTTTATGTAAACAAATTTTAAAATCAGATATGGTGTAGACTGTAGAGGCAGGGCAGCCGACTTGGGACCTGAAAGTCACAAGTTCAATCCCCGGTCATTGAACATGTTGTGGCACCTTATCCCCAATTGCTCCCCAGACGCTTTCAATAGCTGCCCACTGCTCCACCTGAGTGTATCCCAGGTGCGATGGGTTAAATGCAGAGAGCCAATTTCACAACTGTATGGCTTTTTTTCTTCAGATGATTATTTTCTCTGGCATCAGATGCTGTGCAGCTGGAAGGATTTTCACTGAAACCTTTTTACTTTTGGACATTTGTTATGATGCGTAACCATGGCAACAATGTGGTTTTTAACAACCAGAAGCAGCTGATTAACATCTCAAAAGTTCAAATACCTCAACTACAGCCCCAAATCCCAAATGAGTTGAAAAAGAGGCACCGTGAATGAATTCCCGTCAACCTGTCGGTGCACTTAACCACTGAGATTCTGGAGATGGTGGGAAACTCGGCTCGTGACAACAGGGGGCCAGGATCATCCCCCGACACCTACAGCTGTCTGTCCGTGGCGATGAGGAGCTCGGCAGACTGCTGGGAGGAGTGACCATCGCTCTGGGAGGAATTCTGCCTGGCATTCGGGCAGTTCTGCTGCCTAGGAGGACCGAGAGGCCCACCGGATCCAACAGCAAGCTGGATGCGGGTGGACGGATCGGTATCTGTGGCCAGATTCTTCATATTTGCTGCAGGAGATCCTTCCTGCCCACAGTTATCACTATCTATAAAACTCTTGGATGAAACCAGGATGATGAGCTACACCAACACTTAATTTCCCTTAGGGATTAATAAAGTATTTTTGAATTTGAATTTTGAACATAAAATGATGACAGCACATAAATTATTATTATTATTACTATTATTATTATTATTATTAGATTTAGAGATATTTCTGTTTTTTGTCATTTGTCTTTTTCTCATACTTAATTCAGTTAAAGTCAAAGTCAAAAGTCAAGTCAAAGTTTCTTTATTTGTTTTATAAAGTAAAACATTTAGAGCCAAACAACAGATTTGAATATCCACTCTCATTATTCTCACTTTGACATTTTTATTTGGGATCATGTGAGAGAGAGGAGCTCGCATACAGGTTTAAATGAATTCTTATTCGAGGTCAAGGTTCTGGAGCAACAGTCTGGATCGCAGCCTGCTGACAACTTCAGCATCTCCCCCAAGAGGAGAATGAATGATACCAAAACCCGTCCCAAGATAATAGTCTCTCCATCAAGTCCCGGGTCTGCCCTGAGGCCGTGTCCCACTGGGTCATGACAGAAACCCCTCCCCTAGGAGACATCCACATGACATCCCTGCTCAAAGCCCAAACACCTGAACTGGCTTCTAAATGCAGGGGAACAATGACTTGACTGAGCTCCTCTTGGATGATGGAGCTCCTCACCTAAAGTGATTCCAGTGCCAGATCAGGCCTGGATCTAGAGCCGGTTCTCAACATGTTCCAGGAAGAAAAACATCTATGAATCGTGTACACGCGTCATGATTACACTTTGAACGCCTCTTTGAGAACATTTTTGATCCTCTTTAAATTGAGTTTCTGTAGAGGATCATAGTTTTTGGAAAATTATTACAGATTATAGTTTATGTTTCAATTGTACATGTAAACAAACATTTTTATATCAGCATTTTTAGTTGAAAATTATTGTAATAATAACAAATGGACGTGTTTGCAAGCACTCCTTACAAGACTGACTGGCTTTTCAGATGAGTGTTTACAACAGTGCTAATAAGCATGCCCAGGCTCCAAACTAGCATTTAAACCAGTTTGGTGGGAGTCACCACATGGACCAGATCCATTCAGTCAAGCCTGTCTCCAGCAGTCACTGTGCAAGAGGAGGGGGACACCCCTGGACAGGTTGCAAATCCATCACAGGTCCATGCTGAGACAAATGAGACAATAATTCACTCTCACTCACACCTAGGGACAATTTAGAGTTACCAATTAACCTAAAATGTGTTTTTGGTATTTGGGAGGAAACCAGAGTACCTGGAGAAAATGCACTCATACATGGAGAGAACATGCAAACTTCACCCAGAAAGGTCCCGGTCCAGGAAGCGAACCTGCAACATCCATAATGAGAGGCAACAGCTATAACCACTGTACTACCCGTGATCACATCCACTCAGAAAATTAAAATAAAAATCCAGCTTGTAGTTGAAGTCTCCTTCTTTAGCTGTTGAACGACTAACGCAGCAGCTGAAATTTTGCAGGCAATGCCAAAATCTGCCAGTCAATATTTCACTCTTACAAATTCAAGACCCTCAAAAAATATCAAAACTTGTCAACATGAGGCAGTTAGAGTCCCTCCCGAGTTCTTTTCTTTACATACACATTTAAACTGCTGGGTTATAAACAATCTGACTTTGTTCCCAGTGCTGGTTCAAGTTTGGACCAAGCCCACCCTGGGTAGTTTTCACTCAGCAGCTTTGGGTTACCAACTTGACCCAGCACATTGGGCTGACTATTCTCCACAACAACAAAAAAAAGTAAAAATGACTGACATCAAATTAGAGCAAATAAAAGTTAATTTCAAGAGAACAACACAAAATCTACTTCATTAGATAATTATTAAAATTAATAAATAAATGTTAAAATTACTGTCCTGTGAGAACCAAAGTGGTTACAAAGCCAGCCAGGTTTTTATACAAGTATTTTTTTTACTATCGTATTCGATGCATTCTAAAGCAAAAGACCAGTCAGCTTCAATCTGGTCAACTTCTGGTCTAAAATGGTGGATTGCAAAGAATTACACGGCTCATCTTTAACCAGGTCACTGGGTCAAACCTTTTCAAGGTCAAGGTCTCTTTATTGTCATTTGCATCATATGTGGTACATGTGGGAATTGTGTACACAGGGTCCCAGTTACATCCAACAAAAGTATGAAGTGTAAAGAAAAAACAGTAATAAGATCTAAGATATGAACTAAGAATACGTTAAGCACTAGTAGTACCAAAACACTATGAATGAACACAGCAGCATTAAACAAATCAGCAGCACGGATAGTGAGCAGCATATAACAACCAAGATACATTACAGTGTTGTTGTTTTTTGTTTTTGTTTTTCACAGTGATAATCCTGATTAGAGATTCATGAGTCTAACAGCCTCAGGGTAGAAGCTGTTCCTCAGTCTAGTGGTTCTACACTTAATGCTCCTCAACCTCCTTCCTGAGGGGAGCAGGGCAAAAAGTGTGTGTGCTGGGTGAGTGGGGTCCTTCATGATGCAGGTGGCTTTCTTTCTGCATCTGGAGGTGTAGATGTCTGTGATGGTGGGGAGCCTGACTCCAACAGTCTTCTGTGCAGCCTTCACCACTCTCTGCAAAGCTTTTCTTTCTGCAGCTGTGCAGCCTCCATGACACACGTTGATGGTGGAGCACAGGATGCTCTACACTGCACACCTGTAGAAGGTGGTAAGGACTGAGCTTCACAGACCAGCTCATCTCAGCCGTCTGAGGAAGTAGAGTCTCTGATGAGCTTTCTTGATCAGGCTGGTGGTGTTGTTGCCCCAGCTGAGGTTGTTGTTCAAGTGCACACCCAAGCACTTGTAGCTGGAGACCACTTTCACCACAGATCATCCTATGTAGAGGGGGGTGTAGGTGTGTTTGTTCCATCTGAAGTCCACGACCATCTCCTTGATCTTCTTCACATTGATGTGAAGGTTGTTCTACCTGCACCAGCTCTCAAGATGTTCCACCTCCTGCCTGTAGCTGGACTCATCATTGTTTGTGATGCATCCAACCACCGCTGTATCGTCTGCAAACTTTACAATACGACAGCCTGGATGGGTAGGTGCGCAGTCACAAGTGAGCAGAGTGAACAGGAGGGGGCTCAACACACAGCCCTGCGGGGAGCCAGTGCTGAGGGTTATGATGGAGGAGGAGAAAATGTGGATCCTCACAGACTGTGGTCTGATTTGACCAAATATTTGGTCACACCAACCAACCCAACACATGACCCAACAATCTTAACCCGTTTATTAATTTATCAAAATAACTGTAGTTTTTAATGTGTAAAATGTTCAAATAAGTTATTGTTGACAGGACATGTGGATGTAGGTGCTGGAGATCAAGTAGTACAAACTATATGGGTCAAAGCTGATAATACCTTCACCTGCAGCTATCACCCACTGAAGTTTGTACTTCAGGGTCCTTAAAACCTGCAAAAAGAGCAAAGAAAGGCTCAAAAATGGTTGGTTCAAAAATATAGAAAAATTCAATGCTTTGTTAGACAAAAGCATCTGATTGGTCTCTATACTGACCCAAATAAAGACCAAAGGTTGAATGGATTTACATTTTTTACCTGTCCCATGGATCTTGGCGATAAAAGAAATTAATAATCAAGGACAAGACAAACTTTCAAATGGCCGCTTTTGTTTCATTTGTACAGCACCATTTTACGTTCACTCAGGATAGCTTCAAACTATAAAACAGTGTGTTCATGACCTGATAATTAAAATAAAACTAAATTCTTTCTTCATCAGTAAACCAAACAAACCAAATGCTGACAAATTTATACCTTCAGAGAGCAAGTATAAAAGGATGATAATTTATGGATGATCAGCTAAACCTTTCAAAGTTTTTTTTTTCTTCCCATGATTATATTATCTATTTAAAAAATCCCCTCTGGCAAAATGAAAATGAGACCTCATTTGGGCCCCTGGGGGAAATCTGCAACGGAGAAACAGGATTGGTTTGTAGACATATGAGTTATTTGCCGAAGGGGGCGGCATTGTGGTGAAGAATTCCAACCAGCTTTTGATTTCCCCGCCTGTGATCATTAAATTTCATTCCCAATGGGGATACTTTCCATCCCCTCACTGGTATGCATTTCATTTAGTCATGGTTTTAACATTTTACTAACCTTTGTTCAAGAAAGCTATTAGAGGCCCAGAATAGCTTGAACCACATTCTGCTTTACACCTGAGAGCCGCCTAATGTGACTACAATCATTATTCTCTTGTTACCATAGAATAGCTTGGGGTTTGGTTCCTTGTTTGAGGAACTTTAACAGTGTCTAACAAGGTTGAGCCAGGTTCTGACTCAACCTTGTTAGATTCATCTACCTGGATTATTGAGCATGCATCAGAAACTTAAGAATGGTTACTTTTTATTTTCTTGCTGAAGCTGTTTTAATCAGGAAACACCTGAAAATCATTATGGTTCTCCACCATCAGAGAGAACATTATGTTACTGAAAATGACAGGGTCGATAAATTTGGCAGCTGCGGCAGAGATGGGGCAAAGTAAGGATGGGGACAACCTTTGCATTTCCTTACAGACCAACTCTGGGAGGTTAAATAAATTTGTAGCTGAGTTTTTGGAAAATCTGAGACTTTCTCTGTATGTCCGTAGTCATGAAAAATGGGAGGAAATCTGTATAATTTATGGAAAATCCATAAGACTTGATATGTTTGTGCTGGGCGGGTCATCCAGCGACGTAGCTCCGCTGGCCAACCAGCTGCTTGCTTATGTCGAAATCGTCACCTGAGCAGTTTGCTTAGAACCGTGAACAAGAAGGTCCCATAAACCAGGTCAGTGGTGGTGGGTACCAGCAGTGGGGAGGCCCTTAACGAGTGCGGTGTGGTGTAGAACTTATGAGACTATGGCAAAGCACCATGAATTCAGTGCTTTAATGGCCAAAGTAGATAGAACAGGTACCAAGACATGACTGACTTTGAACCAGCAACCCCACTAAAAAACCTGCTGGTAAACAAGGTTTTATTTGGCATGAAATCTCATTGAACAAAGAACTAGGAAGTGGTATGGATTGAAGCAAACGATTTTCAGTTTTAGTTCTGAAGCAAGTTTCTACAGATGAAACAGCAAAGTTTTCTGCTTTTTTAATTTAAGTTGTATTGTTCATAGCTGAAACATTTTTCATCATGTTTTTCACAACAACAACAACAACAACAACAACAACAACAACAACAACAACAACACTAATGTTTTGTGTTGTCATCATTGTACGTTCCCATACAATGGTGAAATTGGCTCTCTGCATTTAACCCTTCCACCCCCCAGGTGGTGCAGTGGGCAGCTATTGAAGGTGCCCGGGGAGCATTTGGGGATAAGGTGTACTGCTCAGAAACACCACAGGATGTGCAATGACTGGTGATCAAACCTGGGGCTTTCGAGTCTGCCCTGCCTCTACCCCATCTCGGCCCCCAACACGTTATATAACACCAAAGTTCATGCTCATTAATACAGGTAGAAATCCAACAATGTTCAATCAGGTCATCTGGATGGTTTCTTTTTTTTTTGCTGAGACGTTTCGCCCTTCATCCAAAGGACTTCTTTAATCTGAGAAGCCACCATAACAAACTGATTCCCACAAGCAGCATAATCCTTAGTGGAAAAAGAAAAAACTTATAAAAATTCAGAGTCAGACATTTTTTATTGTTGTTGGCACCACATATGGTGCAGCGAAATTATGTACACAGGGTCCCAGTTACATCCAACAATAAAATGTAAAAGAAAAACAGTAATAAGATCTAAGACTATGAACTAAAAAAACATCTACTAAATATACACTAAGCACTAATAGCATAAAAACAATACGCCAAACAGCATATAACACCTTATTTTAACACTGGGCTGCTGTTGTTACGCCATATTGTTTTACATTGTTAGTGTTTAGTGTATATCTTGGATCTTTCAGCGTACCGTTCAGTGTTTGTTTAGCGTATATCTTAGTGCATATCTTAGATCCTTATGTACTGTTTCTTTTTATACTTTATATGTTGCTATTGTTGGGTGTAACTGGGACCCTGAGTACATAATTTCGTTCCACCTCATGTACCACATGTGATGTGAATGACAATAAACTTGACCTTAAAGTTGGTTTTTAAATATTGGAATTGTTCATTCAGATAGCAACGTTCAGTGACTTTGTTCTGTCCAGCTTCATGAGGGACATTTCTAACATGTTTTAGGCAGGAGACAGCAAATATACTGGGTGAACTACTGGCCCAACACTGAGCCATCCAACAAAACATACATCCCGTACACACTCTCGCTCAAACATTTTGTGAATACCAAATTATTCATTAATCTAACAATGAGAAAACCCAAATAGACATGAAGATAACTTGTAAACTTCTTACAAAAAGGCCTAAAATTTGATCCACAGACTTTATTTCTACTGTGGGGCTTGAGTGTAATCACAACAGGAAAATACCACACAGACTGACACATAAACATATTTCTGTCAAAACTATGGTGAAAACCATGTAGTCAGGTAATTTGTCCATTTTGTTAAGAATTTTGCTCTATTGATTCTTTGGTCAAAGGTTTTAGTTAAAGCAATGCTTTCATTTATTTCCACAGGGCTACGACTTCAAAGCTCATCCTGTGATGCTTTTTAAATAAAAAACTGGCCTTTGGTCTATTGTGGAGGAGTCTTATTGTATGACAGCTGTTCAGAGTGTCATGGCCGCCCCACAGCCAGTATAAAGCCCTTTGAATGAAATGTTTCAGCACACATGGGAAGAAGAAGAGGATCTTTTTGTTTAAGATTCTTCATATTACCGTCACAAAAACAGGTTTGTAGTTATGCTCCACTGGTGACAGGTTACACAACCTATTGTTGGATCACCTTAACAGCAAGCTAACAAAGAGGCATCAGGAGAAACACAGAAGGCTTGGAGGTCAGCGCTGCAGGAAAGAGTTTTTAAGATGGTCCATCGAATTTGGTCATTTGGAGGAGAAACCAGAAATGACGAGGCCCTCGGTGAACACAAATCATGCCAGAAACTTTATTACAATTATGTAAAATCACTAAAACTGGGCCAGTTTAAAAAAAAAAAATTACTCACATGCACATTTCTAGAATTGCGCCGTTCAAGGTGGCTCAAGGTGGAGCAAGCTCTGTACTTTCATTCTGAGATTTTCCTTTT
>NC_056511.1:5605781-5621956 GCF_014905685.2 Nematolebias whitei | reverse complement strand
GGGAAGGAAAGTCGCAGTTACAAAGTGTTTCCTAGCATTCAGAGTTAAACAGGCTCTATTAAACAGGATCTCACAGGTGTGGCATATCAAGATGCTGATTAGACAGCAATTATTGCACAGGTGAGCCTTAGGCTGGCCACAGTGAAAGACCAGAAAAAATGATCATCTCAGAAACTAAAACATTCACTATTTAAATCTTTCAGTGACGGGGGACATCGGCATACCTTTTGTGATACTAAGCTGCTGTGTCAAGCTCACATGTATACACATACAGTTTCTGTTTTGTATTTAAATGTCACATGTAGAGGTGATGGTCCACAAAGTGGACTTCCAAGCAGAGGAATCTTCACTTAACTGACAACTTTGATTAAAAATACAATCAAAAGAGCGGACGTGGCAGCAAAACAAACTTACAGACTGAAACACTTACTGGAGGCAAGGGGCTAGAACTGAACAGAACACACATTTCTAGAATTGCGCCGCTCAAGGTGGCTGCATGTTGGAGCAGCTCTGTTACTTTCATTCTGAGATTTTGCTTTTGGAAACTTTAATTCCTCTTTTTCTGGATGTAAATCACATTTTTTGGACGATTGTTTCCTCTGGTATCAGATGCTGTGCAGCTGGAAGGATTTTTACTGAAACTTTTTTTAGTTTTGGACATTTGTTATGATGCGTAACCATGGCAACAAGGCTGTTTTCTACAACCAGGAGCAGATGATTAACATCTCAAAAGCTCAAATAATATCTCAACTACAGCCCCATATCTCAGATGAGTTGAAAAGGATGTTCTGTGGACGCATTCTCATCTACCTGCCAGCTGTGCTCGGGTAACTGACCACTGAGATCCTGGAACTAGCAGGAAACTTGGCTCATGACAGCGGAAGGACGGGATCGTCCCTCGGCACCTACAGTTGGCTGTCCGCAGCGACGAGGAGCTCGGCAGACTACTGGGAGGAGTGGCCATCGCTCTGGGAGGAGTTCAGCCCAGCATTCAGGCGGTCCTACAGCCCAAGGGGAACCGAGAGGCCAGCCGAGTCTGGGTGGACGGATCGGACGGCATCTGCAGCCAGTTTCTTAGGATCCACTGTGGGATGGACCTTTACAAGAGATCCTTCCTGTCTACAGCCATCAGTATCTATAACATCTCTTAATGAAATGAGGATAACGAGTTACAACAACAACTAATTTCCCTCTGGGATTAATAAAGTATTTTTGAATTGAATTGAATTGAATTGAATTGAATTGATGAGTAAAAAGTTTTTTTTTTTTTAAATGCATTGTTTTAGTAGCTTCATAAAGTAAAAAAAAAAAAAAAGACATAAATCAAGTAATCTACCTCCACAACAAAACAACAAAACAGGAAATAATAAAAGAGCACAAGCAGATTTTGCTTAATTGTCTTGTATCAGATGAACCAGAAAGTCTGTGGACCTTCAAAAGGCAAATTACTGAAATTTATTCCAAATCATTTGAATTTATCCATTAATCTGTCAAACAACTTGACATTTCTGACCGTCACTCTATATTGCTCTAGAGATATAATACCTGCCTTGGAACATTCCTTCTACAAGGTATTTCTGCATAATACTATATAATTAGCATCCTATACTGGTATTATACTACCAGATCTTCTGCAAGATGACATTTTCACATAACACCTCCCTTATATCGCTCAGATTAGCTCTTACAGACGTGCTTCCTAAAATAAGCCGTCTCTGACAGACTCAGAGACTTTGGTGCAGCTTCATCATGATGGGACAACTACTGGAGTCACAAAAACTTTTAGAACCAAACTTATCAAAGATTCCCCCATTCTTGTTCATCCGTCTGTAATTAGAGCTATTTATTTATGCAAAAAAGGTTTAAACCTGCATTAATTTATTTATTCTTCTCTTCATAGCAGGGGTTTTTGTAATCTTTTAACAATGACTTGACTAACAGTTTACCATATGTCTTGAATGTTTTTTCAAAGTTTAGTTTTGATTTTATCTGCTTGTCACTCTGTTTTAGTCCTTGTGCCTGACCATAGTAACAAAATAAGATGTAGCTAAGAAAAAAGAAAAAAGAAAGTGAAAACAGAACAAGTGGAGGGCAAAGAGATTTTAAGCCAAAAAAAATAAAGCAGATTAACAATGTTAGAAAGTTTTACATCCATCCATTTTCTTCGACCTACTCCTGGTTGGGTTGCTAAGGCAACAGATGTTGCCTCAGTACTTTGTTCTTTAGGAGGAATAAACAGATGTTCCTCCTTCCAGCAACACTCTTCAGCTCCTCCTGGGGACTCCAGGCCAGAGAGAACTCCCTCCAACAAGTTCAGGGTCTGGTCTCATCCTCTTAGTAGGCTGTGACCATAACCCTCCAGAAAGAGGCACCTAGAAAGTGTCCTAACAAGATGTCCAAACCACCTCAGCTGACTACCTTCACTGTGAAAGAGCTGCAGCTCTGACCTGAGCTCTCTTTATGATCGCATTACAGAACTCTTCATTTGATCTCTAAGACTGAGCCAGCCACCCTATAAAGAAAGCGCATTTCAGCTGCTTGGATCAGGGATCTTGTACTTTCAGTCATGATCCATATAGGTGAGGGTTGGAATGTATTGCAGCTCAGCTGTTTCCTTATCACAACAGACTGGAGCAACACCCTAATTACTTTGGTTGAGGCCTCAATCAACCACTTGCTCCACTATGCTCATGAAGGCACCAAGGTGCTTGAAGTCCTCTGCTTGAGGCAGACACTCGTCCCCGACGATGAGCTTAATTCAATTCAATTCAATTCAATTCAAAAAAACTTTATTAATACCAAGGGAAATTAAATGTTGTAACTCGTTATCCTCATTTCATTAAGAGATGTTTAGATGCTGATGACTGTAGGCAGGAAGGATCTCTTGTAAAGGTCCGTCCCACAGTGGCTCTGAAGGAACTGGCCGCAAATGCCGTCCGATCCGTCCACCCATGACTCGGCTCGCCTCTCAGTTCCTCCGGGCTGCAGGACCGCCCGAATGACGGGCAGAACTCCTCCCAGAGTGATGGCCACTCCTCCCAGTAGCTTGCTGAGCTCATCGCTGTAGACAGCCGGCTGCAGGTGTCGGGGGATGATCCTGAACCTTCGGCTGTCACGAGCTGTTTCCTGCCAGTTCCAGGATCTCAGTGGTCAAGCACTCGAGCACAGATGGAAAGGAGACTGGAATGCATCTACGGCGCCTCCTTTTCAACTCATTTGAGATTTGGGGCGGTAGCTGGGATATTATGTGAGCTTTTGAGATGTTAATCAGCTGCTCCCGGTTGTAAAAATAACACCTTGTTGTCATGGTTACGCATCATAACGAACGTCCAAAATTAAAAAAAAGTTTCAGTAAAAAAAAAAAAAACCCAGCATCCGATACCTGAGGAAACAATCATCCAAAAAAAAAGTGATTTACATCCAGAAAAAGAGAAAAAGAAAAACAAAAAACTACCAAGGCCTGACACAAGATGTAAGATGCATCGTCCTGCAGTTCATCAACTAGTGTATGTCAAGTTTGTAGCTGCAGGTAATACTTTTCCTCTTGTCTGTCTATAAAACTATATTTCTTTGGTATTTTTCATAAATCCCATCAAAAAAAAAAAAAAAAAAAAAAAAGGAGCAAACTGACTGCTGCTCACAAAATACCTAAAGATCCACCTTAAATAGGTTTGTTGCTAAGTTGTGTGTTGACACAAAACTGGTTTATGTTTGAGTTTAGGAGTCTTTTATAAGACTGCATCATTCACATGCCATCGTCAAAGGTCGTAAAAAACGAGTACCGGATTGAAAATTTATAAAAACACGAAGAAAAAAAAAATCTCAAAGACTTTCAGAAAATCCAAATAACTCCTAATCAAGACCATTTTAAAAGGAGAAAAAATAACTGATTGGAACTCATAAACTTAAGTTTTTCTGTCAAGGTACTTTTTTCACAGTAATTGTGAAAGAATGTGATTTGATTGAGACACAAGAAAACAGCTAAACTCTCTGCCACCTTATTTTTTTTACACGCGTCACGCAAATAAAACTGTATCCTGCCATTTCTCATTTCTTTGTAAAGGTCTAACGGGGCATTCACTGAAGAGAAAGCTGATTTATTATGTGCATAATTTTACAGACACTCCAAATCTGTTCTGAATTCATTTGTTGTGACACGCTGAATGAGCCCAGCAAAGATGAAATCTGGCAGCCATTTATTCCTTGTAGTGTTAAATATACCTCGGTAAAAATGATGAAAACAAGTTATAGCTTGGCTCTAAACCCAGAAAGAGGAAAACTAGGTAGAAATATCTGTCTGTGGAGAAAACTTGGAGAGTAATACAAATATATTTTAGCCAGCTAGTTACTAACTGTTTATTTCCAGCCGTTCAGTCCCACATTTGTGCCAGTATTTCTCTTAAAACACAATTACTGGACAGCTCCACAACAGTCTAGGTTGCTTTCTTTCTTTCATTTTGTTTCTATATTTCAGTATATTTATTTATTTTGAATTAAACTGTCTTCTAAGTTTTGCTTCCCAGCTTCGTCTTTTTTTTAAAACCCTGGATTTAATTTATGCATGACCACACACGTCATTAATTCCTCCTTTCATCAAATTTTCTTTGGTTATTTTTGTTCAGATCTTTGTAATCTCTCCGTTTTTGATTGAATTTTATTTTCTCAGGGGTCTCCTCCTGCCTGTTTCCATCTTAAATTCAAGGAAGTCAGAGACCACAGAAAAACAGTTTTTGAAACAAGAAAAACATCAAAAGCCAACTTTTCTTGCTAAATAACAGATATAATCTTTTACTGACGCCATCAAATTTATGCATTTAATGAATAACATGCTGATTAACTGTTTAACCTGTTTTTATTAGTTGGACTGAAAGATTTAGAATAATGTGCAGGTGGTAAATTTCTGTTATTTAACTGCTAACAAGTGACGTGAGTTATTAAACCCTGGAGTGTGAGAGTCAGATCAGATGCAATAACACTTTTAAAATTAAAGGCCCATCAGGTCTTAAAGGAATCGCCCACCTTCGGTTAATTTAAGCTAAGAACCGAGATCATGTTTTGATGAGGAATGACAGAGTTGCAGCAGTTTTGGTTAAACGTTGAAAACAACACATGCATAAGTTCACGGGAAGACGCCACATGAATCAGAAATATTTGTGAAGAGGTGTAGTGATTAGAGCCCGACTGATATATCGGTACAGCAGATATTTTAGGCTGATACAGGCATTTGGGGACGTATCAGTGATAATTCATCCATTATGCACCAATATAAGCACTTCTCATTTTAACCCCTAAAATACTGGGAACGAGCCGTGTCCTTACTTGTAAATGGCGTAATTGTATAATGTATCCAGCAGAGGGCGCATGTGGACTACTTTCAAGTCATGGCCGTGCCGCACACGACTCGCAGCACAGCCGAAGCAGCGAGCAACTAAATACTCTGTAGCGTATTTTGCTGAACAGAGCATGGTAAGTTTATTTTAACTGATCTGTAAAATAAGTAATATATATATATATATATATATATAAAAAATAAACGCTCTTCAATTCTCCCACCTGCTTGTCATTACCTTGGCTTTCAAGTTAGCAAGCTAACGTTTAGATAACCTAGCATAGGCTATTGCCTTGTAAAACTTTATCCAGAACAGTAAATCCAAGTTAGAGGTCAAATATATCAGTGTTAGTAACATTATCTTTGTCGTAATCAACGAAATGCATTGTTTGTCTGAAAACTTTACTTCTCTACAAAGAAAAGTAAACAGCTGTGGTCAGAACTACTTAGACCTTCACCACGTGACTGTTTAAACATTGAACAGGGAAGGACGTCTCTTCGTTTAATTTATATTTTGGTAAAACACTTGATAATTTTATGGTGAATATAGTGGAGGACAGAAAATATGAGCGCATGTCAGGAAGACTCTTTCAAGACTTCAAGTGTTGAAACAGGTTTAAAAGTATATTTGTATACTTTGATTCTTGGGGTGGGCGAAGGTCAGAAATTTCCAGCCAATTATTGGTCATCGACATTCGCCTTCCCCTCCCAATATCAGTATCGGCGATAGCCAAAATGTACATACTGGTCAGGCTCTAGCAGTGATTGTGAATTTGTTGAATAATGGTATTAAAGAGGTTACAACAGCCTATTAGGCTGGCTCCAAAAATGAATCACTTATTCACAAACATCCTCTGATTCCACTGGAAGTTTCATAAAAATCTTTCAAGCTTGTTTAGATCATGGTAATACTGCTCTTTGTTAATGCTTTAAATATGTATTAGGGATAAGTCTTTACTTTCACACCAAATTTTGGCTCAACATCTGTAAAACTGATTGGCTTACAGCCTTTATTTATCTTGAATCGTGCAGACTCCAAAAAGTTGTAGATGTACTTGTATCACCCTCCTTCACTTTCTGCTGCTTGTGATAATGATGCACGTTTTAATATGAATTCATTAGAAAGGGGAAAAAGATGAATGTGCTACTGCAGTAAACTGAACTGGATTTGATTCTTTACTGGAGTCGGACAAAGTCTGCTTATACAGTAAAAAGATGATACACATTGTGGTTTACCGAGTCAAAGAAAATGTGGTATACTGGATGAATTTACTGCTTGTTCTACAGTTCAGAAAACAAATTGCAGAGGTGTTGCTTTGTGCAGACTTCGGCACAATTTGAACAAGAGATTTTCTGTATAATTCAGCATTTCTGCACAAACGCTGATCATCTCCGGCTCAATATAATCTTATATTTTCAAGCTCTGCAGCAAAACCGAGGCAATACTAAAATGGATACTCAAGAATTTGCTTAAGATGGAACCTCAGATTTAAGAATTTGACGAATAAAGCATGGTCAGGGACCGCAGTACCTCTGCAATAATTCATTGTTTATTTTATTTTTCCTCAGATGACGGTTGCTGTTAGCCCAACTGGGTTAATCCAGCTTGAAGTCTGCATCCTCCATTTCTTCCGCAACGTCTTTGCTCGTTTTAAAGAATGCAATCATGGAAGCCGTTGGCACAAAACAGGAAGGGTCTGCAAGACTTGGAACTGAACAGACCGTTGGGAAGGTTGAGGTTAGGACAAAAACAAAAAAGCACTCGCAGTAAATGCAGCGTTTCCTTTGGTGCATTTAAAATGCAAAATAAAACAAAAATTCAATAACTTTTTTAAAATAAAATGCATGTCTTTAAAAAGTTTTAAAGTTAAACTACATTGGTTGAAAAGGTGCGTTATAATGGAGTGAGGATGTAACTGACGGTCAAAAGAAGCCCTTTAAATATCAACTGGCTCAACGCAAAGATTTTAACGTTCCTGGCTTCAAATGGTCCGTATGAAAAGGAATTGTCCAAAACCAGTGACGAGGAAAGAGTTTTACAAACAAAAGATCAGACGTGTAGATTAAATATTCATCAATCCCTGATATGCTGAGGTGCATGTTTTATTGATGGCAAGCAAAGAACAATAGTCTCAAGTTTAAAAGCACTCAGAAGGTGAACGGCACCAGAGACTCCTGGTGGAGCAGTGCTCCTTCCAGAACCACTTCCCCGCTACGCCAGAGAGCCCGCTGTTAACTCTTTGCTCCTTAGGCTAATGGAAAGCACTGAAGCAACCATCCTACAAGCATGCATGGGGTAGCATTCACTGCCTAGGGAGGTATTGTTGCTGTTTTGGGTTTGAAAAATGAATGGGTGGGGAGTGAAGAGACTGGCGGGTTGTGGATAAACAGATGAGAAAAAGAAGAGGCAGAACAGATGACTGAGAATCACCAACACGAATGACGGTAAACATGTGGAGAATGTCAGATTGAGAATTGTTCTGTAAAGGATCTGGTGAGGACAGAAGTTTTGTTTTCAGGTCATTAAACTGAGCAGAGGCCTGACTGAGCTGATTCAGAGCAGGCTGCAATGATGGTTACGGTAACTTTAAACATCACTGGGATGAAGGCCATTAATTACATTTTTTTTAGGTCTGACTTGATTTTTAGTTCAACTTTCTTTTCATATGGTTTAAATCAGCTAGCACGGTGATCTTCAATGGAAGTTCAGCGAGGTCCACCTAAAGAAGAGCAAGTCTATATAGTACAGCTGCTGCCTCTCAAATTTAAGGTGGAGTTTGCACGTTGCATAAACCCACAGGTCCCTCTTGTAAATGAGTTCTCGTGACTCAATGAGACTAAGAATTCAATTCAATTCAATAATACTTTATTAATCCCAAAGGGAAATTAAATGTTGTAACTCATTATCCTCATTTCATTAAGATAGATACTGATGGCTGTAGGCAGGAAGGATCTCTTGTAAAGGTTCGTCCCACAGCGGATCCAAAGAAACCGTCCGCAGATTCTGTCTGATCCATCCACCCAGACTCGGCTGGCCTTCAGTTTCCCCGGGCTGCAGGACCACCTGAATGCCAGGAAGAACTCCTTCCAGAATGATGGCCAGTCCTTCCAGCAGTCTGCCAAGCTCCTCGTCGCTGCAGACAGCCAGCTGCAGGTGCCAGGGGATGATCCCGGTCCTTCTGCTGTAACGAGCCACGTTTCTTGGCAGTTCCAGGATCTCCTAAGGAGATCTTAGGATCTCAGTGGTCAGGCACTTAATCACAGTTGGCAGGTAGACAGGAATGCATGCACGGAGCCTCCTTTTCAACCTTCAATCTGTATAAATATGAAAAAATTCACCCTCACTCATGCCTAAGGACAATTTAAAGTTACCAATCAGCCCAACATGCAAGTTTTTGGTTTGTGGGAGGAAACCGGAGTAACCGGAGAAAACCCACGCATGCACGGAGAGAACATGCAAACTCCACCCAGAAAGGCCTCCGACCAGGGTTTGATCCAGCGACCTTCTCTCTGAGAGGCAGCAGCTCTACTAACTGAACCGCTGTGCCACATCTGTTCATTTATCATAAATATGAGAAACATTATACAAAAAAAAAAAAAAAAATATATATATATATATATATATACTCAATTGAACTAAAACAACCACACTGTGTTCATTCAGGACTTCTTTAGGGTCTGGATCTGCCATTTGGGGACTCAGAAGATAGAAGTTTGATTAAATCTAGGTTGATTTCAGACTAAAAGCTCAAAACAAAAATGCCACCCCGCCTCACAAAATATCAATATAAAAGCTGAGGAAGGAAAATAAAATGAAGGGTTGCGCTCTCAGGGATGTGTCCAAGTTGCCGATGTGCACTTTCTACCCCAGACATGAAGCCTCTCTCCTGCGTGGCAGTCAAAGGCGCTGAGTAAACACTGCTAGCAATTTAGTATAAAGGATTACTCTGCCTGCTCCCGCTCTGTCATGGTGATAAAACATTGGAATGGGAGATTAGTGGCTGCAGTCCTGCTTGTTCTCAGGCTTCTGAGAGAAAAGAGGAACAACACGACGAAGGCCGTAAACACAACGAGGAATTTCTGATTTGGGAAAGGCGATGGAGTTCATCATGGCGCTTCATTTTGAACTCATGACCATTTGGCAGCTTAAACTGAAATGGCAAAGTGCAAACAAAAAGATAGAGTGAAGTCAAAATGTAATATTTAATGTTTATATGTATATATACTGGTTTAAAACGTGCATGCAAAGCAACGGGTAATATTTATTTAAAAGTAATGTCACTGCAAGAACTGACACATAGTCCTGTCACGATAACAAATTTTGTTGGGCGATTAATTGTCTCCGACATTATTGCAATAAACGATAATATTGTTTGAAATTTGACAATAATTTGTAATTATTTTCAAATTCAAGAAGAAACAGTTATTTTTTGTGTGTAGTATCTTTTTTGACCACTGGATGGCAGTATAAGACTGTTTGAACCGAAGGATGGATAGTGAGGGAGCAAACGTGACATGGGCTGTCTCTCGTTCCCGTTTTTTGGTTCTGAAAATGGCGGGCGCTCGGTGGTTTGAGCTCTTTAGCAAAGCATTTTTCACACTAAGCTTTTAATAAAGAAAAAAAAAAAACAGTAAACAAGTTTTCAGCTTCTTTTTGCAGAGAAAAACAACTTTTTACACGTCGGCACGAGTTTCAACCGTGAATTTTGGAGCTTTGACAAGACGGAGTTTACTTCCCGAGTTCGGCCTGTTAGCTTAGCTTGTAGCTTAGCTTCTCAGCTTAGCTGCTTTGACGATCCAAAAACGTGATCTTGGACGATTAAAACAGATTTTAAAGAGAAAGGGAGGAGTCAGTGAAGAGCACTGGAACTGAGCCTTTTATCATCCAGTGTCTTCAGTAGAAAGAGACACAAAGAAACAATAAAGCCAATAAATGAAAATGAGGTTGATAAATGTCATTGATCGTGCGATTAATTGATTTGTTGTTTATTGCGACTGGCCTAGTGACACGTAGTACTGCAGAATTATATGCATTAATATAATAATCCTGGTAAGTTTCTACCTGTTCAGGAACTCATAGAAAATGTCCAAATTTCATATTAATGTAAGTTTAAACAGAAATGTTGATCCTTCCTGAGCTTCAACACAACTCTTCTCCAAGTCTAAGAGATGAGATAATATGGGACTCTGTAGGCAAACCACGATCACAGCTTAAAGAGTTTTCCTCCAGCAGCCTCCTACAAACTCTAAAGCACTTTTTATTTTACAGGATTCAGTTTCTTTGCACTTAAACTTAATTGGGAAAGCAGTTTAGATGAACAGGAGCATAACTTCTAGGAGAAAAAGTTGTAAAAACTTCAACAGCAATCAGATTAATTACAAAAAAAAAAGTTTATATCTCCACGGTTGGCTCTTGATGGAACTTCTCTTCCAGCACGATGCACACTTTGAGCCAACAAGAGTGTTTAACTTTAAACCAAGGCTTTTTGTTGCAGTAATTTTCCCTCCATAAACAATGCTTTTCCTTGTTGAATCCTAACGTTGAGCCGTGATACAAGTGTGAGACAGCCAAATGCAGCTAAAGCTGACAAAGTACATATGAGGACTGATGATGGTCCCCAGGCTGAGAACAAGCTCAGTCTGACAAGTTCTAATCCCGTCATTGTGCCGAGGATAAACCCTTGATTTGGACAACTACATGACTGCTCCTCTAATACCATTCTCAGGACAAATCCCACCCGTGCAAACACTGCAAAAGTAACTCTGTGTCACAATCACATGTCAGGCAAACTGAACATTATGGCCTCGCAGGAGGAGCTGCGAGCGTCGTTTTAAACAAAATGCAGAAATATGAACAACTAACATGTTTTAGAGCAGATAAAAAGAAGCATTGTCACATTTTAAACTTGAACTTCTACAAAGTGAACTTCTCACAGGAACAGGTTTGTTGATCATTGAAACTTTTGCATTGGATTTGATGATCCACAAAAACGTGAAGAATGAGATGGACTATTCTTATATAACGCTTTTCTATCTTATCAAGACACTCAAAGCTCTTTACACTACAATCTGTGCCCTCATCCATTCATACAGCACTCTACTAGATCTATACAGAGAATAATCAGAGCTTTATCACATTCATACACCGATGGGACACACATCAGAGGCTATGAGGGGTTCAGTGTCTTGTCCAGGAACCTTCGGCGTGTGACTGGTGGTGGAATCGAACCCCAACTCTTGCATTGGAGGACGACTGCTCTAACCACTCAGCCACAGCCGCCTCATTACAATTAATCAATTAAAGGAACGCATATTACCTGCTGAGTTTTAAACTAAGATCCTGTTATGAGGAGAAAGGACGGTGTTGTAGCTGATTTGGTTGAATCTTGTAAAATACCTTTTTTATGAGAGTTCGGCTCAGGATACGTGTTGGCAATGACCCTCAGAATGTACCAAACTAGAATTTAGATAAATAATTTTAAATTTGGTTGAATTATAGCCATTTTTGAGTGGGTTTGACGGCCATCTTGAATGGAAATTCAGTGGTTCATAAGACGTTTAGCAAAACACTGCAGACCAACAAATGCTCACCAGTACATACATGATCACCTTTGTGCTTTTGGGAACAGAAAACAACCAAAATATTTGACCAAATATAAAAAGCTTGACCGCTCAACTGTGCAACCAAACCCAGAACAAGAAAATGCAGATTTTGTACTTTTATACTATCAGAAGCAATTTTGTTGTTGTAGATGACTTCATGGTAGAACTGTTCTGTTTCTGTCCTCCGTCACAGAGCAAAGAGGGGACTTGGAAATACCCCACATCCACCTGACAGGTTCGATGTGAGCTGGATAACTTAAAAAATATATAAGTGAGGTACTGACTTCTATTATGGTGTGTGGCTACATCTACGCATAAGAAAGATCAATATCGAAAATTGGATCGCCACACCAAAATCAAAGATGGCCACCACCACATATATGCAGTATGTAAACCGGCTACCCCGTTTATTTGAAAAAACTATACTTTCTAGTTTTTATATTGCTTAAAAATAGTTTCTTCAAATGACTGGGGTGGCTGTTGGGGTGGTTGAAGATTATTCTATGGATGCCAAGGCCACCATTGCCACCCCCCTTGGCTCCGCCACTGTGCCTGGTGGTGGATAACATTGTTCCCTCCACTCGCCAGGATCCGTCACTCTATCTCTCTTCTTCTACACAGTGCAACTCTTACCTGTCCTACTTCCCTGTCTAATTCCACTCCAGAGAAACACTTATCTGAAAAACTACAAACATTCACTATTCAAATCCCTCAGCAACACTGGTGTACCGCTTGAGACGTCACAAAAACAGACAATCGGCTGCTCATGAAAAGCAACACTTTAGAGGAGGCCTCGTGATCTCGACTCTGTAGCTGCATAAATGATCAATCAATAGATAATATCACCATATGAAATATAGACAGAGTAGTATTATTAACTCTATTTCAACAATTAATTACCTTGTCTGCAGACAAGCTCACTCCATTTGACAATACAGGTCAGTGAGTAATACAAGGTCAGAGAGCTGCTGCAGAAATAATCCTTTTCTTGTAGTGAAATAAAGAGCTGCTTCACTGGCTTCATGTAGTCGGAAAAAGAAAGATTAGCTGCTGCTTTCTGTCCTGAGCAAACTAAAGAAAACTGTAACACCAGGAACGTGACAAGCACAAGACGACCCAGATATCAGTCCTTAGCAACAAACCCAGGACTGACTAGATACGATGTGTGTGTATACCAGGACAACATGTGAATAATTATCCATGTTTTTTGTTAATTTTATTTCATTCATTTACAGTTTAAAATAAATATGTCACATGTTGACATAAAACAAAAGTTCTGAATGAAAAGGAGTAGTTTGAAGAAAAAAATCTTATATAGTCTACCCCTTTCCCCAAAAGTCAATCTACTCCACCAAAAGCAACTAAGTTTCAATCAACCCTCCACATAGACACATCTTCGAACACAAAACAGGCAATGTAAAGAAAACAAATAAACAAACAAACAAACGTTATCTTTGTTATGATACAGAACTCAATCAATGTACTTCATTATACCTTGAAAGAAAATTATATTTTATTATTTTCTGAAAAGTGCAAATAAATTTACTCTCGTTGGTTTCTTTAGACAGGCTGTTCCACAGATTTGTTCCATAAACAGAAATACCATTTGTTTAGTTCTGACTTTGGTTTTTAAAAAAAATCTCTGATCACCTCAAATTATAAACGCTGTCTCTTTTAATAAATCTTTTTTGCAAACGCATTGGTAACATACTGTTATGTATTTTAAACATACGGTAACTCGCAGAATATAATAGTCCACCAAGTCGTGAAATTTCATTAATTTTAAGTTACAGAACAATGGATTTGTTGGAGTTTTCCATTTAAAATTCTAACATCTCTTTTTTGCAGAATAAAAATAGAATTTGTATACGATTTACAGACATTCCCCCAAACTTCTACACAATTGAATTATACAATATAAACAATGCTTCATCATTTAATGAGTCTTTCACTTTTTATAATAATGCAATTATCCTTGATATTTTTATCTTTAAATTATTGAAATGCAGTTTCCAGTTTATATTTTCATCAAGAGCAACACCCAGGAATTTGACCTCCGTCACACGCTTAATCACAACCCCATCAACATCAATCAACACATCTGTAGGGATATCTCTATTGCTAAATATCATGTAGTTAGGTTTTTCAACATTCATTGATAATTTATTTACATTCAACCATGTTTTTATGTTACTCAAATCATTTTTAACTACCTCCAACACATTTGTCAAATTTTCACCAGAATAGAAAAACGTGGTGTCATCTGCAAAGAGAATACGTTGAAGATATCCAGGTACGTGAACTAGATCATTGATGTATAAAATAAAACGTTTTGCTCCAATAACTGACCCCTGGGGTACTCCACAGTTTATATAATGTAAGTCAGATCTGACATTGCTTATTTCTACAAACTGTTTTCTGTTTTCTAAATAACTGTTTTCAGCTTTTCATCCTTCATTAGTTTGTTATTAGCTGCTGTAGTTCATTAGCGTTACACATTTAGTGTTATATTAATGAACACTTAAAAAAAATACAATAAATTAGAAAAAAAAAATCTGTTTTTTAACCCCTCACTGCCATGAAGAGTGGACGCTCGTGTATTTTCTGTGCCTGTGTATGTATGTCTGTTAGCAAAATATCTTAAAATAAAATATTAATAATATACCATATTCTGTGACCAATGTATATTGTGACAGTAGGGGGTGCTCTTGCATTTTTACATCATACTTTGCAATATCTGATAAATACTGTCATATTCTGTGACCATCTATATTTCCATAATAGTCATGATTTTATTCGGCAGATGTTCATTTTTATAGTTTGGAGGAAGGAGGCTGACTCTCTCCTTCCTTCAAAGAATAAAAAGTAAAATCTGAACGCTAATATCATGACTATTATGGAAATATAGACGATCACAGAATATGATAGCGCTTATCGGATATTGCAAAGTATGGTGTAAAAATCCAACAGTGCCCCCTACGGTGACAATATACGGTGGTCACAGAATATGGTGTAACACCGGCATCTTGCTAATTTGTCGATATCCAAGGTATCCGCCGATTCCAAAAAACAGAAACACTGTTATCATAAATCCAATAATGTACACATCTTCTACGTCCTCCACGGACAGAACAGATAGGCACACCATCTTCCACTCATTCCAGAAATCCATGACATGCCCAGCTGCGTGGGTCCGTTCAGGACATGAGGGCTCTCCAGCACCCTGTCGTCTGGTGGAAAAAAAAAATCCATTGCATTGAGGGACCACCTGACCAAATCCAAAATAATTTAGATTAAGAAGTTGTGTAAAGAGAGGCTCAGAGGTTGACAGGACAAGAGAGCAAAAAAAGCAGGAGGGAGGGTCAGCGTGACCATCTTCGTCAAAGACAGAAAAAGTAACATTAATTTTGTCCGTCTTGTTGCAGCAGAACGCACAGCTGTGAGTGCAGCAGCACCGTGCACTGAGGGGTACAACAGGTGGTAAAAGCAGTGTGTTGCACGCTCAAGAGAATCGATACTAACGGTAGGAGAATCTTTAACACACTCCACGTTCACCTTCATTTTGCATTCAACATGGAAAATTTCTGTGAAATCAGTGCAAACTCAAAGCAAAGTCTACAATTCTGAGCACATCTAAACCTCATTTTAATCATGTAAATGCACCTCCCCCCTGTAAACTCCCCTACAATTGACCCGACAATTACAATCAACATTGTAATCTTTTGTTGGATGTGAAACTACTGTCAGCTGTGGCGGTCTGAGGAATGTGGTCCTCAGCTGTCTGTTATTACCACCACTCAGAGGAAACAGGATTTGTGGGTGCTGCAGGTGGGACGGGAACAGACAGTGCAGCTGGACCCGTCTGCTCCAGTCTGTCCTCACATCGCACAGAGAGTCCGAGCACAGGACAGCTGGGAACAAAAGAGGTAGCTGTTTGCAGGAATCCCTCAGGAGCTCTCACTGATAATCTCCCAGGACGGAGAGGCAGGGCTGAAGAAGAACAAGAGTATCAATAATTTAAGAAAATGGCATCAAACAGACACAGAAGTAAAGTCAGTGTCCCCACCGTCTCTGCATGTTTACACTTTAGATCTTAAAAATTCATCATACTCCTCAAACCTGCCATCCAAATAAAATATTTTAAACAAACACTTTCTTCGGTACAGTTTATTGTAACATGCAGCTGGTTCAGCTTGATGCACACTGCAAACAGGTCTGCTGCTAACTTAAAGAGGTAGTATAT
>NC_056511.1:5595032-5605381 GCF_014905685.2 Nematolebias whitei | reverse complement strand
ATATATATATATACATACATACACATATACATATATATATATACATACATACACATATACATATATATATACATACATACACATATACATATATATATACATAAATACACATATACATATAGATACATACATACACATACATACATATAGATACATACATACACATACATACATACACATATACATATACACACATATACATATACATATACACACATATAATATATATATATAAAACCACATAATTCCATGTAAATAACCTATTCTATACTTAACCTATAACCCATTACTCTATGTAATTAAAAAAAAAATCAAAAGTTTTGTGAAACAGCATTCTCATGAACTGCTAATGCTAGATGTTAGCCCATCAGTTTGATCACTGAACCTGTTCAATGAGCTATCAACAACAGGTAAGATACTGATCGTTTGTAAACCTTCCACCAAAACCCACTTGAGCAAATCTGAACTGCCCCTCTGAGGAGCACAAACTTAATCTGAGTGATTTTTTTCAGAACGCACACAAACGATGCAACCTGCTCTAAGATGACCATAAAATGTTCATAGTATCAACACTGGGCACAGAACAACTGTTGTGCCGAGCAACAAACTAATTATTTTAAGTTCAGCCACAAGTGGAATTCAGCCACAGCAGAAAACACATCTGGATGAATCCACAATGAGCAGGTGGACAAGCTTCAGTAAATTACAACAAACTGTTTAAAGGTAAGAAATGAAAGCAACAAACCAGAAGAGCTTTCTGAAAACATCACTGTCAGATGACTCAGGAAGTGCACAGCACCCAGTTATGCTGCAACAAACATTCATTACCAAAGATCAAAATATTTTCCTTTTCATT
The DNA here is from genome assembly GCF_014905685.2 of Nematolebias whitei. NCBI lineage: Eukaryota > Metazoa > Chordata > Actinopteri > Cyprinodontiformes > Rivulidae > Nematolebias > Nematolebias whitei. The sequence continues at coordinate 5,604,525 of NC_056511.1, read as the reverse complement.
GTTGTGCTTTGTGGACTGTCATTCCTGTATTTGTCAAAAAAATGAGTGTTAACTCGATTTTTATACCAAAAGTGACTAAATAAAAAAGAGTTTCTGTCATTGTCTTTGCTGTAATTAAAAAAACTGGGTTAAAAAAATGTCTAAACGACTTTGGCTTTTATAGTAGCTGTTTACATGGACACAGGTAATCAGATTAAACGCCAATCGGAATAAAAATGCGTCATGTAAACGCCCCATTCGGATTATTCTTTGTGGATTCAGCTCGATCCGAATGAATTTGTAATCTGAATGAAGGGGGGGGGGGGGGGGGGTATGCCGATTCATAATCTGAAAGATGTGCATGTAAATCTGATCATTTTATTCCGATTGTGGAAAACTGACCCGACTGCGCATGTGCGACCAATGTCAACCTCAAGTAAGCCTTTTGGATAAAAGGCGAAACGTTTCAACAATTTTTATTTATTCATTTATTTTATTTTTTAAATCCGTCCAGAGGACCCGACTTAACTTTGTTAGATTTTTCTACCTGGATTATTGAGCATCAGGATATCATCCAACTCAATTAGCAGAAACAAACAAAACAATTATAGTGAAATAAAACCGGATTTTAGTTTTTATGTTTGTGATTTAAAGTTTATTTCTTATAATAAAAGGACTGCTTGTGCGTCAGTTAATTCTCAGAAACGACGGTCCCGATGACTCCTCTGTAAATTTTGTTCCAACACCTTTAACATCCTGCCTTGTTTTGTCTGCACATTATTCTGGATGCCAAAACTTACAACTTCACGCACAAACATGTCATGTTTACAGAAAATAATTTGAAGAACCTATTTTACATTTCATTTTATTTAAGAACGTCACTGCAGCATCTGAGCTCGATTAATTTTCCATTGAGTGGATTTGTTGCTGCCAAACTGCCGGCGAGAACAAGTAATGAAAAGATGAAACTGACCCGTTTTCTCCAGCAAGTAAAGGAACATGCTGAATTTATGGAGCCAAAATTCTTCTTCGTCTTCTTCAGTTCTGAACATGAAAACTTTTTTAAGGATTCCACAGTTTTTTTTTTTTTTTATAGCACCAACAGGCCAGCGCCTTTCTGAGTAACAGAGGCAGAAATCCAAGAGCTGAGTCAAAAGCTCTCAGCAAAGATCTGCCAATCCATCTGTCACCGTGGAAGAACTGGTCAAAGATTGTTTAAGCTGGCAGCCTGTCTGTCAGGATGCCGTCCTCTTCACAAGCAAGTGAACTTTTGCCAGAAACTCGAGCAGCTTTGTATTTCAGTGCCTTCGTGGTGTTCTTCCTTAAAACAATGCGTTAAGAGTACGGATGCAAAAATAAATAAAGTTGTGCCTATTTGTGGAAGCACACGTGTAGATTAGCCAGTTAATTCAGTTTTAGGATTAAATCGAGATGTTTTAGTGTATTACGTAACTAAAACAATCCGACTCATTTAACAATTAAAATGTAGCAGAGAATTTACGAATATGTCGTTTGGTTTGTGTGTGAAGAACAAATATGCTGTCTTCACTTCTTTTAGTAAACAACTCTACTTCTGGTTGTGCTTCCTGCCATTTAGCCGAGCTGGTTTTATAACAGAGCTACCTACTGTCCAGAAGGACAACTGCAGCAGCAGCAGTATAAACAGCAACAAACACCAACAGTGTGCTTCACACTTGTAATCTGAATATAATAAAGTTTCCAGACAGAAAATGTTAATTTAAGGTTGTTTTTTTTCTAATGTAGAAAACGCATGTTCTACTCGAGTTACTAAAAAAGAGTTAACACATCTGCTGTTGGCAGGTTTAATCCTTCTGAACTCAGCTTTCAGACCACACAGACCAGTATTTGCAGTTTGACTCCCATCACCCTTTGGAGCACAAGTTAGGAGTCATCAGGACTCTGTACCACAGAGCAGACAGCGTCCCCACTAGCTCAGGAGCCAGGCAGAAGGAGAAATCCCACACAAGACAGGCTCTAGAGCAATGTGGATATCCTAACTGGGCCTTCCTGAAAGCAGAGAAGAAACCCAAACAGGACTCCAGTCAGCCATCAGGTGAAAAGGAGGAACCCAGACCCAGACCAGTGGTCATTCCGTATGTGGAGGGAGTATCAGAGAAACTGAGACGTTTATTTTCTAAACATAACGTCCCAGTGGCTTTTAAACCCCAAAATACATTACGGCAAAGACTGGTTCATCCCAAAGATCCAGTCCCCCGGCACAAACAGAGTAATGTTGTGTATGCTGTTCAGTGTCAGGAGGGTGATCAGTCTTACATCAAGGAAACTAAACAGCCACTGGCCAAAAGGATGGACCAGCACAGAAGATCAACATCATCAGGCCAGGACTCTGCGGTCTACACTCATCTCCAGGCCAGCGGTCACTCTTTCAGGGATGAAGATGTTCACATCCTGGACAGAGAGGAACGATGGTTTGAGAGAGGAGTAAAGGAGGCCATCTTTGTGAAAAGAAACCGTCCATTGTTAAACAGGGGTGGAGGCCTCCGGGTCCAACTGTCCCCCTCTTACAATGCTGTGATTGCTAGTATCACTCAGCCCTCTGTGAGTAGTAAACAGCCATCAGTGTGCTAATGATCCATTGTTAGGCTGATGGTCCTTCTTGAGCATGTGATCAGCTGGTTTTGGTTGTCAGCACCAAACTGGTTGATCCACTCTGAGAAGGTGCTATTTAAGAGACTGAGTTTAGTGCAGCTCCTCAGACTGAGGAAGTCTTTTGGATTAAAGATGAAACGTTTCAACTTTATTATTATTTTTAATCCGTCCAGAGGACCTGACTTAACTTTGTTAGATTTTTCTACCTGGATTATTGAGCATGCAATAGGAAACTCAGATTTATATTTGCATATTGTTAAATTGCGAGTCAGGTTTTATTTATTTACAAGACCTGCGAGTGGTACTTTTATATTTTTTTTTAAGGTAGAAAAAGATTTGGTTTAATAACTGACATAGAATCATACCTTTATTTTGTTGTGCTGTGCACTGCAATGTGAAAAATCAAAATTAATCTTGTAAAGCTTGTATTGTGATTAAAGATATAATCGTATCGTATTATCGTATCGTAATTGTATTGACATTTGCTGCTTAGATTGTTTTATGAATCGAATCTTTGGCAGTGTATCGTATCGACCACAGATCAGAAATCCACATCATTAAATATAATGCAAATATTTTTAATCTGCAAAATATATACTGATTAAATGGCTGTGCACAGCCTGCCATTTTTCTTAGTGTTTGTGCATTTTGTACATGCATTTATAAAAAAAAAATAATTAAAATGTGAATTTCTTGTATTATGCTCCAATCAAAATGTTGCTCCATCTGAAAACAACGTGTTGGTTCATCATACAAATTACTATCAGTCCAAATGAAAGAAGGAAAAATGTTTAAAAATTTAAGAACTTTCAGATGAACTGGACGACAACTTGAATTTGAGGCCAATAAAAATCCAACAGGCGGTAAAACAACACACCACATTATTGTTGTAACATGTGTGAATGTATGAAGACGTGTTGATTCAGACTCGGCCTCTTCTGTTTTAGAAAGCTTCCACCGATGAAGCCAGAGGCACCGATTCTTCTCATGGCTGTGTCTTCTTACACTTCAGACGCAAATATCCGTCCATCTCTCCACGCTCTCCTCCCCTCGGCTGTAGGTTTGTTACGGTGCCAACACACGGAGCTTCCTGTTAATTAACTGCAGGAGTATTGCCACTTCTCCCTGATTTTTACGTTTGGAAACAGCTTGTTGGTGTGAGAGGCGCCGTGAGGGCTTTCGATGGAGGCTGCTCTCACCTTTAACAGCACTCATGCCAACGGAGACTGCATCAGTCTTCAGACACGGCACTCCACATCCACCGACACGCAGCTGGTTGAGGAATGTTTGACTTTAAAGGCTAAGTGGAATTAATGCTAACACTGGTACAGGCATTCAGTCTAATCTGCGCTCTTGCTGGTGTCATTTCAAGGCTGTCAGGGTTCCAGATTATTAAGATGTTCGTATCACTGCCCACATTAATTAAAGGCTGTATCCAACGCCATTTAAACCAACGAACATAAAAAATAGAGTTAGAATCAGCTGCCACTGCATCAAAAGTGACACGTTTTAATCAGGGATTTGGCTGCGTTTAGGTCTACACAGTCGAGCTTTAAATTATTTGACCCAAAGGGTTCCTGTCTCACTAAAAATAAGCAGATCCGTTTCAGTCGAGCCCGTTTCACTTCATACTGACACACTTCCTTTAATTTTTTTATTTTATTTAAACTTTTATTTTACCAGGAAAGAAATCCATTGAGATTATTAATCTCTTTTACAAGGATATCCAAGGTGCAAACAAGCCACTCCAGATACAGCAACGGTCTTAATAACAGTAACATTAAAATATTTACAACAAAACATCCGGTAATGAGACGTAAAATAAAATGCAAGTTTAAAAAAAACACCACAATTTAAGACGCTTAAACGTTGCAGGTGCAAGATGCGACTAATACCAAGGACAGGTTTTGTTTAAAATAAAAAAAAAGAATAAAAGACTCCAACCTCAACTTAAGCTGCAGATCATTCCAAGACCAAGGGTCGAAATCAGTGCAGTCTACATTTTTGTAGTGGGTACACCGCAGTAAAGTTAGTTGCACGTTGGACACCGCTGAAGCCACGGAGCGCGAACTTCCAACATAAAACTAACTTTTACTGTGGATGGTCCGTATACTGTGCTTAGAAACCAAAGTACACCGGTTAGTACAATGTCATCATCAATGTTTTTAGATTTTTAAGAATATTGAACATTTCCAAATTTCTCCGATGCCTATAATTGAATAAATGAACAATAAACTTTGTACAACAGTCGGCTTTGTACTAAAAACATGTTAGGGAATTTATAAAACAGTATCAAAGCAAAACATGTTCAAGCATTAAGCAGTAAGTACAGAACTATACTAAAATTCACTGGATAAGCGAATGCAGTAAACAAGCGCTGCATACAGATAGATTGTTACGGAAGCGTTTAACTGCGGCTTAACATTTCAATACACGCGCCTAATGATATGTCATGTATCACTGGACACTTTTAAGTAGGTATACTGAAATTCTTAAGCTTTTCTAGTGGGTATACTCCGTGTACCAGCTTATCATGTAGGCTACACTACTGGCCGAAATAGGACAAACTCATCTTTCCTGACTTTGTGCGCACAAAGGGTACCTTAAACCGTAGCCAGCTACTGGCCCTGAGACTGTAGAGAAATTAACTTGTAGTTGATGTACGATGGACATTTTCCTAAAATGGCTTTGTATATGAAAACATACCAATGCTTGATCCTTCCAGTACTGAGTGACATAAGTTCAGCAAGGGCATATAAAGCACACTGATGAGTCTAAAGGGTGAACCTGTTATATAACTCAGAGCAGTATGGTAAATGTGCTCCAGTTTAGCTAAGATAGTGAAGGGAGGCAGATCTATAGATTGTGTCTCCGTAATCCAGCTGTGATAAAAACAAACTTGTTATAAGCCGCTTACGGGAAGAAATAGAAAAGCATGATTTCATTCTATACAAAAACACAAGCGTAAACTTTAGCTTTTTTATTAAATGGTAAACGGAATGGACTGTACTTATATTGCACCTTTCTATCTAGTGAAGATACGCAAAATGCTTTGCACAGCAATCTGTGCCCTCATTGACCCATTCATACAGAACTCTACTATATCTCTACAAATCTAATCTGAATCTGTAGAGACTAATCAGAGCTCGGCCTGTCACACCAACACATTTTGCTGGGTGATTAATCGTTGCAGAAATTATTGCGATAAACGATAATATTGTTTGAAATTTTACAATAATTAGTAATTACTGTCAAATTTAAGGAATGTTGGTAAAGTGTTTTGTGTGTAGTACCTTTTTTGATGACCAGATGGCATTATAAGACTGTTTGAACCAAAGGATGGATAGTGAGGGAGCGAGCAGCGTGTCTCTTTAAGAAAAATGGAAGAGAGGCCCCATGACGTGACATGGGCTGTCTCTCCTTCCTGTTTATTGGTTCTCAAAAGGGCGGGCGCTCAGTGTGGTTTGAGCTCTTTATCATAGCATTTGTCAATCAAAGCTTTTAATTAAAAAAAATCAGTAAATACGTTCTCAGCTTCTTTTTGCAAAGAAAAACAACTTCATACACAAAAACACGGGGTTCAACTGTGAATTTTGGAGCTTTGACAAGACGGAGGTTTTTTCCCCGGGGTCAGCCTGTTAGCTTAGCTTGTAGCTTAGCTTCTCATCTTAGCTGCTTTTAACGATCCCAAAACACAATTCTGGACGATTAAAACAGAATTTAACGAGAAATGAGAAAGGGAGGGGTCAGTGAAGATCACCGGAGTTGAGCCTTTTGTCATCCAGTGTCTTCAGTAGAAAGAGAGAGACACGAAGAAACGATAAAGCCGATAAATGAAAACGAGGTCAATAATTTTCATTTATCACGCGATTAATGGATTTATTGTTTATCACGACAGGCCTAATCAGAGCTTTAGATCACATTCATACACCGATGGGACATTTCAGCATGTGACTGATGGTGGACTCAAACCCCCAACTCTCCCATTGGAGGACGACTGCTCTAACCACAACTGCCCCATTATTATGTTTTATATTAAAGATCTTTATCCAGCCAAATACAAAGATATTTGTTTGAGTCTACAAACTCTATGATATCACCATTCAGTGCTTTAATAGAAGTTACCGCAGAATTATGGGAAAACAACATAACTTTGGTTTTGCTTTTCTTTAAGGATGCTGCAATAAACAGGAAACAGGCATAAAGTCAAGACAGGACTTAAAATAGTCAAAACTGTGCTTTTGGTAATAAAGGTAATTTTGGCGCTCAGTCGATAAAAAACAGATTTAATGAAATCAGTTTAGTGCTCTCCTCGGGCACCTGATAAATTAAAACGTCGTATTGCAAGGCCTGTTGCTGCTGCTGCTTTAGAGGAGCGGTGCGAAGTCCTGAGACCAAAAGACGAGCTCTAACTGGTTTTCACGATTCAGATTTGTCCCGTGTGTCCGAGTTCTGCAAGAAGCGTCCTTTGGTTTCAGCCTCTGCGATCATAAACACCGAGAGCAAACGGAATATGTTCTGAAGCACAAATGAGAAAACTGAAGCTCGAGGCCAAAAGTAGCAACTTCTGTCTGACCCTTTGGAAATGAAAACGTAAAAGAGCAGGGCTTGAACTTAATAAAATGTCCATTTCTGATGAAAACAGGCATTTCTTTAAGTAGACCTAATGATGCATCACTTTAAATAAACACTTTGAAAGTCTAAATTAAATGTTTTCTGATTTAATTGACCATAAGTTTTTTAATTTCCAGGTAAGTGGATGAACGTGGACACGTCCCATACTGACGCAGGATTAGTGGATTACGGAGGAAACTTGAGGTTTTTGAAGCCACACAGCTGCTTCACTGAGCCCACGTCTTTCTCCCAACACTCCTCTGTCTTTAAAGAATACATGTATAAATAAATAAAAAAGCCTCTGGTGTGTAAAAAGTTTCACGGTTACATTAGACTTTAAGGATGTCTTATCTTTATCAGAAGAACCTCGGCAGACTCGATAACTTATGTTGCATAAAACAGAAAATGACTGTCTTGAAGTTGGTTCCCAATAACTGTTTTTAGATAAGGAGCCATAATTAATTATTTTCTTTGTTACAATAAAGACCTGCAAACAATAAAAGGCTTCCTGCTGTTTGATCTCAGCATCGAGTGCATCACATTCTCCAAACTGGCATTCATGTTCATTTCCTCTGAGATCTTGTAAAACGTCTGAACGACGGGATAAATGCACAGCTTTCCTTGATCCCTTTTAATGTTTTAATGTATCGGCTGAGAGAAAATAAACTTAAATTACCTTATTCACTGGGCTGAAATGATTTTATGGTAATGTTTCTTTCAATGCTAAGAATATTTAAAGCAGAGTAAAGGCATCCTGGGTTGACTTATCGAGCTGGAAACCAGCTTTGTAGCACCACTAAGCACATCTTCTCATTGTTGGGCCTAAAACAAAACCTGCAGGGTGAGCTGAAGAAGTCTCGTAGTGGAGGGAACGGGTTTGCAAATCAGCCTTTGGCAAGAAAACTTATGCATAAAGCAACGGTGGCGTTATTTTACATGCAACGTTGCTTTCGGTGCTGTTCATGTTTCCAATAAATCAACACGGTTCACATAAATCATGATCTTTCTAAAAGATGGATCAGAACCAGATAAACTGCCACATTATTACAGATCTTCAGTCAAATGATGATGGCTGAGATGAACAAACCATCTGAGGATCCGGTTTCCTCCCACAGACCAAAAACATCTCACACAGTGACTGCTGGACATGGGCACCAGTGACCCCCGTGACCCAGAAAAATAAAAAGCGGGTAAAGAAAATGGATGGATGGATGGATGGATGGATGGATGGATGGATGGATGGATGGATGGATGGAGAATCCAACTACCCGTCACAAACAGTGTTCATCAGTTTGGTGTGTGCCAGTCTGAGCTCACGTTAGCTGATTTCTCTTCCACTAGCTAAAGATTTGATGATGAAAAAGGCGACGCAGAACTGATCTTTGATATTTGTTCTGCAGAGTCCGTACACTCCTTTAAATCCTGCGTAAAACTTTCTTTTTTTGCTCTGACTTTTAATTCTTGTTTGATTTGAGTTCAACCTGAACCTCTGCGGTTGTTGTTTTTGTTTTAGTTTATTTTATTATATTTGTGCTTTTAATGTTTCATCTTTCATTTATTCTATTGCTGACTTCCTGTTTGTGAAGCACTCTGGTCAACTTTGTTGTTTTTAAATGTGCTATATAAATAAAATTGACATTGATCCCATTCTGACACCGAATAAATCTGCTGGAAAACTTGAGCTCATCTTTTTTCTCAAATCTCACAACAGCAGTAAGAAATGATCAATCTATAAAAAAGAGTACTCTTTAGTCTTGATATTTAACCTATAACAAAAAAATAAATAAAAAAAACAGCAGAATATTTTTCCCCACTGGCTGAATTAAACCGATGCTGCACACGTCAACAACACTTCTATATATTTTTATATTTTAAAAGTGAACTGACAGAGTCATTTGGCAGCTCAAAGTCTGTGTGTTTAACATGCTACCAGAGTCTCGCTCTGTAAAATGAAACATTTTTGCACCAAGCATGCTTACTGGGATCACTGGAAAACCAAGACAATCACCGCAAAGTGTTTTTATTGCAGCTGCCAAAGTCCAGAGCCGCAGGTTTGAGACCTCTGGATTAGGTTTGTCTGCAAAGATTTCAACTGCTGATTCCCAATAAGAAGCCACTTTGGAACATACATACATACTTACATACATACTTACATACATACTTACATACTTACATACATACATACATACATACTTACATACTTACATACATACATACATACTTACATACATACATACATACATACATACATACATACATACATACATAC
>NC_056511.1:5594911-5595022 GCF_014905685.2 Nematolebias whitei | reverse complement strand
TACATACATACATACATACATACATACATACATACATACATACATACATACATACATACATACATACATACATACATACATACTTACATACATACTTACATACATACATAC
>NC_056511.1:5574236-5589911 GCF_014905685.2 Nematolebias whitei | reverse complement strand
GGGTTTTCAACGTAAGATTGTACACATTGTTTCTCGGTGGCCTGGCCTGCTCAGTGATCTCTGAGCCCCCCGCCCCCTCCTTTCTCTTTCTGAGGATGTCTGTCACAGAAGAGTAGAGACACACACCAGGCGGGAGCATAATCTGTGACAGACAGCCTCAGAAATAGAAAGGAGTGGGCGGGGCTTGTCTTTCCCCATCGCTGCTGTGAGAGATTCAGTGAGACGGATACCAGAGTGAGCGGCATTGATCGTTTATTTAAAATAATCAAGCGCGACCCAAACTGAACCGGGACGTTTCCCGAACCGGGAAATGTACCTAAAACCTAATGTAAAACGTAATGATCTAGAAATGATTTGATGTCAAAATGTACAGGTCTACACAGATTTAGAAGTTATCTCACACCAGGTAAAATCCAGGCTGAGGCTTGAAGACAAATCACTGATTTATCTGACATGACTATTTTGCAGCAGATCCATAATGTTTAACTCTGAATGTGGTGAACATTTAGTTCATATGCATTGAGTATAGGTGTTCCATAAAATACTAGGACATGAGCTTCTTTCATTATGCATTTCAAGCCTGTGAAGATTTTTTCCCTTCGTGGTGTGATTTAATTTAAGAACACAAGGTGGCATCAGGGTCTAAAATCAACCTGCCGCTGTTATGCCTCTGCGCTTAAACGTTACTAGAACCGCCTTCTTCCACCAAAATGCTGCTGCCAGAGTCTTAACTGGAGTTACTGGGAGAGATCATATCTCTTTTAGCTTCTCTCCATTGGCTCCCTGTCAAATCCAGAATTGAATTCAAAATCATACTTCTAACCTACAAAGCTCTCAACAATCGGAATCAGAATGCTTTTTATTGTCCTTGCACAGTGAAGTACAACAAAATTACTTTCCGTGCATTCGTCCTAAAAATGGACATAAGTGTACAGGCGGCTGCAGCTTCTAAGATGCGCTGCCCTTGTTGCTTATAAAAGAAATAAGGAAGAAAACATAAGAAGAGAGGTATAAAAAAAAAAGAACTCTCACACAATGTCCTTGACAGGGCACAGTTTGAGGCATCACAAATAAAAAATCTACCACAGCAAAGCAACATAAATGGACATAATACATATGTGTATGGAGTGGGTAGGGGTGGGGGTGGGGTCCCAGCTCGGCCGCCAGGTGATGGCTGCCTAGCTCCATCTTATATCCAAGATCTTATTGTTCCATATTTTCCCAACAGAGCACTTCACTCTCAGACTGCAGGTTTACTTGCGGTTCCTAGAGTTTTCAAAACCAGAATGGGAGAAAGATCTTCCAGTTATCAGGCTCCTCTCTTGTGGAACCAACTTCCAGTTTCTGTCCATGAGGCTGACACATTGTCCAATTCTAAGTCTAGGCTTAAGAATTTCCTTGTTGATTAATCTTATAATTAGGGTCAGCTTGTTATGATGTCTTGACAAATTTACCTAATTTCCTTACAGGATTTATAAAAACTGAATAGTTTTCATTTGATACAATTTCTATCTTAACATGTGATTCTTGAGCTGCCATTGTGTATCTGTTCCTCCTTCTTGTTCTCTCAAACCCAGCTGATTGAAGCAGATGGCCGCTTGTCCTGAGTCTGGTTCTGCTAAAGGTTTCTTCCTCATGAGGGAGTTTTTCCTTTCCACTGTCGCCTTCATGTTTGCTCAAGATGAGAGTCTGTGATGGAGTTCAACTCAGAGCAGTCTGCTCCTCAGATAAATAATAATAAATTATTATTTTTATATATGAATGTTTCTGTTCAGTGCCCTGAGACAACTTCTGCTGTGACTTGGCGCTGTATAAATAAACTGACTTGAATTGAATTGAACTGCAAGGTAGAGCCCTAACAGGTGATGTATGAAAAGATAAGCTGGGTCGCAGCTACAGGCTGTAAAGTAGTGATGCTGATGCAGGTGTTGTCACTCACTGTGCATGAGAGGGTAAATGTATTTTTTGGCTCGTCTTTATGTGGCCCTGTACAGTGTGTACCCCACCTCTTATTGTGCAAAGAGGCTGGACTGTAGCTTTTGCTTCTTTCTCAGAGCAGTTCTGTGATATAGCCACAAGTCAAATTCTCATTATTCTTAAGATAAAAAGGACATATGGATATCTGACAGTGCACACAATGTGCATTTTGACCCTTGAAGGCCAAAGAGGAGATATAGGGATGCAGTTAGAGAGGACATGGAGGTAGTTGGAGTGAGGACAGAGGGAGATGGAGGCAGATTACTCTCTGTGGAGACCCTGAAGAAGGAAAGGCCAAAAGAAAAGAGAAGAAAAAGATGATGATGATAACTAAAATATTCAGTATTATTGACAAAAACAAATGATGTATCCAAAAAGTCCAATCAATTGGAAATTAAATAATAATCATCAATTCTATTTTCGGATTTAAAGCACTGCAGATGCATATTTTCATGTTATGCTGCATAACATGCCTTTTAGTTGGACATTATTTCTTTCATGGTATCCAAACACTCATCGGAACGACATTTTAAATACACCCTTTTATGTTTATGTTTTTTAAGTAAAAATATACTAGTGTGCCTAATGCAGTAACTGCAGTTTAAAGTGTGGCAGTCTTCAGTTGTTTTAGGGCAAACAGAAAGAACGGGAAGGTCAACACGAGACTCTCAGCTGAGATATTGACTCTGCCTGAATGAAACAGATCTGCCAACAACAATTTTCTCTCCTCTTCCTAAAATGATTTCTTGGGTTGGGATGTCTTGATTTATTTTAACAGCCTCGGAGACAGGAGACAGGCAGGAAACAGTGTTGGGCTGTTTAACAACAAAAGCTTCTGCCTGCAGTGAGGTCTTCAGAGCTCTTTACTGTCAGACCTCAGAACTGTCTTCATTTTGACCACAACCTCCATTTTCCTTCGTCCTGCTGAAATCTGTCTTTTTTTGTCTCGATGTGCAGAGTAAACGATATATGGCAGCTAAATTCAATCATTTAAATATGCACAATACACATTTTGAGTTGGTCATGCAATGTATTTGTCATTTTGCTGCATAAGTTTGCCCTTTGTTGCGTTTGAGTCTGGTTGTGTTGGTTTTGGAATAGATTTTCTATTATTAGTCTTTTGATACAATAGTATGTATTTGGTTTGCAGGCCACAGCTCATGCATTGTTCATAAAACATATTGTAAATAAAGGGAAAAGAAGGCTAAAATAAAAGAAAAAATATATAATGTTAGCTCATTAACATATGACTGATTTAATCTTACAGCCCAACATGGTTTCGTATTGAAAGATATGAACAGGGGGCAGGTTAGATTTATCTATGTACGGCTCTATTTTCTAGAAATATTTTACCTGATCTCAAATTTGCTGTGTAATAAGAAAAAATTAAGCTAAATTAGTTAAAAAATGCCATTTGAACATGAGTACAATATCAGCTGACATAGTCAAGAACTCAGAGCTGAGTTCTTTTAGATGAGGCTTCTTTAAACACAAAGATTAACTCACAAGACGTGTCCCTTTTTACTATATTGTTGCGCGTTCCCTGACTCCCAAACATAAACATTTATTTTACTTACATAATCATTTTCTGTACATTAATAATCTTGGCAAAGGTTGAGAAAAAAACAACAAGCAACCAGCAAACAAACACACAACCAACTAATCATTAAACATACTAACTTGCCAACAAACGCACCTACTAACCAACCTAACGATCCACAAATATACAAACAAGCATCCCAACCCACCAATAAAAACTCTGACTGACCAACCAACTACAGTGCCTTGCAAAAGTATTCGGCCCCCTTGAACTTTTCAACCTTTTGCCACATTTCAGGCTTCAAACAAAAAGATATAAAATTTTAATTTTTTGTGAAGAATCAACAACAAGTGGGACACAACCGTGAAGTGGAATGAAATTTATTGGATGTGTCAAACTTTTTTAACAAATAAAAAACTGAAAAGTGGGGCGTGCAATATTATTGGGCCCCTTCACTTTCAGAGCAGCAAACTCACTCCAGAAGTTCAGTGAGGATCTATGAATGATCCAATGTTGTCCCAAATGACTGATGATGATAAATAGAATCCACCTGTGTGTAATCAAGTCTCCGTATAAATGCACCTGCTCTGTGATAGTCTCAGGGTTCTGTTCAAAGTGCAGAGAGCATCATGAAGACCAAGGAACACACCAGGCAGGTCCGAGATCCTGTTGTGGAGAAGTTTAAAGCCGGATTTGGATACAAAAAGATTTCCCAAGCTTTAAATATCCCAAGGAGCACTGGGCAAGCAATCATCCCCAGCAATCCCCACTGTCAAACATGGTGGTGGCAGCATCATGGTTTGGGCCTGCTTTTCGTCAGCAGGGACAGGGAAGATGGTCAGAATTGATGGAAGATGGATGGGGCCAAATACAGGACCATTCTGGAAGAAAACCTGTTTGAGTCTGCAAGAGACCTGAGACTGGGACGGAGATTTATCTTCCAACAAGACAATAATCCAAAACATAAAGACAAATCTACAATGGAATGGTTCACAAATAAACGTATCCAGGTGTTGGAATGGCCAAGTCAAAGTCCAGACCTGAATCCAATCGAGAATCTGTGGAAAGAGCTGAAGACTGCTGTTCACAAACGCTCTCCATCCAACCTCACTGAGCTCGAGCTGTTTTGCAGGAAGAATGGGCAGAATTTCAGTGTCTCCATGTGCAAAACTGACAGAGACAAACCCCAAGAGACTTGCAGCTGGAACTGCAGCAAAAGGAGGCGCTACAAAGTATTAACGCAAGGGGGCCCAATAATATTGCATGCCCCACTTTTCAGTTTTTTATTTGTTAAAAAAGTTTGACACATCCAATAAATTTCATTCCACTTCACGATTGTGTCCCACTTGTTGTTGATTCTTCACAAAAAAAATTACATTTTATATCTTTATGTTTGAAGCCTGAAATGTGGCAAAAGGTTGAAAAGTTCAAGGGGGACGAATACTTTCGCAAGGCACTGTACTAACACATAAATAAACAAGATGCATCCATCCATCCATCCATCCAAATCCAAACTCCATCCAGAAAGGTTCAGGGCCAGGATTTGAATCAGCGACCTTCTCGCTGGGATGCAACAGCTCTACCAACTGAGCCACTGTGCTGCCACGATAACCAACAAATAGTAAAAATAAAAATAAAACACCAAACAGATGAACCAACCCCATTGACAGACTGGGCAGTTTACTGCCAGTTGGGCAGCTTTCATTCTGATTTTACTGGGAACTCTGGAAACATTTTTGTTGTACTGTTGCATTTTGCCACATATTGTTAAATTACCTTGGCATGTACTGTTTATGTTCAAAGAGTAACAATATATTGATTGGGCAGATTTTTGTGTGATGTGGCAGTTTTAAAAAGATTTTTGGGATGGAAAACCTCAAATCTATCTGGCAACACTGAGATGCATCCAACCAATAAGAACACCATGCAACCAGTCATCCATCCAACAAAAACACAAACCAACAAATCAACACACCACCCACCCACCTAACCATCCAACACACACATTAACAAGCCAGCTAACTAACACCCAACCATTTAACCAACACACTATAAATATATCTCCAGTAAAATAATAAATTAACGTAAAACAATGAAACCAATATCTACCAGTGTTCTGTGCACCTCCTGGGATTGTACTGACCCAACATTCTCTACGTAGTTCACAGTATCAGTCACAATAACAAACACCTCAGCAAAACCCAACAGCATGAACATGTTAGCCCTGAAAACATGTTTTAAATAAACGTGATGAGACTCAGTTCTGTATGAATCCTACTAATTTAGCGCCTCTGGCTGCTGCATAAGACAAATTCATTCAACCTTTATTTAGACAGGTTAATCCCATTGAGCCTCGAGGACTCATTTACACGAGAGACCTGATTCAACAAAGAATGATGACAACAATGGACAACAATAGACCGTTATGAAAAGGCATACAGATTTTTAAATTTTTTTTTTTATAAATTAAAGTAAGATGGCAAAAACGGTAACAAAAACATCTAGATTCTAAGACAAATGTAGAAAACTAAAAACAGGAACATGTCTGCTATGGTCCCTGCCAGGAGTCCAACAGATTCTTAAAGTCACTTAGAGAGGTCAAAGGTCGAGAGCTTCAGGTCTTTTTGTAAGATGTTCCAGGAAACAGGAGCGGAGTAGGAGAAGGCCCTTTTGTCAAGTTCAATCCTCACTGAGGGAACACTGCAGGTAATAATGTCCTGAGAGCGCACGCTGTAGCTGCACTCACGCAGAGACATGTAGGAGGAGATGTATGAAGGCAGCAGACCAAGAAGTGATTTAAAGATGAAAATGTACCAGTGAGAGAGTCTGTGTGAAGTTAATGATGTCCAGTTAACCAGTGAATACTGGGTGCAGTGGTGGGTACGATAATCACAGCCAGTTATGAATCTTAGTGCACCATGATAGACATCATCCAACATCTGCAGGGTTCTTGTAGGAGCGTTCATGTAAATAATGTCACCGTAATCAATGGAGGGAAGGAAAGTCACAGATACAAGGTGTTTCATAGCATTTAGAGTTAAACAGGATCTGTTTCTGAAAAAGAAACCCAGTTTAACTTTCAGTTTCTTTACCAAGTTTTCCACATGGAGCTTAAAACAGAGATGCGAGTCGACCAAGATACCCAAATATTTATAGGAATCAACAAAGTCAATAGGGACACCATTTGAGGATAAAATCAGAGGAAGAACTGCTGGGACCAACTTCCTGTTTGAAAAAAACATCCATTTGGTTTTATCAGCATTTAGGACGAGTTTGAGGTGGAACAAATCTGTCTGGATGTTGTCACATGCGAATTGCAAAAGCTGGGAAGCCTTATCAACTGTTTTAGCTCGACAATAAACAACTGTGTCATCAGCATAGAAATGTATGGATGCATCACCAAATGAAATAAGCTACAGTGTGACTTTAGGATCAGGGAAAGTTACAAAGTACTGAAAGAAACATAAAGAAAGAGGCACATTTGTTTAAATTGGCTGACACATAATTTATTAATTTTCTACTCTGTCGATAAAAATGATGAATATATGAATCAATAGTCGCCTTGAAATCAGTGCTGCAATGATACGTAACGGTTATACATATAGAATATAAAAAACTGTTGCATAGTGTTTGTTTTTGTAGAGATGAGTTTTCTGAACTCTTCTGTGTCCCAAAAATATCACCGTAGGTAAACTGATTATGTCTCCCTGAGCTGCATGCTTAAAATCGTGTCTACTATCATCTTGTTTTCAACTTGAACTGACCTTCTGCAAAGCTAAAATCAACTCGCCGAACTGTGTCAGAAAATAACATCCCCCGTGTTGATTTGATGCAGGAGGCGGCTTCCTGCTGCTGTAAGATTCATGAGCATAAACAGAGGTGGAAGGACCGACGGCTGTCACGAAGAGTAAAACAAGTGACGAAAAGTCTGGTTGTTTAAAACAAGGCCCTGCTGAGCTGGTGCCACAGGTCCGCAAAATCTGCAAACCAAAAGCTATTTTTATTAAAACATTGGATTTCTTCTTGATCAATAGAAAATAAAGCAACAATCAGTAAATATAATATAATATAAATACATAAATTTATGGTAGCTTGGTTGTCAGTGCCACGGTCTTGCAATCCTGAGGCTGCAGGTTCGAACCCAGTCTGCGCCGAGAAAGACATCCATTAGAAAACAATTATATATATATATATATATATATATATATATATATATATATATATATATATATATATATATATATATATATATATATGTATATAGTGTGTAAAGTCCATATTAACTCTATCCTACAACCCTCCTTTACCCCCAGTGTAGTATAATAATGTCTGTTTAAAGCTCAGCTTCCTTGGTTACATCTTTAAATATATATATTTTTAGCATTCTGCCTTTAATTGGCCGTCAGTTTTTGATACAAACAATAAAACGTTAAAGAAAAACAGTTCTGATGTGCCACAAATGTCTGAAGACAGGGAGGTGACTAAAGCTGTTTCAATGATTTCCTATGCAACCAAATCACTAGAAAAAAGGGCAGCGTGTGGATATGTGAGCGTTGATGTTATGTCGTTTTTCTCCTAATGAATTCCTTTGTGGTGACGCTGAGACGTGAAATGATTCCCGGATGATTCAGCCTGCTCACAAAGCAAGAGGTGGCATTTTTATTGTATATACCGGCATTGTTTAAGCTACAATAAAAACAATGCAAACGGGAGCTGCATCATCCGCTTGGATAAAAAATGCATTCTGAAAGTTTCTTTCAGCATGAAATATCGTGCCGTTTCTACTTAAGTTTGCTAAGTAAAAACGCAGGCAAAGTGACGTGCAAGTTCCTCCGTCTCCGCAGGTTTAGTAGAATAAAACATGTTGACAACAACAGAAAACAGTTCTGTCATTTTGGAGAAATGGAAATCTTTACAACCAGAAGAACAACTCTTGGGCTGATCTTGGGATTTGTCGTGTTTTGATCGTGTGTCACGCAAGATTTCTGTAACTTATCCTGGAGCAAAGAACCACAACTTTTTCAGCAACAAACACGACTTCAGCACCTGTTTACTTGTCAAAACACAAAATCAACAAGACTTTTATGTAGTTTAACATTTGCAAAACATTTAAGTCATGGTAAAAGTCAGAAAGAAGATGATCAAATGCCACTTGCTGGCTGAATTTTGTGGGTCTACAACAGGGGTGCCCAATACGTCTATCGCAATCTACCGGTAGATCGCAAAGATGAGTAGATTGCATAGACGTCAGCCTATCATCCATCCTCACTATGAAATTTGTCCCTTGACTGACATACAAGGCAGTCATTCTGAGACCAGATCTTTTCTGACTTGAGTCACCAAGCATGCGCATACAACCGCGCCCCAAAACCTATCAAGCTACCGAGTTGCCTAGTTAGCCTCCAATTCATTTCTTCTAGACTCAAGAAAGGGAATAAAATGAGTGGGGGAGCTGGACCACTACCATTTCCATACAGAATGGGAGGTGGACTTTTTTCACGATGCCATATTCGAAGTGCGTTTGCCTCATCTGCAAGTTTAGCATTGTGATTCCAAAGAAGGGAAATGTGGAGCAGCATTGTCAGACTATTTAAAAAAATATGACACTGACTTCCTTTTGAAGAGTGAGCTGAGAAATAAAAAGGTGAAGGAACTAAAATCCAAGTTATCAGGACAGCAGTCGTTTTTCTTACAGCTGACCACAAAAGTTAAGGCAGCAGCATTCCAGGTGAGTCATTTAATAATTGTTAAGCACACAAAGTCCTTTCAAGATGGTAAAAGAGGCATTTGTTGAGGATTCTGATCCTTGTAAGTTGGGATTGTGCATTTTGTTTGTTTTGAAATTTTCACTTTTGTTCTCAAGTTCTCAGGTTATTTTTCAAACATGAAGTTATTTTTGTTGTTTTCAGTTCCTGTGTGTAACAAACAAGTTATTGCTGCATTTTGTGTATATTTTGTACGGAGACAATAAAAATAAATTGTCACTTTTTTTTTTTTTTTTAACAAACTTTTGGGTTTTGTCATTTATGTTGCGTCCACAGTAGAACGGTCATTTCTAACCCGAGGCCCACGCCAGACCTGACCCAACCTGAAATGTGGGCCAGTCCGGGCCAAAATAATGTGCTGGATGGGCGAGGCGGGTCGGTGTCGGGCTTTTGATAGCGTCAGCGGATGCGCGCGGCCGATGATCCAATTCGAATCACCAGCCATGCACGGCCGTTTCACTGCACGCTGACCGGCCAGTTGCAAGAGGTAAAAAAAACGTTCAGCTAAGCTTCAGATGGACCTCTGTCAGTGATCTATCCAGCCCAACTGGACTCAGCCGCTGCATCAGCGGATGTGCACGGTCGAGCCCAGCCGGCTGAAAGAAATAAAAAAAAAAAAGTCCAGATGATTCACTGCCAGCGACCCACCTGAAGCTTAACTGGACTCAGTAGCTGCGTCAGCGGACCTGGCGGCCAACGACCACATCTGGATCATCAGCTGTGCACGTCTGCTGACCGTTGATAACTTCAATAACTATAATAATCCGCTGACTCTTGTTAATAAACAAGAAATCTTATATCTTCCTTTTTTTAAATACGTTTTTAAATCTTGTCAAACTGATTTGCTTACAAAAGCAGTAAAAGCTTAATTTAAAAATATATATATTCGGCTTCGGACCTGTAATCACAGTTAATTGGTCGGTTTTGGAAAAAATGGTACAGGCTCGGGCCGGGTCGGATTTTTTAGGCCCGAATGCAACTCTAGTCCACAGCGAGCTGGGACATAACAAATGAAGAATACTTAATATGTTTATAAATAAGTATATGTTTGGTATTTTTATAGGAGGTAGATCACTTGGACTTGGTCATTTTCTAAGTCGCTTGCATGCTTAAAAAATGTGACACCCCTGATCTACGACGTCTCTCCAAAACAGCAAGTGAGCCCGGTCAACAAACTTTCCAAGATAAAACTCTTAACTGTGTGTTTCTGCTGAAAAATTCACAAAGTAATATTCTACAGTATGTTCTGCTGAAGATAAATTAAATCACTACTGAGCCAATGAAGCTACGTGAAAAAAAAAAAAAACTCAGTAGAGTTTGTGTGGGTTGAGCCAATAAATTTATAAAGTAATGGAACATATGGCAGAAGGAAATTAGGGAAATTTCAATAATTGGACTTCCGAGAGCATGATGAAATCCACTTCATCTCACGGGAAACCAAATTCTTGTTAAGTTCATGGAATTTAACAGAAATCCTTTTGCCAGGCTTCAAACTTTGTTTGTTACTAAAACTGAACAGTTTGGGACCAGACTGGTGCAAACTGGTATCAATAAATATAAAACAGAAACAGTGCGTCTACTAGAGAACTTTCTAAGTGAAAACTGTGTTTGTGATCCTCTCGCGGCTGCTTTTAGGGACATTTTATGTTTAATTTGTTTAAGTGGGTGTTATACTTTAATCATAAATTATTGATAACAGATGATTTAACCGCCTTGCATGCATTCCTCTACAAGGTCTTTATATTTTGTATTCATAATCCATCACTTCACAAAAATTATTCCACTTAATCTTGATGTAAACGATGCAGATCTGCCTGCAAACCTGGTAGCCTTCAAAGTGTGTGTTGAGGAAGACTCTCAGCTACTACCACACCAAATCTTAGCTCAATGTGTATAAAAAGCACCGAGCTATAACCATGTTTTTGTTTGCTAATGTCAGTTAGCTGTGGAAGCCATCTTGAATTGAGTTGGCACTGAAAATGAATCGGTTCGATTGTGCATCCAATATTTTGCTAATGGACAAAAACACACATGAGCACGCACAAAGACGATTAGATATTTGCGCGTCTTTTAAGCAGGTGAGCGATAATTGGAAAACTGTCATCCGTATGCACGATTTTCTGTCAGAACAAAACCCGAACAGAACTTAATTCAGGCATCTGTTATTAGAACTGCAAATTGTAAACACAAATAAAGAGTTAGTAAATCCTCCTTACAGGTAGTTTACCACATTTTGACACAAAGCGTAATTTTGGTGACTTTAGAGCTAATTTAAAATGAAACCTAGTGGCCCCAGTTGGCATTCCTTGAGGCATTTAAAATCAGAACGATCAAACTTTCAAAACAGAAAAATGCACAATCGTGCGTGTTTTTGTGCATTCAATTGAATTGAATTGTAAACGTCCGAAGTAATTTAAGAAAAAAAATTCTATTTGAGCCAAAACTAACAAATACAAATTGCTCATTTTATGAGTGATACAAATATACAAAAAAAAAAAAAAACAGAACATTAAATAAAAACCCATTTAATTCCTCTTTTTCAAATATTTTACTGCTTAAGTTGAATTATTTTTAAACATCACATAAAAATCTAAATGCTGTAAAATAATTTTTATGGAGTGGAAAACTGAACGGAATTTACAAAGTAGGATCTGGAAGGAAGGACAACATTTGGACTGAAGGTGGAGAAGATCTTCTGGATCCTTCATCTTCCACCACGGACAGCGGCTGCACGTCTGTGACGATCACATTTAAAAGCTGTTTGTGAACTCAGCTGCTGCTCAACCAACATCCTGGAGCCGTTTGTACGAAGCTGTCCAACGTATGACGCTGCATTTACTGAAAAAATACAATAAAAGTATTATTTGTTTGTTTGTCATGCCTTAATAAATTTCGAGTGTACTTCACTGGATTTTATAAAATTATATTGTTAAGTAATCTACACTTTCTGATGACCTGCTGCAATCAAAGTAGCATTAGTGTCACTTGTATTTGATTTATGCATTTTAAGCTGTTATTTATGTGTGAGGTTTGAGGATGCTTTAATTAAAACCCTCTGTCACTGAATTATTTTTTTAACCATCACATAAAAATCTAAATGCTGTAAATAATTTTTATGGATTGGAAAACTGAAGGAATCTTTATGTTATAAACTGAGTAAGATAGATGATGTACAGTTTGTACATTGAGTTCTGCAGACTGTTTTATTATTTAGTCTTGATTGCTGAGCTATAAACAAATATGACAGTGGTAATAAATGCAGATTAATCACAGTTTTTAAGTCATAAACAGCAGTAGCAAGAAGAAGAAAAAAATCCTACCAACTCGTTTAAATACCTTGATATTCACCCTAAATATCTCATTTAAGTCAGAATGGAAGTACAGCAATAAATAAATGCGTCAGTCTGCTGCTGCTTTTATTTTTAACAAACTTGCATCAAGTCCTGCAGTTTTTGTTCCTCACAACGTACAGACGCTGCCAGGAAGCCACTATGATTAGTCAGTAGATTCAACGTTAGCAAAAAATACGCCTCATTTTACATCTGTAACATGACGGATTACCACATTTAGATGAACGTACTTTGCAAACATCATACCTGTTAGAGCTGCGGACGAGTTGGATGCTGCAGCGGGTGTTTTCTCTTCAGACGCTGCAACATGGACGACGTGCTGTTGTGGTGACTCCAGTTCTGCGTTGCAGTGGAAGCATTGCGCTGTGTTGTCTTTTCTGTTTAGCCCAACATGTTCCCAAACTTTTGACGGTTTTTGTTGTTTTCGGGGCTCTTCTTCTACGCAGTCTCCGTTCAAATTAAGCACCGATTGTACTATAACTAACCATCCATCTGACAACACGGGGTTCCTCATGGTACACGTGAGGGTCACGGCCTCTTGATCTGACAAACCATGTGGTGAGATCGGGTGTGTCCTGTGGATGAAGGTTGTTAGTCGTCTGCACGAGTCTTTCTCAAACTCAGCCTAAGCGGGCCTGACCGCCGTTCTGTCTGGGTAAAACTGGGGAGGCAGGAGTGGTCCAACTTCCCATTTAGATGGAGGGCTGGAGGTAATATACCCGAGACGGAAACACCAGTCAAACAAAAATCGACCAATTGTTCAACCATCCATCATAAGGTAGGCAGTGTACACACATTCCTTTCAGCATCATAACATTTGACTAATTATTGATGGAACTATACATCAAATCTCTGCTGTTTGTCCATTTTCTCTTATGTGAACTGCATGATTCAGTAAAAAAAAAAAGGTAATTCACATACGACTTGGTGCAAATTTTCTCCACATAATTACACTAGAACATGAGTGAGAGACTGAAGAGACCGCACCGCCGCTGAAAGCATCACTACAGCAATCCAGGTGGTCTCCCTCCATCAGAGGTTCAGAGGTCTGCTTCTCTTCTTTCAGAAGGATGTTGTGAGCCTTCAGTAGCACGTTGACACACGTTCACATTCTATAACAAATAAAACTGGCCTTCCAGCAGTCCAAGAAAACGTGCCAATACTTCCAGCTGATAATCCCAGTGGATTGCAATTAAACTCACATTGAGTTGATGTTTTTCCCCATTGGGATGATTTTCCACAGTCAAAGCATCACTAACCCTCTGCCCACACGTTCACCTCTTCAGTATGCTCCAAGAAAATCTGATTTCATTTTGTTGGAAGTTATTTTTTTTATGACAACATCAACAAAACAGAGGTAACCCACATATTGAATCAAGCAAAATGAAGTTTTAGATGATATCCCATCCCAAGGAATGTCTATGTCACCGGCGTGCAAAGTTTTAAACAAAGATGTTGCACCATCAACAGTCCATGCTCGATAATAAAGGTTACAAATCCAACAATGTTCAGTTTCTTTTTTTGCTGAGACATTTCGTCCTTCATCCAAAGGACTTATTCAGTCGGAGAAGCCACATACAAACTGGAGTCCCACAAATACCACACTCCCATAGTGGGGGAAAAAAAAACAGTTGAACCTGAAGAAGTAATTCGGATGAAGGACGAAACGTTTCAGCAAAAAAAAAAGAAACCATCCAGATGGCCTGACTGAACATTGTTGGATGTTGTATCTAGGCTTGTCACGGTAAACAATAAATTAATTATTCGCATGATGAATGAAAATTATCAACCTCATTTTCATTTACCGGATTTATCGTTTCTTCGTGTCTCTCTCTTTCTACTGAAGACACTGGATGACAAAAGGCTCAACTCCCGTGTTCTTCACTGACCCCTCCCTTTCTCTTTTCACTTTAAAATCCATATTAACCATCTAAAATCGCGTTTTTGGATCATTAAAAGCAGCTGAGCTGAGAAGCTAAGCTACGAGCTAAGCTAACAGGCCGACCTCGGGGGAAAAAGCCTCCGTCTTGTCGAAGCTCCAAAATTCGCAGTTGAAACCTGTGCCTTCGTGTAAAAAGTTGTTTTTCTCTGCAAAAAGAAGCTGCGAACTTGTTTACTCATTTTTTAATTAAAAGCTTTGTGTGAAAAATGCTATGCTGAAGCGCTCAAACCACACCGAGCGTCCTCTATGTCAGCCCATGCCACGTCAAGGGCCCTCCTTCCTATTTTTCTTAAAGAGACACGCTGCTCAACTATCCAACCTTTGGTTCAAACTGGCTTATACTACCATCAGGTTGTCAAAAAAGGTACTACACGCAAAACAAACATCCATCCATCCATTTTCTTTACCCGTTTATTCCATTTTGGGTCATGGGGGTCGCTGGTGCCCATGTCCAGCAATCACTGTGCGAGGGGCGGGGTACACCCTGGACGGGTCGCAAGTCCATCACAGGGCCACATAGAGACAAACGAGACAAACAACCATTCACTCTCTCACTCACACCTAGGGACAATTTAGAGTTACCAATCAGTCTAACATGCATGTTTTTGGTCTGTGGGAGGAAAACGGAGTACCCGGAGAAAACCCACGCATGCACGGAGAGAACATGCAAACTCCACCCAGAAGGCCCCTGGACCGGGGTTTGAACCAGGGACCTGTTCGCTGAGAGGCAGCAGCTCTACCAGTTGCGCCACCGTGCTGCCTGCAAAACAAACATTTGTTCTAAAATTGGACAATTAATGATTGTTAAATTTCAAACAATACTATTGTTTCTCGCAATATTTTCTGAGACAGTTAATCGCACAGCAAAATGTGTTATCGTGACAGGCCTAGTTGTACCATCATTTAGCACTTGGTGTATTTCTTATGCATCACTCTCAGCTACCACACCAAAATTTAGCTCATACAAGCTAAACCCATATTTGTGTTGCCTAAGGTTGAAAAGCTGCGGTGGACACCTTGAATTAGGTTTCTGGGAGTTGTCCAGTGGTTTATGAAATATTCTGCTAAAATGATCATCCGTCTGTCACGGCGATGGACAAT
>NC_056511.1:5551748-5569236 GCF_014905685.2 Nematolebias whitei | reverse complement strand
TTCTTTTTAACAAAAAACGAAGTCCAGATGACATGATTCAACCTTTTGTTGTTGTTATATACCTGGATGACTGAGAAAACAAACTTTGTGTTTTTGAAACCATTAGTGAAAAGGCCAGACTTCAGGGGTATCTGAGGCAGGCTTGAAACACAAGAGTCAGGGTGGCTTCTGGGTAATACCAGATGGCTAGGCCTCAGACTGACGAAGCCTCTTGGATGAGGGGCAAAACGTTTCTTTTTAACAAAAAACGAAGTCCAGATGACATGATTCAACCTTTTTTTGTTAACTAAGCGCTACCTTACATTGTTCCACAATTAACCTGAATTAAATTGTTTTTAATGTTTTAACTGCTCCCTTTTTACGCCAGATGCCCTTCTTGACACAACCACAGACCACCGAGCTACCACAGCCCTCTGTGTGGAGCAGAGAGCTGCTCTCTAGGGTGCCCGGAGGTGCATATGATAGTGCCTTGCTCAAGGACCCAGAGTGGGGCAAATGAGGGTGGAGGCAGGTGTACATGCTTCACCTTTCCCACCCACATTTTGATGCTGTTGGCACGAGGAGTCGAACCGACGACCTTCTGATCAGGCTCACCTTCTCTGCACCACCACTCCACCCTTGGATGGTTTATTACAATGTATTTTAACCTGAAAACACAAATTCAGAATGTAATGGTCTGAATTACACTCTATTATTGATGAAGACCCTGCTGTGTGTTTTAATGATGCTGCTTAATATTCAGGTGACCCAGGAGGACTGTGGTACTGGCCATGGCTCACTGGACCATGACGGGAACAGAACCATTAGGAAGCAAAAAGCAAAGCCTCTTGTAGAACAAGCTCAACAGGCCTTCATGGATCTGTGTTACAGATGCATCAAGCTGCGAGTGCGCGAGGCGTCTGGAGCTCGGCTCACAGAACGGAACAAGACAACAAATTTAGGCAAACCCAACAGACTCGTTGTTGCTGCGGCGCGTCACTTTTCTTCCTCCGCTCTCGTCGTGTCCCTGCTGTCAGGATGAGTGTCAGGCCCTTTGCTCTCCCAGATGTTAGCTGGCAGGAAGAGGCTGCGTGTCTGTCATCAGTCAGGACCGGTGACAGCCACGGCGGCGGCTTGTCACAGCCGCCGCTCCTCGGGTCACTGTCGGTGTCGCCGTCAAGCCTCCGCAATCCCTGCGGCCCCCGCAGACGTGCGTGGACCCGTCGGGCCCCGCAGAAGCTTCAGGTGGAAACGTTTGTACCGAGACCGAGTGGGATGAGAATGCAGATGTGTCAGGTGGATATGA
The DNA here is from genome assembly GCF_014905685.2 of Nematolebias whitei. Lineage (NCBI taxonomy): Eukaryota > Metazoa > Chordata > Actinopteri > Cyprinodontiformes > Rivulidae > Nematolebias > Nematolebias whitei. The sequence continues at coordinate 5,567,951 of NC_056511.1, read as the reverse complement.
TGCCATATTTGTGTGAATGTTGATTTGGAATTCATGCCATTGTTTTCTGTTTGTGTTTTTCCCGTATACTTTGCACTATTTTACCAACTCAAATATCAAAACGTTCATTTTACTCAAGAGATGAGGGCTTTTGCTTTTCATGCTTAACATAATTAACTTTTCCTTCAAAATACTTAAAATACTAGAGATGCACCGATCCGATACCAAACTCGGTATCGATCTCGATATCGAAAACAAACCTTCTGGATCAGGTATCGTGACAATGTGACTGATCCATGACTGGGCAGATCTATTCACTCTCTATGCTTTGTGCTCCGAGTGACATCACGTGCGTTGTTTTTACGTTTGACCAAGCTTGTGAAGCTCTTGGTGTGTTTAAATGTTTAATCTGGTGCAGAGTTTTCAATAAATTTGTAATTCAGAACATTCATGCCTGCGTTTAACAAATGTTTTAAGTTAATTCAGAACTGGGTTTGTAAGCTCAAACATCCAGGCAGACAACAAAAATGGCTAAATCTTGTCATCTTAGATTTAGCCATTTTTATTAATTCAGCACTGCTTTTCTGTATCGGATCGATATCGGATCGGTATCGACAGACATTAAACAACCGATATCGGTATCAGAAGTGAAAAAAATAAAATAAAAAAGTGGATCGGTGCGTCCCTATTAAATACTTCAATTTTTTGCTAAAGATTTTCTTTGAAATCTGCATCAGCGTACCGACTATTTGTCTTACTGCGATACTTTGAGCTGGTTTTAGCCAGCTTTTATTTCTTAAAGTTATCATAAGAAATGATTGCAACATGTCCATATATGAAAGGAGAGTGATCTGAGGGAAAAGGATATTTGTCAATTTATCTGTGCTGCTGATTTCTTATCAGTAAGCTGCTGTATCATACCCATCTGCTCACAACAGACTCATGTTCAGGCTGCTGTTTAATATTTCATATTATATTATTTTATTGTTTAGCTAATATCTTAGATCCTTGTATATTGTTTCTTTTTTTAATACATTATGTTATTGCCATTTTTAGGTATAACTGGGACCTTGAGTACACAATTTTGTTCCACCTCATGTACCAAGTGTGATGGGAACGACGATAAAGAACCTTGAAAGTTTGTCGTTTGTTCCAGCTGACCTCTCTGCTTAAAATAAACCCAAAGGTTGGTTCGTCTTCATCCAGAAGAAGTGTTTCCATCATGCTAACAAACAATGAACAAAAGCAGAAGGCACTGTGTAAACCGTTCCCTTCCAGGTTTCCATAATTAACGTTAAATATAAAGAATAAATAACAAAAAAACAGTCACCTTTCCTTTTCAAATGCACAAAAAAAAAAAAAGTCAATATAGAAACAAGAAGTGATCTTTCTGGTTATATGTATATATGACACATGATTAACGTATAAATCTTTCAAACATAAACAACTCGCACAGGAAAGAAATCGATGGACAACAATGGAACGGAGCACACATTAAAAAAAACAAAGGAGAATGTGAGACAAGAGGCCCAAACCAAGGGCAGCTTAGTGTCTACAAGAACTCTCTTTCTTCAAAAAGCTGCGACTTAAAAACATCAAGCGGCTCTTCTTGTTGGATTGTTGCTTGGGAGCTGGAAAAATGTGTAAAGTGAGTTTGTATTCCCAAAAGGAAACGAAAGGTGAAATACACGGGTCAGTGCTTCACAATTCTGCTTTAAAATTTAATGAGGCTCAAAAAAAAATGACCTTTTTACTTTTATTAAAGAGAAAATCATATATAAATGTATAAAGAAACACTATAAAGAGATTCTAATAAAGTGTTTATTACATGCTCAGATAAATAATGCATGATACATATATTTAAAAAAACTGTCAATTTAACCTTCAGGTGATCAATCAGAGTGTAGGTGTGCTGAAAAGAAACAAAAACAAGCCCAAAAACAAACAAACAAACAAAACAAGAACTACGCAAGACAAAAGTCACAACTAGCTAAATGCTAGCCGAAAGTAGCTAAACGCTATCTAGATACTAAAAGTATTAAAATGCTAACGAAAAGTAGCACAACTTTAATTAAAGCTAAAATTATATTTAAAATAACATCTGAAAGCTAAAAGTATTAAAGTGGTAATGTAAAGCAAAATGCAGCTAAAGGCCAGCCGAAAGGCCAAAACACTCCAACACTAGCTAATAGGTAAAAGCAGTAAAACAGTAGCTAAAAATAATTGTAACAAAGTACTAGTAAAGGTTAAAAGTAGCTAAACATAAGCTAAATGTAGTTCAACACCAGCTCCGTACAGCAAAATTTAGACAGCAGCCAAAATATTAACAGGCTAGCTAAAAGTAGCACATGGCTATTAGAATATGTCAGTAGGCTTTCTGAAACTTAAAAGATAGCTAAAATCTGAAGTGGCAAAAAGCTTTTTAAAACTTTCAGTAGGCGAGCTAAGTCAAGCTTAATGTAGCCGAAAGGTAACAGAATAGTGGCTAAACCACAGCTAAACCTGCACCATTTTACACATTAATATGAACCAAAAGCAATAAAAATGTAGTAAAAATAAATTAATACATTTCAGTTGGAGAGAAATAATTCAATTCAAATTCAAAAATACTTTATTAATCCCAGAGGGAAATTAAGTGTTGTCGTAGCTCATCATCCTGGTTTCATTCAGGAGTTGTTATCGATGCTGATGGCTGTGGGCAAGAAGGATCTCCTGCAGTGAAGAATCTGGCCACAGATACCGATCTGTCCACCTGGACCCAACGTGCTGTCAGATCCGGCGGGCCTCTCGGTCCACCTGGGCAGCAGGACTGCCTGAATGCTGGGCAGAATTCCTCCCTGAGCGATGACCACTCCTTCCAGCAGTCTGCTGAGCTCCTCGTCTCCACTGACAGACAGCTGAAGGCGCTGGGGGATGATCCCGGTCCTCACGTTGTCACAAGCAGAGTTTCTCACCAGCTCCAGGATCTCGGTGGTCAGGTACTCGAGCACGGCCGCCAGGTTGACGGGAATTCGTCCACGGCACCTCCTTTTCAACTCAAATGGGATTTGGGGCTGTAGTTGAGATATGTGAGCTTTTGTGATGTTAATCAGCTGCTCCTGGTTGTTAAAAAAAACCCACCTTGTTGTCATGGTTACGCATCATAACAAATGCCCAAAAGTAAAAAGGTTTCAGTAAAAATCCTTCCAGCTGCACAGCATCCGATACCAGAGGAAGTAATCATCCGAAAAAATCGATTTACTTCCAGAAAAAGGAGGAATTAAAGTTTCCAAACGCAATAACTCAGAATGAGCTGCTCCAACATGCAGCCATCCCGAGCAGCGCAATTCTAGAACTACAATTTAAAATTAAATTTAAATTGTATTTGAATTAAATTAAAGTGATCACGAAACACAAAATTAATCAAACCGTTCAATTAAAGTTAAATTAAAGTGATTAAATTAAATTTAAACGCCATTAAAAATTTTAAATGAATAAAACAAAAAGGAAAATGAAGATGTGCTGCAGAGGAACAACCCAACATGTAAAAAAAACTGCAGGACGTTGTTTCGACTTTTCTTCAGCTGTAAAATCCAAATGTTTTATGGAGGAAAAACAAACTGGAGTAGACGCCATGAAGAACTAAATCTGCTGAAGTTTAAGAAACATTTTACAGAAAGGCAAACCGGAGCTTTAAAAATAACCCATCTGTAATGTTTGTAGTGTATAGAAAACCCTCCATGTTGCTTCCAGAGCTTTTATCAAAGTCTACACTGCTTTTCATTGACACTTAAAAGCTTCTTTTTCACTGCGGGGAGGGGTGGGAACATTTGAAACTGGCACTGAAATGTTTCCCCAAGACAGCAGGAAAAAGCAAACGGGAGACGTGAGAGCTAAGCCGGCGGTGTCAACACGAAACTGTCCATACTAATGACTTCCCGCAGGGAGTTTCCACTTTTTCCGTGCCCGTTGTCAGCGAAGTCGTGCATTTAACTGCACGGGAACGTTCTCACTTCCGCTCCCTGAAAGCGTTCGACAACCCATTTCCATTTTGATTTACAGCTGAAACAACGGAAAGTTTTCTGTCCGAGTGTGTTTCTGCTGCCGGGGTGCAGTTCAGAGGCACTAATCAGGAGCAGCGTAACAGCAGGGGGGCTTGGACCAGTCTGATCACGCTGATGGGCTCATTTATTGAATGTGCTCAGGGTTATCATAACTCATCCACGTCAGGCCGACAAACCTCAGTGTTTTATCTTCAATCTCATTTTCTGCCTTTTGATTTTTCTCCCTGTGCCTACATTCTCATCTTCCTCTTTATTTCAGCGGTTTCTCCTTCTCTCTTCGTTCCAGTCTTCATCGGTCACACGCTCATTGCTGTTCCTTCTCTCTTCCATCCCCTCTTTTCTAGTCAAATCACTCACCTTCATTTCAGCAACCCCACTTCTTCCTCTATCGTCTCCTCCCTTCATTTTAATGTCCATCCTTCCTGAAAAGCGATGGACCAAGGGCATGCTGGGAAGACGGCAGCGTGGTGTAAAGAATTTCATGCCATCCAACTCTCTCCTGCCAGAGTTGGGTTAAAAGTGCTTTTCTTTGACTGATGCATGGCTAATACGTCACAAAAGAAATTAATCACCGGCTCTAAAGGCACATCGTGAACTGCAGCTGGTTGTGTGGGTGGACTCATTTGAGCAATGAAGTCAAAATAAACTTTCTGGACTCCTAAATAGAATGAAACAGGACTTCTTTTTTTTATTTCACAGAATGCTGTGGCAAAAACACCAAAGCATCAGTTATAACTCAACCAACCAACCATATGAAGCTAACATCCATCCAACCATCCATCCATCCATCCATCATCTTTACTTGCTTCTTCTTTTTTTGGATAGCAGGGGTCACTGGTGTCCATATCCAGCCATCACTGTGCGAGAGGCGGGGCTGGACAGGTCACAAGTCTGAAGTTAACATTTGGTGTGATGGTAGCTGAGCGTCATCCCCATCACATATTTGGAGCACAAACTCATCGTTTAATGTTTTGTGGTTGCTGTTTTTTTTTTTTTAAAACATTGCTTTCAACTCCAACAAAGTTAAGTCAGGTCCTCTGGATGGTTGCTTTTTTGGTTGAAATGTTTCATCTTTCATCTAAAGGACAAACTCAGACAAACAAACTCAGACCCACAAACAGTACCTTACATAGTCGGCCAACCAGTTGGATAGTGATAAGATAACTTTGTTGGATTTTTTACTTGGATTACTGAGCATGAACTTTGATGTTTTGAACCACTTGGCCATGGCTGCCTCAGAGGAGTCAACGGGGAAGAAGGCAGACTCCAGAGACCATCTTATCACCATCAAACTGGTTGGTCCACTGTGTGAGTGTGCTGCTTGTGGGACTGAGTTTGTTGTGGCTCCTCGGACTGAAGAAGTCCTTTGGATAAAAGATGAAACGTTTCAACACAAAGAAATCGTCCAGAGGACCTGGCTCAACTTAGTTGGATTTTTTTACCTGGATTATTGAGCTTTCAACTATTTGAGTCAACTCTATCTGCTTAGTGCTTTTATTTTTAAATGTTTTGCTTCTCATTCAAAGAGTTAACTCCACTCAAATCTGAAAGGTGTGGAGGTTTAAGCTCATAAATCACTCGCAGGCAAAATAGAGCTGAAGGGCCAGATCAGCTCTCGAGTCATCTCAGCTCGGCCCTCAACATCATCAGACAAAAATAAAACTTTAAATAAATGAACAAAAACCAGGATTTAAGACTGGAGCCTGGAGGCAAGTAAAAGCAAGGTCTATACTTTTATTTTAACCAGTTTACAGAATGATGGGATTAAAAAAAAAAATTAAAAAAAAGCCTAAAAATCAATTAACCAAGTTTTTTATGGTTCTGATGACTTTTATAGACACGGATGATGTGTTGTCAAGAAATGTCTGAGTTGACGGTCACATGTGTTATCATACAGGCACTATTTTTATTATGCTCAAAAACTCTTGTTTTATTTGACCAAGTATGGAAACAAAATTTAGGGACGTGTGATATATCTGCCAGAAAAAGGCATTCATATTCATATTAATACATTGAACAATCTACAAACAATTAATAACCTTTATTTAACCATTACATCCCATCGAGATCACTGATTTCTTTTGCAAGGGAGGCCTGGGCCTGAAGGCAGCCGAACAATTCAACAAACGTTACTGTAAATTGCGTCGTTTTGCAGATGATGCAGTGATGTATATGAAAGCTACAGGTGTTTATTTTAAAACTTGGTGGGTGATATGCATTCCTTCCAGAAAGGCTTTAATATTCAAAGAGTTTTTAGGATGTGCATACAGATGGCTGTAAACTCAGAGTAGGCTATATAGTAATATGTCTAAAGGCTACGACAGTCAGTATTAGTGATTTAAATTAATTTTCTGGCAGCCGAGGTGGTTAATTAGTAACAAGGTGACATGCATTGTTTCAGGGATCGAACAGCTGACGTTCTGCAGTGTTTGGACCATCAGCCGAAGTGAGACCTGTGCAGCAGTCACACGGGGTTAACTACGGCCTGTGTCAAGGGTTAGATGGCTTTTTGAGATGGATTTGGCCTGATTTTAGGTTCTGATATGCAAATCAACAGAATAGAAAGAAACTGATGAATTACTGGGTGTCCGGGGGCAACAGGTCACCTATCTTGGCATCAAAGTCTGTTAATAAACAAAAACAAACAACAAAAACAACAACCCACTCGCTCCAGTCCTGGTATGGTTTGTTTAAAGGTTCTTGTTGCAACGTCATGAAGATCGGTGAAAGAAACCATAAAGTAACAAAATAAAAAAGCACCATTTTTTTGTATCCATGGTTGATGCGCCTTCAAATAACTTGTAAGCAAAATGTGTGGCCGGCTGCCAACTACCATAGGCATTTGTTTACTTTAAAAAACAGCCGAAGTGACTGAAAGCAGGTCAGTAATGATGACGACGGTGGAAAAGCTGTGCAGGTTGGAGAAGTCTGTCAATTTTGATGTACTGGAATATATTTATCAGATTTGTTGAGGAAAGTTTGCAGATAAATGGAGTGCATATACTCACATTTGAGAATTACCTTTGAATATATCTAGAAAACTACTGGAGTAAACTCAAACTGCATTTAATACATTAATATTTATGTTCGAGTCCATAGATTACAACACGTCCCTTTAAAGTGCACATATTTGAGTCCACCGTGTCATTATGATGCCAGAAAGCCTAAATTTAAGGTCACAAGCGACCTGTTTGTGACGTAACTGGACATTTTATAATCCACTTTCTACTTTATTTGACAGCCGCATAGAAAGAATGAACAGCTTTGTTGTGCTAATGCTGAAAGGAGCGAAGAAACCACATTCAGACCCTGCACCTGCTGCACTCAGTGGGGTTCAGCAGAATTAACTGAATAATTACCTTCTGCTCTCTGATCAGCTGTTTAGTTTGTTGTTTACGTCAAATTATGAGCGGGTTTTAACCAGAAGTGCAGCTAATAAGTCTGAAACGAAGCTGCTTGTTTTCTAGCAACAGAAATAAACAGAGATAATTTGTTTTGGCATCTGGAAATAGTTTTTGAGATGGTTTTATTAGTGTTTTAGTTGGCTGGTTTTATGCTGCTGCTCTTCCTGTATCCTTCTAAACAGTTATTGCTGTGCTGTTAACTAACAGGTCAACAAGTGACACCATGAGATTTTGAAGGTAAGAAAACCTTGAGGAAAAAAACAATCCAGTTTTATAGTAATAAAACAAAAATGAACAAATGATTTTAGTTTAAAAAATGCAGTTAATATTACTTTTACTGCCAAATAAACATTACATTTTACCTAACAATGCTTAAATTATGTATATAATAAAGGTATAATAATACTTAGTATAAAATGTAATGCACAAACATGGAAGAGAACTCACGTAAACATGTGGAGTCTGTTTTAAATCAGTTTATCCAGCTCTCCAGTCAAATTTTAAACCATTACCTGATCAACTTTTAAAAATCAAGGCTCTTATTATTATTTATCCTCAAGTGTTGAAAACAAATTTAAAGTGTAAACCTTATTTAAATTTAGTGTCAACTAAAACATCAGAGGTAATTAACCATTTTATTTAGATTTTTTTTTTTGTCAAGATTTGAAAGTACTATAATTTTGGGACTATTGAGTGCACCTGAATATAAACTGCACCCACCAAATTAATAATAATAATAATTTTGTACATACATCGGCCTCTCTCGTTTATGAGCCATGGGTGTCCATGTTGTAACAAGAGATACATAAAGAGAAACATTTTTTAAACTTTTAATTAAATACATACTGGTATCACAAATACGTACAGTAAATGTTTACTTTGTTGTTGTTTTGAGCAGTGCCTGTAACACAGCTGGTTAAAAATACATAAATAAATAAATATAGTAGCCTTCTAGGAAGTCATCGAACACAATCTTGATCTTCCTCCTGCAGAGGATGTTTTAACGCTGCTCCGCTGTCAGGATCTACTGGCAAAACTTGCTCTGGGCATGCGGTCAGTTTTGGTAAACGATTTCTCGCCGCCAGCCGTCCAAGCCTCCCAGAGAGCTTCGAGTCCACATTAGTGCACGATTCACGCTTATTTTGAGCGGCTGCAAATACTTCGCTATGCCCCCAGGGAGGGGAGAACGGGGGGGCTCCTCCTTCCCCGTTTCACTGGTCCACTGTGGCCTGTTCTGTAATTGTATTAGTCAGATTTCTTCAGGGATGCACATTATTGGATTTTTGACCGATATCCGATTTGATGATATGTTAAAACTTATTTGGCCGATAACCGATACCGATATTTTATAAATGTTCCTTTGTCAGAACATAACCCTCTTATTTAGGCTTATTTGCTACAAAAATTGTGTAACAGCTGTAAGAGCTGCCGACATATATTCAGTAACAGCCATATGATATACATAGCACTTTGACTTATACGAAATGAAAAGTGTTAAATATTATTTATTAGCATTAGTCACCTGCGATGCTGTCTCACCTGTGGAGGTTTGTTCCAGGTTCCTATAGCTGCAGTGTGGGATCCTCTGCACTCCTGTGCATGAAGGACAGTCTTTTTAAGTTCAAAGTTTTTGTCTATCCATTGTTCTGTAAGACTAATCATGCTAACGAGGCTAACACTTGATGTCTAAATGTCTGTGGTAAAACTCACCCAACAAGTCGTGCTATCGGCTGTTAGCTTCTCAATGACGTCAGAAATGACGGCTTCTAACTCGAGTAGCTCGAGTAACTTGGTTAACGTTACGTCAGAAAAAACATCTCCGACTGGGGACGATGTAGCGAGGCTAACGTAGTCCATAAATCTTCGGAATCCGACATCCTCACCAACGAAAAAGAAAACTTCCACAAAGCAGACATTTTGGATTTTCCTCTCCGCCGTGAGATCGGGTAAGCGCACGTGACGTCATCGCGTTGTGCTGCCGCTGCAGGCAAAAACAGCGCCTTTTATATCTGTGAGTTGTTTAAATGGAATGGCCGGTATTGAACTTTAACGCTAATATCAACCGATACCATGCCGAAAATATCGTGCATCTCTAGATTTCTTTTTAACCTTTATTTATACAGGTAGTCTCACTGAGTCACGAGGACTCCCCTCAAGAGAGATGTGTATTGGACAGCTCTGTGAGCACCCAGCTGTGATGAGGCTAAATGTTTTTGGCGGCATGAAGTTCGTTAGCATGTTCAAAAAAAACAAACAAAAAAATCCATAATTTAGCTGCAGCATTGTATAAGCCGTGGTGTTCAAAGTGTGTCAAAAAAGTAGCGGCTTATAGTCCAGAAATTACGGTAAATGTACCAATATTACTTCTTCTCTGCCGTTCTGCTCTTTGAAAAGTAATTTTAAAAGTCTGACTAACTGATGTTAGTAGTTCATTGGGTATTAGTATTCGTAGCGAACCTGCAGCATCGGGCTGCGTTTATTTCACCTGCTAACATGCTAACAGCTGCAGCTTGTTGCTAATGTTTGTTTTAAATGAATACCATGAAAACGAGAGACGGGTGTTACTTCTCTGACAGACGAGCCAAAACTGAATGGCCTATTTACTGGATAAAACAGCCAACCAGTAACGCTTTCTGTTTTTTCCCCAATAAGTACAAACGTTTAGAGGCCAACGTCTACAACTAAACAACAAGGAGCAACAAGTCAGGTAACGAGGGGGGGGGGATTAAAAACACGACCAGTCTGTCATCTTGTTTTAACTCATTCAACTTTAACTTTCTGACTGTGCACACCTTGAAACCAGTAGCGGCTCCACGACTGCTCGAGCACGCAGTGTACGCTGTGGTGTTTGGGTAATTTCACGTGTCCGGGCTTTCTTCAACAACTGTAGTTATCTTTTCTTTATGTGTATCAGTGCCATGAAGGCAGTGGTTGCCACATGCCGTTTCACTTGTTTCGACATCTACGATGGAGTAATTCAATGCGCTGAGAGCACTCTCTCCCACCTCGGTGGCAGACTTCACACAGTCGGTGTAAACTCTCTGAAGTTCTCCCAAACAACAGATGCAACTGCCTGAAACGTCGTCCGCCGAGAGCGGGGGAAACCAAAAGACGACGAGGCTGCAGGCTGGAGGCGAGCGTGCTCTGAAACAGTGGAGGTTAAACGCAAACCGTTAAAATCTGTTTTAATTCCCTCCCTCGTCACCTCGCTGACGCTCACGAGCTTCACGTCTTCCAGCAGCGGGACACGACGGCGGTGCTGCAGGGACAGCAGGTCAGGGGGCGTCCCCGTTGCCTCATCTTATTTGCGCCTTCTCCGACTCCCCGTGCTTCAAACACATCAGCAGAGTGCATGTTCCCCTGAGCCGAGTGCGATGGTGTTCCATCTGGTGACCTTTAGCAGAGAGGTGAGGCGGCTGCAGGGCAGGCAGTTACTGCGGGCTGCCTTACATTTACCTCCTGCTCTGCTGCTTCTTTTACTCCAACATGAAGACTGAGATAAAAGCTCCGTCAGTCGGCGCCGGAACGCCATTTCCAAAGATTCACTCCATCTGCATCCCTCTTGGAGTTGAAACATGAATGCAGCAATAATTAAAAATAAATAAATAAAACACTCAAAGCTGCTGCTTTATTCTCGGATCTATTGATTTAGACTGACAACATTACTGCCTAATAATAAGTCCAGAAACTAGAATAATTTAAAATAAATTTGGAAAGTGCATACATTTCCCAAATACCTCAGTAATAATCTAGAACTACATTGTGATGTATAAATGGCACATGAAGTGAAAAAAAAAGACTAAAATAAATGTTAAAGCTGCTGTCACCATGGAAACTGCACACCTTTGTTGGTCACTCCCTGGCTGACGCTGTGCAAAAACTAAAGTTTTAAAAGATCTGGAGCTGCTAGTTGCAGATGGTCACGCATGTGATTCTTTATGAGTCTACACCGATTTGTGTAGGAGAAATAAATTAAAAAGTTTCTTCCCTTCCAGGTTTAAAGAGAACATTTTGAGCAAAAATGTAGCAATCGGTGGAAGCTTGAGTCTCTGCACACCGAGGGATTTGATAAAGCAGTGAGGCATGCTGAGTGAAAGAAGACACAAATGTCGACATTTTGATGTAACATTTGAATACGTATCAAAAAGAGATGTGGGAGAAAGAAAGGTTTGTTTCCAAATGCTTTGACGTTTCAACAACCGTTTCCCTGTTGAACATTTTGTGGTAAAATCAGTAAAAAAGCTGCAACATTTAAACAGTAACATGAGTCCAGTCTCATAAAATCCACTTTAAATAAACTTTAAATGTGCTATACAGCTCCATCAAGTGCCAACAATCAGCTTTTTGGCCAAAATCCTATCAATCTTTGAATTATTTTGCATCTTTTGGTCTACACTGTGCAGCAGACCACCATAAAGTCCAAACACACTATTACTGATTGAGCTGCACAGTTTGGTTATAATTTGCATGACTTATTTCAAAGTTGCACAACTAAAGGACAATGAAGTTACCCGAACAGTAACAAGGATGCTTCAACGTCTACGCACCAAATTCAAAACCACAAACAGCCACTACATTAGCAGCGCAAAGCGTTTTATCACAAATAGTTTGATCTTAATTCAGATTAAGTCATTAAAAGGTAAAGCACTTCTTATAGGTTGCCAGGAGCTTCAGATCAGTGGCTGTTGAACGCTAAGCTGTAGGGCGTCCGTTATGAAAGCAGTCTAGACTACCATTACTCCAAATTCGATCAGACTTCAACTGATGCTTCTCCAAACTCGATTCAATCAGTCAGATTTCCATAAACAAATTATGGCATGTCGAGTCTGAAAAACAAATAAATCATGCTGCTGTTTTCAGGCTCCGATGCACAGGTTGGACGGCTCGCAGGTGCTCATCAACGTCGCTGTGAACAGACCTCTTGTACAGAAGCAACACGGCGTTCAGAGACAATAATAAATTAGGCCATTTATTTAAGGACTGCTGCAATCATAGTGAAAAAGGTTGTAAATGTTATTGCATGTTGGGGATCAAGTGGAGATTTCCCTCCGGATCAACAAACCCTTCATCTCCACACATGCATCAATCTGTCCATCTAGATGAGTAAGACAGCTTTTCTAATGATTTTTTTGTATTAAGGTCCAGCAAGCACGACCAGACAAGTCCAAATTAACGTGAACGGTTCATGCAAAGACAAAAGAATCTGTTGGGGGGGGGTTCAGATCATTTCAGTTTCTGGTGAACAAACAAAAATATGAGACGTGATCTTATCTTAATGCACAGCTAACAGAAAAATAAGCTTTTAAAATCACATTTGAAAATAAACAATGAAAACATCTTCTCCTGCTGCTGTTCAATAGTTAGAAGAGAGTTCAAATTAGAGTTATTTAAAAGCGTATGGCATCAGTTCAACATTTAATACCTTTAAAGCTGATCACAACGTCAGTAACTATGTAATCCATAATATAATTATAAGCTGTCCCTCTAGTTACTATAAAACTGTACAAACTTTATAAAAACAAATAAAAATGCTGCTTGAAATGTAATTTTCTACTCGTGCAGCTACTCTTTGAGAAGACTCCAGCATGGGAGCATGCGCCTGCAGACACATCGCCACATTTTGTAGCTGGTTTTAATGAAAGGAGCCGTTTATTTTCAAAGTAAAAGTCAAGCTGCTGAAAATGAGCTAAAAGGCAGTTAGTTGAATAGTTCATCTGGAGAAGTAAATGTTCTGCACTCGCTGCAGCGTGACTGTAATGAAGGAGATCGACCAGTTGTTGAAAACTAATTTAGCAGCTGTGAGGTCTTTTGTGTGCATTTCTTTCCTAGTTTTAGTTGTCGGTTGGTTTTTTTTTGCAAAAGAGTAATAATGATCGTTTATTGTTGACTGGCACTGCCAGGAGAGTTTACACGTGTCCCGTTTGTCTCCCTCATCACGTTGAAGGATCTAATCACCTTTTCTTGTTTTTCTTTTTCTTATTTTTTACTGCACCAGAACTCTTTGTTCGCAGACTGCTGACCCGCTCAAATTTCCTCCAAGACGAAGAACTAAAATGGGAGAAGGAGTCTTTAGATGAGTTTCTCCGTCGTAGAACCAGCTGACCGTCTGGTTCTGGATCTGAGACACAAGAGGTCGACCAGTCGAGTTGCATTCGGGCCCAAAAAATCCGACTCGACCCGGCCCCAGCCCGTAGCTATCATTTCTGAACCCCACCCGACCAGAAGAATTAACAGTAATTACAGCTCCGAACCTGACCCCCCCACCCCCCCAAAAAAATTAAGCTTTGACTGCTTATATAGTTATTAATAGTTGGCGGATGAGCTGAGAGGGTGTTTGTCTTTTCATGGCCGTCAAAGTGCATTAAAACCCTGTTTCTGCCTGCATTCTGCATTATTCAGACATGGACCCTGCTCTGACATGTCTGCTTTGGGATCTCACATGTTTGGGTCATCGTCCGCGCGCGCCCACTGAGTGCAGCGGCTGAACGTCCATTTGGGTGATGGCAGTCCCATCTGAATGAAGCTTAACCAAACTTTGACATCTTTCAAGGCCGGTTAGGTTGCAGTCAAATGGCCACGTGTGGCTGGTGATTGTTTGACAAGCCATGTTGCCATATAATTGGATGTATGGCAAGCCATATTACCATATAATTGGAAGTATGGCAAGCTGTGTTGCCATATAATTGGATTTGTATGACAAGCCATGTGCCATATAATTGGATCGCCAGCTGTTCGGGTCCACTGACGCAATCAAAAGCCCGACACCGACCCGGCCTGCCCATTCAGCACATTTTACAGCTTGGCGTGGCTCAAATGTGGGCGGGGCTTTGGGGCCGAGCTTCGGGCCCAGGTTAGAAATGACAGCTTGATCAATTAGTGAGTTTTTCTGTGACTCATGTCAATCTGATGTACAGTGTAGATTTATTTAAGTCAATATGTATTTTTATTTATTTTTTTTACAAAAAATTATTATAATTCTCGACTTACATAACCATATAACTATTACTCATAAGGACTTGTATACACACAAAAAAATTATTCTAGAAGAACCTTCTTGCTTTAAAACAATCAGTCATGGCTACAATAAGCTGGTGTTACCATTTTATAAACATGACGCCATGAAAAGCTAAACATCCCACGAACCACTGGACAGATCTTAATGATTAGATTTATTTATATTTACAACTGATTAACCTGGTTCAAGACGGCCACCACAGTTAACCAATTTTAGAAAGAGAGAAATAGTTAAACTTCTGTTATTTTATCTAAAACGATATTGAGCTAAGCTTTGGCTGTTAGTAGCTGAACGTTATCTCCAACGCATAACGTAGCATAATTAAGCATTCCTTCCAAGAATTGCTGCTTTTTTTATTTTAATTTTAAATTGACTGTTAATATGTCCAAATTTATTTTTACTTGTGGTTTTTTTGTTTTAAATGTACTTTCAGCTTTTATTACCATTAACCTTATTATTTTTCTTTCCTAATTATTTTTACTGGAATTTTTTTAAATGATTTATTTTTCAATTTTTGTTTAATTTCTATTTTGTGTCTGTTTTGTGAAGCTCTTTGAGTTTACTTTTGTTTTAAAATTACAAATTCAAGCTGAGGTGAAATTATTATAAAATGGTGAATAAATATAAACACAAGAAGGTGAAGAAGGTGTTGGACGGACATTTAACCGTTTTTTAAAAACGATTTTTAGCTTTTAATATACTTCATAACCTTTCCAGATCTTGTTATTAAAAAAAAAAACTTAGACATTTTCAATATTTTCTCTAAACAATTAATACCACTCTCTATATATTTAGAGCCTTCTAATTCATTTTTGTGCCTTTACATGTATGGAATATATGAACAGCTTGAATAATTCATGGTGTGGCTTGAAAAAAAAAAAGTCCTGTCCGACCTCTGCTGCATTACAAATGTGGGCTCAGGTGTCGGCACCATATTCAATATTAGCCAGAGCATTAGCTGACATCCTCCAAAAACCAAGGGCTCAAAGCTTTAAATCAGCGCTGCAGTCTGACCTGTAAACACAAAATGTGACTTCGCTCTGCTGGTTAGGAGCAACAGATCATCCTGGCTTAACTTAGACAAATAACTCCCCCTCATTCGCTCTATCTGCTTCAGGCAGCTTTAGTCAATATCCAGTTCTTCTGTTCCCACTTAGTCTCCTCCTCCATCATGCTCAGCCCTTTTCTGTCATTGTTCTCGTCTCCCCTCTTCATCAGAGAGCTGCTGGCTGTATCGACGAGCAGCTCTCTGATGAGTGTGAATACTTTGACAAATTATCTGCCACAAGTGATCCAAATCCCGTCTTTTTTTTACATGTTTCGGTTAGTAAAAGTGGTAATCGGGCTCCCGCTCCACATGAGCGACCTAGCTTTTTGCCACTTCGCTGTATTTTATCCCTAAAATGAATAAATTAGCGTCATTCTCGATGGGTTCTGCAAAAAGCTGACACTGACCGCCGCCGTGTATCAGCTGCAGCCTGTCCGGCTCGGCACAAACGCAGAAGCACCGATGCACTAACGCGTCAGCTTAATGAAATTAGACAGCGCAGTTAGTGACGCCGCTTTGTCCTTGTTCATTTGTGGCACCGTTCCCGCCCCACACGGCCTGCTCAGCCCTGCCAGAGCCAAGGGATCAGGATATTGCTAATCGCTCACAATACAGGGATTAGCAGGCCAGAACAATAAGGTCTAAATGTCAGAGCCCAGCACCTGCCCTTCTTTCAGACAACAGTCAATGAGCAACAGGTTGTTGGAAACGACC
>NC_056511.1:5530767-5551648 GCF_014905685.2 Nematolebias whitei | reverse complement strand
GGGGGGGGGGGCAGCGATAAAGACCTCTGGAAAGAGCACAAGATTGGCTAACAGTAGTCTGACCTGCAACTTACACAGAAATCTAAACATAATCTTATACATTTGGTACGTTTAACAAAGGGGTCAATGTTTGCTACAGGGGCAGCTGTGGCTGAGTGGTTAGAGCAGTTGTCCTCCATTGCGAGAGTTGGGGGTTCGAGTCCACCAGCAGTCACATGCTGAAGTGTCCACGGGCAAGACACTGAACCCCTCATTGCCTCTGATGTGTGTCCCATCGGTGTTTGAATGTGGTAAAGCTCTGATTAATATTTGTAGATTTACAGTAGAGTGCTGTATGAACGGGTTAACGAGGCCACAGACTGTTGTGAAGAGCTTTGATTATCTTGACAAGATAGTCTGTTTACCATTTACCATAAAGCAAAGCAGCAGAACCTTCCACCCGGAGTTTAACGAACCAAACGTTTTACTTTAACCTGAACATGCAAAGTGCAAAGGTCTCAAATAATCCTTTATTTTGTTGTATTTTCCAAACCAGCAGCGGCTGATCGTCATGTTTTAAAGTGGTGTTATTTAACACTTCTCCAGGTTTTCTGAAGGTCTTTCCAAGCTTTTCCAAAGACTTTACTGGTCTTTTTGCTTATTTTCAGTCCAATACAAGATTATTTTTATCTCCTTTTTTTTAATTATTTGTCAAATTCGTTACTCTGATCAAGAACTTATTCAGAAATGACAAAAGCTCCTAAACTGAAATAAAAAATAAATAGATGAGTGTCATGTAGACACAACAAAATATCTCTGCAAAGAACCCAATTTATATCGTCTCTGCTGGCACTTTGATACCAGTTTGTCATAAAAACATAATTTGTTCTCATTTTTTGTTGTTGAATAAAAACAATAAAATAAATAAAAGATGATGCGATTTAATAGAAAATGTATTTCAGCTCCAATAACGTGATTTTTTTAAAAGCTACAAACTAAACAGAGTAGATATCCTGAAGGATGTTGCATCTCTTAGGTCTCGTGTCAGGTCTCTGCTGAGTGAATTTATAAAGACACGACTTAATATTACTTATCTATACATCTTTTGGATCTGAAACCTCTTTGGTCCTCCAGTTATTTAATTTATTTAAAGCCTAAAACACGTTGTCAAATACAAACAAAACCAGAACATGAGAGTAAAAGCAGCCAAAGCACAAATAAAATGTTAAAGGTCATCGAGGAAGCTTTAAAAGCTATTGATCCAGACTGCTTTTAAAAGAATGAAAGAAAATAAGGCTCCTTAAAATAAATAAATAAATAAATAAATAAATAAAGTTTAAATCTTTGGCACAGTACAGTACTTTTAACACAATTTTACATAAAATTGTTGTCAGAGCCGCTCAAAACAAAGAGACAAGGGGTCAGCAAACAAAAGGAATTGGCTTGATGCGTCAGAAACAACAAGGTATGTGTTTGTTTAGTTGTTTGTTTGTTTTTTGTTAAGATAAGCTGAAGATTTACAAACAAGTACTCATCTTAATGTAAAACAAGAAGACTTGAGGGAAGACGGCAGGTTTGGTTTGATGTGAAGTTACAGACTTGTGACGATCGGTAGAGACGATGATTTAGGTCGATATGGATGTCTGGGGATATATCGTATTGGTGATACTGGTCCCATTACGTGCCGAAATAAACAAAAAACACAACAAAGCCATACTTGTACAGTGTATCCAGCAGAGGGCGCATGCAGACTACTGTCAAGTCATGGCCGTTCACTTTAAGTTTCACTTTCAGCACAGACGAAGCAGCGAGCAAAACTGTGTAGAGCATTTTACTGACCAGAGCACGGTAAGTTTAACTGATCTGTAAAATAAATCAATAATAAATTATCTTCAATCCTCCAACCCGCTTGTCATTAGCTACGTGTCTCTCAAGATAGCAAGCTAACATTTAGACAACCTAGCATATTGTTGCCTTGTAAAACTTTACCCAGAAAAATAAATCCAACGCAGAGGTCACATATATCAGTGTTAGTAACGTTATCTTTGTCGCCCTTAATAAAATGCATTATTTATCTAAAATCCTAACGTCTCTGCAAAAAATAAATACAATAAATTCTGCTGTGGTCAGTACGATTTAGGCCTTCACCATATGTGACTGTTTAATCAATGAACAGGGAAGGTGTTTCTTTGCTCAGTTTATATGTTTGTAACACACTTGATAACTTTATGGTGAATAGTGGAGGATAGAAAATGTGAACGCACGTTAGGAAGACAGTTTTTATGGCCAGTGCACCACTTATGAATCTCTGTGGGACAAATTAAAGCATGGATCTGATTAGTTTAGCTTCGTGATTGCTAACAGCTGCGCTAAATAAACAAGCCCTGCTCCACTTGCTGTTTTTTTTTTTAGATTTTTGGGAATGGACAAAGCTAAAAAAAAATTCCAGCCATCGGTTATCGGCGATCACCTGCCCCCTCCCAATATTGACGATAGCCAAAATTTCCATATTGGTCGGGCTCTAATACAAACTACATTTATTGTTCACTCTGAATGTTGGAATGGTTGTTCTTTGTTATGAGTAATTTTAATGTTTCCATTTCTGTCCTACTATATTTTCAAATGGTTTTCATATTTACAATCAGTTTTTCTTAATCATTGTCTTCTGAATATTATGCCTTCGCTTCTTCCAGGTTCTAATAATCATTTGTCCCAGTCAAGACGGTATTAGCGAGTGTACTTTCATACCAAAAGCACAGGTTTTTCCAGAGCCAGTCCTTCACTGTGAACAGAAAAAAGAAAACCCTAGCCTTGTAATAATGTAGCTGAACTCAAGAGGAAAGTTGAAGTCTTCAGTTACTGGCAGCGTTTGAAGCAAGAAAACACAATTTGAGGAAATACATTTAGTGTTTATTTATGCTTTGCGACCCTGCCAGTAAAAGATGAACACTTCACTTTCAAAGATGCCACATGTCTGTTTCTCCCTCTTCAGTATTTTTTTTTCCCAATTTTTGAAACTTGACCAAAATTGGCCTTGGCACAGTGCAGTAATTGTCTCACCAGTGCCATCCGAGGCACTACAAATGCCTCCTGCTAGCTGCTTCGCCTACATCCAAGTGCCTCTTCCGTCTCAGTAACGCTCAGCCTAATCTTGTAAGAGCAGACTGCTCTCAGCCAACCACAGAACCGTAGGTCTGCTTTCACTTTATGATTAAAGGAGATGGCTTCATGGAAAAGGGAGAAAAAATCCACCAACGCCGTTATCAGGAGAAGGTGATTCAAAGAGAGGTCAAAAAGTAGATTTTTTTTTTTTAAAACAAGTGGGACTGAGCTCCTGCAGGCTGCCACGTCTCACAGAAGAAGCTGGACACAAAGGACACTTTAATAAACCAACGATTGCCTTCAGTTCCAATCATTTGGCAAATGAGCTCTGTGAAAATAGTCCTCTAAGGTACGAGATAGTCCATGTTCAGAATGTGACTGTGGTAGTTCAACAGCAACAATTTTAACAGTTAGTTCTGCGCATTAGAAAAAAATAAATATATATATTACAGGTCATGATCAAAAATTTAAACCTAAAAACCTTCAACTGAAGTTTTTTTTTTTTTGGGTCAGTAGAGTGGAGTTTAGTGTGACAAATTTTTAATGTGCATGAATTGAAGTGATTTGCTGGGTGGAGGCTTTTACGAGTCAGTGCAGTCTTCATTACGACGTTTGAGCGATGGAGAAATAAAACGCAGAAACTTTTAATCTGGTGACCAGAGCTCCAGTCCTCCGACTTTAATCACGTATACTCTGCTCATCCCAGTGAACCACCCTCCTCCTGGTGAGTAACTCACCCCAGCCCTCTGTCAAAAAGGGGAAATGGGCCACCCCGGCCTTCTAGGTCTTATCCAGGTAGGACTGCAGTTGGCCCCGCTTTGGCTGGGTACAAGGGAGATTCGTCCAGACAACAAAAGACCTACATCCACAGGTCACACCCTTATCTCACCCGATGGCTTGTCAGATCAATTAGCTCGTTGACCATGAGGAATCCTGTGTTAACGACCACTCACTCTCTTATTTTGACGAGTTGCAGTTGGTCTCCTCCTACAATAAACTCCTACAATAAACTTCAGAACCAAGCACTTCTGTTTTTTTGTTGTCCTGTGATAATACTTAAACACTCAACAGATGGAAAACGATGAAACAATCCAACACTGAAGTTATGGTTTGACTTGGCAGCCCCTTATCCTTTTTCAGAATACTTTTTTTTAGATAGAAAAGGGGAAAAATCCATGAGGATAGGATAGTGGTATTACCAAAAAAGATCTCTTCACACCTTTTCCCATAGGACATGATTTAAAACATCAACACTTATAGACACATTACATATGCATTTGACGGCAAGGTGGTGAGATTTGTCCATGAAGCACTTCCAGATAGACCATAGTCCTGATAAGATAATGTTGGTCAGCCAGTCCAGTTCTGATAGAAGAACTCATAGGGGGTGGGGGGGGGGGGGGGGTGATAGATGAAGCTTGTCCTTAGTTTACACATAGCCCAGGTGAACTTTGATAAGTCGGCCAGCTTTCGAGACCAACAGGGGGAGTCAGATCCAAATAAGCTACAATTGTTGATTTTTTTTTCAGGCAGATAGTCTTTTTCTTGTCAGCCTTGAGCCCTGCTGATACTTTCAAGTTCCAAAATGGCCAGATTAGTGGGCATTCCACTAGTCCGTGCCCATGGGGCTCCTCTAAGGTTGTTCCCTACATGCTGGCGAGTCCCAGAAGCCGCAGGTGGCCTGCAATTCTCACAAAATCGGTTTATCCCATAAATCAGCTGATTTTGAGTACTCAAAGCACAAACCAAACCTTCACACAGACTTGGCAATTTTGCCATTGCCAAAACTACTGCCGCCATCGTCCTTAGTAGCCGATAACATAGGAATCCACTGATGCCAGAGAGCAGAAACCCTGCTATCATGAATCCAATTATATAAAAGTCTTTGGTGTCCTCCTGGGACACAACAGAAAGACACATCAGCTCCCGAACCCCACATGGATCCATGACGTATCGTGCAGCGTGTGTCTCAGCGAGACACGAGGGCTCTCCAAGGCCCAGTCGCTTTGTTGAAAATAATTTGTCGACTGCGTTGAAAGTCCAGCTGATCAGATCCATGACAGTAGTTTTAGTTTTGGAAGATGTGTAAAATAGGAGCTCTGATACACAGACAGAGGAAAAAAAAAAACCAGGAGGAGGACAGGAGAGGGAGAGGAGGCGCCCACGCTGCACGAGAGCGAGTGCAGAAAAAAAAAAAAAATTATAATATTTACAACATCCTAAATAGAAACAGTAAACAACAATATGGTAGAATATAACAATGCAAGTAGGATGAATTTGTATGAATACGTATTTCAAAGTAGTAATATATGCTAAAATGCACGTGATATATATTGCACATAAACAAACCACACAGGTTGTGTGACAGGTAGTAACAATGAGATTGAATTATGATGGTATGGTAGTGGCAGACATGATACAGCCACATAGTGCAGCAGCAATAAACATATTAGCTGTCACAAGCTAATTTTAGTCATATCCGTCGTCACAGATGTGGCTTGGTGCAATTGTTCACTATTAATTATTTTTAGAGTTTAGTAATCTGACAGCTTGTGGCTAATAGCTGTCTTTGAGTGCACCTATGGTCCAACACCATGAAAACTGTCATTATATGAAGGACTTTTTTTCCAGTTCTGATAAAAACACATTTTTAAATCTTGAAAAATTTTTATCAGAATATTGCGATGAAGACATCAGTTGTGATAAACCGTAATGTGTCGGCTGTGAGCTTTTAGACCAATTGATTGCCACATTTTTGTAGCTCTGCAGTTTGTGTTGTTTAGGATTGCTTGAAATCCTTTGTGTCATTATTATTGGACACCGTAATATTGCGATATTATATATATTTTTTATAATATTGTGCAACCACAGTGAAAAAGCAATATTTTTTTCTTAAAGGGTGTTTTCTGACATGTCACCCCAATTCAAAATGCTATAACAACTAATAAACCAAAAAACAAACACAAAAATGTCTCAAAATCAGTCAGTTTTTTTGATATTGAGCTAGAAGTTGGTAGTAGTTGAGAGTCACCCTCAAAGCATGCTCCGAGAGCCAACACATCTCACAAGATCTCGCATGATTTTGCCCCAAATTGTCATCCTGATCCAAATGGCTACAACTTCATTTCTTCTGACCACAAGACTATTTCAGTTCAAACATCTGGCCTGAAAGGCAGCAAGCAATAAGCCTTCCACCATGAAATGTTGGGCTTTTATTTTAAAAGTTCTGATACAGGAAACAAGGCAAAATATCTCATTAGTCCCGCAACAGAAAATAATATCATAAAACTTGAAAAAATAAATAAATAAGAGCTTACAGCTTTAAAAAAGTCACACCACTTCAAATGTGGTAGCTTCAAGTACCTAATGTGTGTGTGTGTGTGTGTGTGTGTGTGTGTCGGCAGGAAGACACGTCTCATAGAATCAAATCTGTGTAGACGAGGTCAGGCAAAACTCTGACCCATTTGAGGTTTTTGCAGCAGAGTTCGCAAATCTCCAGTTCTATTCTGGTAAACTTTTATTTTACGGAGCGCTTCCTAGTTATACTTTAGTGCATGGCAGTGACACTCGCCTGGTTTTAATCATCCACAGATCTTAAGCGGAGCTGACACCCCCATAATAAGCCTGCGTGTCCTGGGAGCTCATCTGACACAGTGATAATTTGTCTGCATAATACGATTAGCTGTCTAAACAGGCACCTGTCGATCAATCACGGAGATTTGCAGAAAGACAAACAAATCTGCATATGCAAATTGTTCCACCTATTAACGAGATCGGTTCCGTTGCGATTTGGACGCAACGATTTGCAGTTTTAATCACAAACGCGCTAACCTCTAACTGTCGACCTGCTTAAAGAAAGAAAAAACTCTCAGAGGGCTCATAGTTTAAGGCTTTGATTTATAAAAAGAAACAAACAAATGAGCAAAAGATTATCGGGGAGATTTTTGAAGATCGGCTCAACAAAAAACAAGCAACGCAATCAGAGAATCTCAATTCTATTCTGAGCAGAACCGAAACTTTTCATGTGAGAGAAGAATCCCAAACATTACTGTGAAAAATTGATACGGCTGACAGAAAGAGAGGGACCGGGGGAGGAGAGGGATCGGCTGACTGATGGGTAATGCAGACCCCCCTCCCCACTGTCTCCTCACATGTGCTTAGGAGCTGCCAAACCTAGTGTGATATTAATGTCATCTCCCCTTTGTAATTTGACTTGGGAGTTCAAATCTTGTCTCAGCTTTGCCTCTCTCTTGTCTGCGGGCTCCAACATCTCCAACAAAGACGAAAGAAGAGAGGAGCTTGTTGGGTTTCGGTTTCAAGCGCATGTCAGACGTGCTTCACTTTCTGCTATAAACGGGGATGAGCCTGCATCGTGTGGCAGGGAGGAAAAAAAAAGGTCATTTGACAGCTCGCGTGGCATTTCACAGCAATACGTCTTGCGTATGAAGTGGTAAATGGGAGCCTTAACTCACAGATGACACACTCTTTTGTGGGAGTAATAAACTAACTGCTTCCTCAGAGGGATCTGTTTGTGTCACGCACCTGATACACATCAAGGTTGTCTGAAACTCCCTGACAAGGCCTGCGACAGTAACTTAGCTGTTTCAGGTCATTTAGTTTAATAGACGGGATAATGTTCCTACAATGACAGTACAATGCTTGGAATACTTTTCAAGCAAACTTCTCCATAGCAGGAAACACACACACATACTTTAGAGGTGTAAATACTGACTGAAACATATCAGAACACAATTTTTGCGTTCAAACGCAACTACTCAACAGATTGATCTTATATTTAATATTTGGTTGTTTGTGCAAATATTATGCTTGATATACTCAACCTCATAAGCGACGAGCAAAAGCTGACATCACAGGAAGTGGTGTGGAGGAGGGAACTGTATTTTATTCCAGTCGTCCACGTCACGATTTGTGTAAGTTGCTGTGCACTGAATGTGTTGTAAAACAGAAAGAGCATTTGAAAAAGTACACAGAAAACGAGTTTGCAGACTTTTAAGTAGGCCTGTCGCGATAAACAACAAATCAATTAATCGCATGATAAATGAAAATTATCCACGTCGTTTTCATTCATCGGCTTTATCGTTTCTTCGTGTCTCTCTCTTTCTAATGAAGACACTGGATGACAAAAAGCTCAACTCCGGCGCTCTTCACTGACACTTCCCTTTCTCCTTTCTCTTTTAAATCTGTTTTAACCGTTTAAAATCACATTTTTGGATCGCTAAAAGCTGCTAATCTGAGAAGCTAAGCTATGAGCTAAACTAACAGGCCGACTTCGGGGAAAAAAACCTCCGTCTTGTCCAAGCTCCAAAATTCGACATGATCCAGACTGATTTGTTCCACCTCAAACTCGTCCTAAATGCCGATAAAACCAAATGGATGTTTTTTTCAAACAGGAAGTCGGTCCCAGCAGTTCTTCCTCTGATTTTATCCTCAAATGGTGTGCCCATTGAGTTTGTTGATTACTATAAATATTTGGGTATCTTGGTCGACTCACATCTCTCTTTTAAGCTTCATGTGGAAAACCTAGTAAAGAAACTGAAAGTTAAACTGGGTTTCTTTTTCAGAAACAGATCCTCTCTAACTCTGAATGTTAGGAAACGCCTTGTATCTGTGACTTTCCTTCCCTCCATTGATTACGGTGACATTATTTACATGAACGCTCCTACAAGAACCCTGCAGATGTTGGATGCTGTCTATCATGGTGCACTAAGATTCATAACTGGCTGTGATTATCGTACCCACCACTGCACCCAGTATTCACTGGTTAACTGGACACCATTAACTTCATGCAGACTCTCTCACTGGTACATTTTCATCTTTAAATCACTTCTTGGTCTGCTGCCTTCTTACATCTCCTCCTACATGTCTCTGTGTGAGTGCAGCTACAGCGTGCGCTCTCAGGACATTATTACCTGCAGTGTTCCCTCAGTGAGGACTGAACTATTTTTTACCACTATTCCTCTTGATTGTCTGTTTGGTTGCTCTTTTGTTTCGATTTGTTAAAAATAAAATAAATAAATAGAAACTTAAATTTGTATTCCTATTTTATGACTGTCTATTGTTGTCATCACTCTTTGTTAAAATCAGGTCTCTCTTGTAAATGAGTCCTCGAGGCTCAATGGGATTATCCGGTCTCAATAAAGGTTGAATGATTTCACGGTTGAAACCGTGCCTTTGTGTAAAAAGTTGTTTTTCTCTGCAAAAAGCAGCTGAGAACTTGTTTACTGATTTTTTTATTAAAAGCTTTGTGTGAAAAATGCTATGCTAACGAGCTCAAACCACACCGAGCGTCCGCCGTTTTGAGAACCGAAGCGAGACAGCCCATGTCACGTCAAGGGGCCTCCCTCCCATTTTTCTTAAATAGACGCGCTTCTCTCTCCCTCACTATCCATCCTTCGGTTCAAACAGTCTTATACTGCCATCCAGTGGTAAAAATAAGCACTACACACAAAAATTAACCAACATTTCTTCTTAAATTTTATAATAATTACTAATTATTGTCAGATTTCAAACCGTATTATCATTTATTGCAAAAATTTCTGAGACAATTAATCGCCCAGCAAAATTTGTTATCGTGACAGGACTTGTTTTAATGACTGAACAAATCCCAAATAGTAACAAGAGGTGCTCCGATGACCCCCCCACCCCCCTCACTGAGGGATTTGAGGAGTGAATGTTTGTAGTTTTTGAGATGAGTGGGTTTCTGCACTGGAACTGAACAAAGGCTGCAAGAAAACCTTAATGGTTTTGGTGTGAGGTATTCATGTGGGTAGGAGGTACAGTGTAGAATAAAAGGGGACGCTTATATTTTATTTAAATTGTTTTTTGCTTGTCCATGACTGATCCTTGCGAGTGGAGGGAGCAATTTTATTCACAATCAGGTGCAATGACAGAGCCGTGGGGTGGCCAATGGTGGCCTTGGCTCTATAGATTAATCTTCAGCCACCCCAATCATGTGAGGAAACTACTTTTACGCAATATAAAAACCAGATTATATATTTTCCTCAAGCGATGGCGTGGCTGGTTTACATTTATATGTGGTGGTGGCTATGTTAGATTTTGCCATGGCGACCCAGTTTTGTATAGTGGCCTTTCTTACACGTAGATACAGCCACACACAAAAATGGAAGTCGGTACCAACTTATTTTACAAGTTATCATGCTCACAACACAACACATGGATGGATTGACAGACAAACAAATGGACGGAGAGTATTTGCAATCCCCCCCTCTTCCACGATGGGAGGTAAAAGTGTAGTTAGGATTGTGTATCAAGATTACATTTCTTGTACAACCACTATTATTTCCTCTGTCTAAACTTTCATCCTCTGGTTCAATGGTTGGCAAGGACGCACTGGTTTGCAAGTCTCGGCTACAAACAGACAAATTTGTAATAAAAGAAGTCAAGTGCAACGAACAACCTCCTTCAGTCCTGAAGCACTAATAATCTACTGCAATCTGTCACATTTGACATCATAATGACTATTTAGACTGATTTTAATAATATATACAGGTGAGTGCATGCACAGGGACTTCTGTGGTGGAAAAGGGTCAAAGAGGCTGTCCAACAAGAATCAGGCTCTAAAATCCCACCTGCCTTTTTTCTACAACTAACCCTGACCTCTGACCTTCTGTTAAAAACCATCCTATAACAACAGATGACAACGACACGATCAATAACAGATCCTGTTACATGTTTTGAGAGCCATCATACATGTCACACAGCGTTTCCTTCCCACCATCTTTATTTAATCTGCTAACTCAACGTGAACAGTTCAGTGAGGACACTGGGGGTCCTGTAGGCTGCACTTTACCACCAGATTTCCATATTCTGATTCATGTTTTGGCTCCTCAAATGAGACAGTCTGCCTACACAAAGGCTTAAGAACATCAAAAGAGCCCAACTTCCACCCTCAGATGAATATCTTAGGCTGTGAGGCTGAGAGGTAGAAGATGATCCTTAAAAAAGAAGAGAGAAAGTCACACAAGAGCAAACAATACAACAGTAAATGAGCCAGAAGCCAATACGGAAAGATTTCATATTATGCAGAGTATGTGTGTGGAGGCGAGTGTTCATACTGGAGAATGGTAGAATTTAAAAAAAGGAACCTGCTTGAGCCAGTGAACTGGTGAGGAAGTGAAACTTTCAATTTTAGAGCAAATAATCAATATGAAATATGACCCCCATGACATGATTACTACACTGGATGTTACTTTTGGAAAAATACAGAAGTACTACAACGCCCACTGGTATTTTAGTAACTCACATTTGTTAAAAGAAAAAAAATGTCCTAGCGTTGAAAGAAGTGTTTTGATGCACTGCAGGCAACAGTTAGGCTGTTTATCTTACCTAAAGCGCTCATTTTAGCGTTTCATAAAACTTCTTAGAGTGCTGTTTGTGTTGCATCCGTTTGAGCACACGTTAACTCTGTTGGTTAGCAAAATATCACATTTTAATACAACTTTCAGAAAGTATTCACTACATATTCATTTACAACTGATGTAGGTTTGAAGTCAACTCAGTTCAGGATGGTAGCCACAGCTAATCAACCTCAGCCAACAAAAAAAATGCTAATAATTCAGTTTTACAGATATTGAGCTCATGGTGATGTGATCTAATTATGACGTATTGCAAGATTTTGTGAATAACTTTATTTACAAGGTTTGACCAAAACAGCTAAGACTCTGTCATTACTGAATGTGAGATCATCTGGATCTGTCACACGTGTCAAAAATCAATGCGGCCCTTGTAAACATCATACCTGGCCTCCAAGATGATGTTTTAAATGAAATATATTTTTATTGCGTCTCATTTTGTTTAAAAACTATGCATACTTTATCTAGTGCAGACTTCTCATGACAGCTGGACAGCTTTGAAGTAGAAACAAATGAGACATTTTCAGACATTTTTGATTTTGACGTGGAAAGAGCAACAAAGAACGTCAAACGTGAGCGATCAATTTCTTGTTGAGCAAGTTGCAACCAAGAAAAGATGTCTGGTTTCTGACTTCACTTAATGTCTTGATTAAAACTGGCCCTTGATTAAACCAAGTTTTTAATTTTGGCCCCCTTTTGTGCAAGTTAGACACCCCTGCAGCAATTCTGGTCCTTGGCTCCTGCATGTTTTAGAGGTTTCCCTGCTCCAACAGGTAAATTATGTCATGTCTTGCAGAAGTACGTTAATCCCCTGTTGAATAAAATCAAACATTTTGGATAAAAATATCTACAACATGCAGGATGGTGGCCCTCAGGGGACCAGCATTGGACGTCTACTTTAAGGAATGCTGTCTTTTCTCATGTGCTGACTTGTTGCACAATTGACAGATCAACAGCATCCTTAGAGGGATTAAAGGACAGTCTTCTCTATGTCTTGACCAAGAATTAAACAGAATTAGTTGTTTATTATTTGTATACATGACGATATATTACGCACTGTGACCACAGCAACTGGTTGCCAAAGTTCTTCATGTTTGTTCAAACTAAATGAACAACGATTAACTTTCTTTAACCCTATGGAAGATATTTCTCTCAGTTTCTTGCTGTCCACACACCAGGTAAGTAATTTCTTTTTTAATCGGTCTGACCTTAACTGTAGAGGTGACGAACATAAAACGATTTATAACTAATATCTTGCCCTTTTAAAAGCCATTCATAAAAAGGTCATATTTCAGTGTGCAAATACTCTCATTACTGAAAAGGCTTTTCTATTTAAAGCGAGAAGAACTGCCCTAAACCTGTTGAGCTTTCTTAAAATCAAAGGACAAAAAAAAAGCAGCAATATTTTAACTTCACATGCATAAAATGTGCTGCAAGTCGTTCTACTGCAGGTCAGCTGGAGCGATTCTGAAATTAGAAAGCTGAAAAAGGTGAAATATTAAAAGCGGACTAAATCAAATATTCAACTCTACATGATCAAATAAAGACTTTTGACTCGCTCTGCCCTTAAAATGGAAGGGGTACACTCAATATCTCTGGCAGTTGTAGCCGTACAACTACTTAATGGATCAAATGAAACGTAAGCCTGGAAAAATGGCATCTTCAATCTCCACAAAATCCATCAGAGGGTTTTATTTTTGGGTGCTGTAAAAGGATCGAGAAGTATTAAGGGGGACGCGGTGCAGACTTGGGTCCCTAATGGCCCTCATCTAGTATTTAAAGGCGGGCAGAGCAGGAACCGAGGCCCCTGGGGTTCCAACTATAGGGTAAACAACATGTAATGGCACTGCAGCGACCGGATGGCTTTAGTATCACTGTTCCTTTCCAGTGGAGCATTAGCAGATGCAGACACAGCTGTCATGTTAAATAAGACATTAAGACCTACAGAACGAGACAGTCACCACCTCATCATCCACATTACCCCCCTTAAATAAAATAGTCTTGGTTATCGATCAATGTGCCAATAGGTAATAGAAACACCACGTAAAACTCCGCTCCTTGATCTGACCACCGATGGTATGGAGGGGACCAAAGTCATGCACTTTTCTGCAAAAATGAAAATAAATAAATAATCAGAACAAATGTTGTTTTGATCAACTTAAAGGGACTTGCGTGCGAGTTCGTCTTCGCCAAAGCTTTTATTTCGCATGACAAGACTTTTGCTGACTGTCTGAAGAACTGGTGACACTTTAAAAGCCCGGCGCCGTGTTGGTGGAGCTACTGTTCATTGTGCATGAAGAGCTATGGCACAAACAAACACCTGTTCTCTGTACACTTTGGCTCAGGTTCCATTAGACAGTCCTGTCTGTCCCTCCTTAACCAGGGAGGAGAGAGCTCGAGTTTAAGTGTTTTGAGCTAAAAACTTGACTTCAGTTTGATTCCTTTAGCAGTTCATGCTAAAACTATTATAAATATTTAATAATACATAAAACTGTGACCATCGGGTACCTTTTAATACAAAAATAGTTGCATTTTTAAATCTAAACTAGGTCTACAAAGGCAGAATTCACCTTCCATAAAACTAAAACAGGTAACTCTATAAAAGCTTTAAACCTTAACTTAGTGTTGTAGTACTCGAGACCCGTCTTGGTCTTGACTTGGTCTCGGGTCTGGTGGTCTTGGCTACAACACTGCCTTAACTTGCTTCTGCATAACTGTGTTGTGTTTCTATTAGGGCTGAACGATTATGGAAAATATTCTAGATGCAATTTTTTTTACCTCAATATTGAGATTTAATATGCGATTATTTTTCAATGTCCTCGTGTTTTTCAACAAACACAAGCAATAAATCAATATGTTTCAGCTCTGCTGAAACTCTGTTTCTGCATTTTTTTATATAGCTCCAGGACAGCAACTTGACTAAAATGTGTGCGCGAGGGCGTTCGTTACAGCTTCTCCATTGTGTTTACCAAAGCTGTAAACCAGGCTTGGTCAATATATTAATGGGCATCATGTCTTTCACTGTGAACTCTGTTATTGCTCAAGTTATTTCCACATGCCGTTTCAAATTATCGGTATGTTCATACTGGGTAATACCTTCATACAGTTCAGTCAGTGATCCCTGTCGGCTGCAAGGGCGTCAGAAGCATCCGTAATGTGTGTGTGTGTGTGTGGGGGGGGGACACAATGATGTGTGTAGATGTGCGTGTGTGCATGTGTGTGCGCGCGTAGAAAAAAGGTGTTCACTAATGAACAAAAAAGCAACATTTCACATAGATTTCCTTCAATTCCACATGTTTAAAGCACGTTTCTCACCAAGTTTGTGTAAATTCAGCTGTGGGTTTTAAAGACATTTCAACGTTAAGACACTTTACTAAAGAGCGACAGGTCGGCACTATTTGTGTTTATAGAGAAATAAAAAACATCACCACTAGACTCTTTTACTTGTGTTCAACACTCCTCATCTAAATGATGTTTCTCATGAAGATTGAGGACAATAAGGTGTGGGGGTTTAAAGACATTTCAATTTTAATGAACCTGAACACACAGCGTCTCTTACACCTGCAGCGTCTGACAGCGTCACGGTTACTGCTAAGCTAACATGCTACACACGTAGCGCTCCTCTCAAGCATCCTCCTAACATGAATATATGTTTATGATCCACCCCCCTGGTCAACAACTGCCCACACTAAGCTGCTAAACTGGCGAGCGAGCAACACAGAGGTGTCTCCATCTCCTCCACCTGTGCGCGCTTTATGCCGAGCCAGGAGGAGATGCACAGAAACACTGCAGGTGTTGCACCATATTCTGTGACCACCGTATATCGTGACCGTGGCAACAGGCTGTTGTGTTTAGAGTTGGAGGTAGCCAGGAAAACCTGGAGTGGAGTTTTAGCGGTTTGAATATTCTCCTATTAATCAAGTGGAATGGATTTGTTTACGAAGAAAGAGAAACTGCGCCACCTGAACTAATGTTTTATAGTAAAAGTGGGGGGGTCCAAATGAACGTTTTTTTAATGTGTGTGTGTGGGGGGGGGGGACTCGTTCCCTTCACATATAATGGTTGCGACGCCTATGGTCGGCTGGTACTTTGCTTACTTGAAGTTGAAGCACTGGCCGTCGACATTCTAGCCGTGCAACTATTGTAAATGGCTTTGTGGTGTTTTTTAAGTGTTGATAAAGATTTGTGGCGTTACCTCGAGAGGTAGCAACAACAGCAAGACATGTTCTGCACAATACATGTCGTTGCTCAGCGTCTTCTTTTTAATAGCCAAAATAATTCCAAACAACGGACGTGCCGCCGCTCTTTGGCACCAAACTTTCAGATGTGTCAGCTTCTGTCGAGCCCGAGGTCATCGTGCAACCGGTTAAAGCGCAGTGTTGACTTCTATGAGGTTGTAGGAAAAGAATATCTGTTGACATAACTGAAATCTGATACAGATCCTGAACAAACTGTCATCTACAGAGCCCCCACATGTTATATTAGGAATACATGCAAGGAAGTGCGTGTTATATTCAAAAACGCTTTGGAAAGTCAGCTAAGGGCTTAAGGGTTTTAAGAAAACACTAGAACTATGATTGTTGGCTTCCTTCATATAGAGCGGCCTAAAGTTAATTATGTGAAATTATTATGAATCTAGAATAAATATGGACATTAAAGTTACTGCAGATCTGCTCGCACCTGAAAGATTTTCTCGATTTTGCAAAACTTGTTTTAATTTAAATATACCAGTAACAAAAATTAACAGCGTAATCTCATTAAACGTTAGAAATAATGTAGAACATTTTTAATATTAGCACTTTTTAATTAAAATTCACGATTGTAAAAATAATTTGGCAATGCCATCTTTTCTACAATTGACTTTAATAGTTACCATAAAATGTTTTAAACCACAATAATACTATAATTTTAATTTGAAGAATAAAACAATCCTGTATTCCACTCCGTTACCTTCTCTTGGTTTGGTTATTGGTAAACTTGTTTCTTTCCTATGAGCAAGTTCAGTAATGACCTGCTGCTGCTCCGGGCTATAACCAGCTGTTTCATGGCAACAAAGTTAGAGGAAAGCAATAAAAACAAAAGAATAACAAAGCTCCATTATTCCACAATCTGGTCATCAGCACTGGATAAAACAATCTTTGTGTTTTATGTCATTTTAGTGCAGATCAGATGCATTTTCAGCCTCCTCCCCGAGCAGCTGATGGCTGTATGGATTGTGGTCGTCAGCCTGCAGCTACGTGCAGTTTCAAGGTAGACGGCTAATCAAGATGAGTGTCGGGGCAGGGACGAGGAAGAAACACGGGGGAGGCATAAACAACGCACTTCCTGTCTGGGGAAGAGGAAGATGTGAGTTTTATCTCTGCAGGGTCAGTCCAATCCTCAATGCTTTGCATACATTGGATTTTATTGTTGCAGATTTCTTTCTTTTATGGTTTTGGACTTGATGCTATGTTCTCTAAATATCTGATTAGAAGGAAAACATTTCCAAAATGTTAAACATACAGTGATGGATGAGCTGCATCTCTTTCGCCAGCATGCAGCTCATAATCCAGTCAGGGCAGAAGCCACATGTTAGAGAACATTTAAAAGCATTTTTTAATTAAAAATAATTAAAAAAAAAACATCCGCCTTGAGGGTTGAAGCACCTCTTGTACCTGAATGCTGTTAGAATAGGTCAAGAATGGATTTTTACCCTTTTTGGACTCAAGCAGAAATTATTCATGAAATTACCTCTGATCGTATTGAAAAATAAAATGAGGAAAACCTTTAACAGGTTTGACTGAATGTTTCTGAATAATTCATAAGAACATGTTCAACTAACAAGTGCTGGACATGGTACACAGACTAAGTTCAGGGATGCAGACACAATTCAGACTTTTTCAGATATCTGACTGGCATGTTGCCAAATACAGAACACTCAAAGTGTTCCTAACCTGCAAGGATCATTGTTGGGTTTTCAGTACACTCATCGGAAAATCAAGGTTTTAGTTCACGTTTCTAAAAGCCACAAAATCAAACCTGATCTGTTTGATTGATTTACCTTTTTAAGACAAGCATAGCCAACTTTCAATTAACTATTTAACTAAAGTTTCTATCCATCTGTTTATAGTCCATTCCATCAGCCTATATTCTCAGTCCATCAGTCTATAGTCTCAATCTATCAGTTTATAGTCTCCATCAGTTTATAGTCTCTATCAGTCTATATTCTCAATCCATCAGTCTATATTCTCAATCCATCAGTCTATATTCTCAATCCATCAGTCTATAGTCTCAATCTATCAGTTTATAGTCTCTATCAGTCTATAGTCTCATTCAGTTTATAGTCTCTATCTGTCTATAGTCTCAATCCATCAGTCGCTATAGTATCCATCAGTTTATAGTCTCCATCAGTTTATAGTCTCTATCAGTCTATAGTCTCAATCAGTTTATAGTCTATATCAGTCTATAGTCTAAATAGGTCTATAGTCTCAGTCTATAGTCTCAATCCATCAGTATCTATAGTCTCAATCCATCAGTATCTATAGTCTCAATCCATCAGTATCTGTAGTCTCTATCAGTCTATAGTCTCAAACCATCAATTATAGTCTCTATCCATCAGTCTATAGTCTCAATCAGTCTATAGTCTCAATCCATCAGTCTATAGTCTCAGTCCATCAGTCTATAGTCTCAATCCATCAGTCTATAGTCTCAATCCATCAGTCTATAGTCTCAATCCATCAGTCTATAGTCTCAATTAGTCTATAGTCTCAATCCATCAGTCTATAGTCTCAATCCACCAGTCCACAGTCTCTATCAATCACTCTGTAATCTCTATCCATAAGTCTATAGTCTCTATCTTAAATATTCTCCTTATTCTATTAAAAAAAATAAATTCCCAACATGTCACAATTAATAATTAATTTCTTAAATATCTATAAAGATTGTTACTTAGGTCAAAAAATTTAAAGGGTTTGTCTTAAAAATTGCAAGTAAAATTCTGCAATATGGAAAAAAAACTAATCATCAGCAAAAAGCAAATCCAATTAGTCTGAAGTTCATTTCAACCAGTTCTCCCAGACCAACCATCCCTGCAGATTATCTAATCTGCCAAACAGCAGCTTTGAGTGACAAACACTTCACTGTTGAACCATTTACCAGCTGCCATTGTGTTTAAAAAAGTCTCCACATATAAATTGATCTAAAGGGAAAAATCAAACAAATAAATGATAAAAATAAACAAGTACCTTTCTCACAACAATCACAATCAATACCATGGAAAATGAGATTTTCAATCTACTGCTATTAGGAAAAGAAAGTTTATAGCGGTTGCACTTAAGGTGCCATTATTGTGCCGTTACTCTATAACCGAAGAGTTTGTAACCAAGTGTCATGTTGCTCGAGTGATTCTCATTATCAGATAACAATCAGAGGTAAACGGTAACAAACAGGGAACCCTGTAAGTGGAGATGAGACAAGATAAGATGTAATAATGTTATACGGGCCTTGTGCATTCATAACCGATTCAATTACAGTCGAGTGTTAACCAGTCTGGGATGAAATAAAAGGAAAAATACTTCCCAATAAATGGACACCTCATCCCATCTGTAATTTTAAAGCTCTCTGTGTCACCACAATTAAAGTTATACTGATAAACCAGTCAGTGCACAGTGAGCATCCTATACTCTGATCAGAGCATATGCAGGAAGATCCTTCTGTTCCTTTGATGTTCAGGTCCATAAATAAGGACTCCCGCCAGCTTTGTCTGCATTGTTCTTGCAGAATGTGTTGGGGGTTTAAATTCCTTCAGAGCGACCGCTGTACACGTGTTTAAATTAAAACGTGAGTGGATTTTTGGCTGTACGAAGGAGTAAGTCAAACCAAGGGACTTGACAGAATGCAGAGATGGCTGCTGATGCGGATACGGGATTATCCCCTGCTGGATTCTTCACATTATACTTCTCATCTCCTCCTGCAGCAGCCGGGTTGCATAATAGGAAGCTCAGGCTTAACAAACTGATTGCTCAAGAATAGATCTCATAGAGGCTGTACGCCGACCTCTTTATCTTTACGTTTTTTTTATTTCCTCTCCTTGTTCTACTCTCTTGGCTTTCTAGGCATGCTGACATTTTCAAGCATTGTCTTTTTAGTTTAACAACGTCTGTGCATGGCTCTAAAGAAGTACTTCAATGACTTCCTGCAGTGGTGCTAGAACTGGGTGACTTTTTCAGAGAAAGTACAATCTGTTACAAGCATCATTCTAAGTTGATACTCAAGTAAAGTACTTTCAACTCAAGAATGGTAGAGAAACGACGGATATTTTACACAACATATAAGCAGTTTGTTAATACTACTTGCTGAATGCTGATTCAGCATTTACACTATTGTTTCCCATAGTTTAAATTTTTCACTCAAATTTTCAATCTACTTCTGCAACCTTTGTGCTTTTTAAAGCCATTTTTTTTTTATCCTCCATGGCAAAAAAGATCTGTGATCTCAATGAGGTTTTCCTGTTTAAATAAAGGCTCATAATAAAAAATATATATTATTAATAATTATCCAAATATTTTGTTCACTTCGGACATGGGTGCTATGACTTTTTGTTTGTTGGGTTTGCGAACTTTTTAGATTTTAACATTACAATCAAAAATTTTCACCACAAAAATGCATGGTGTCGCTTCAATTCCTTCAATAACATTCAATTTGAAATCTGCTCCAGCATACATGCTGTTTTTGTGCTCTTATGCTACTTTAGCTTTTAGCTGGTAATTTGCTAATATTAGCTCTTAGCCAGACTTTTGATTCTTGTACTA
The DNA here is from genome assembly GCF_014905685.2 of Nematolebias whitei. Lineage (NCBI taxonomy): Eukaryota > Metazoa > Chordata > Actinopteri > Cyprinodontiformes > Rivulidae > Nematolebias > Nematolebias whitei. Next base: position 5,531,385 of record NC_056511.1, on the reverse strand, counting down.
TTTCCATACTTGGGTCGTGTTAGAGAAGGAAACAACAAGGCTCTTTGTTATCACAGAAAAACTATGAGATCATGCCATTTCATTGCTAAATTGGTTTGTTTTTCATGCGTAAACAAATTATTGTGTCTCAAATTAAACAGAGTGAAGTGCAACTAAATCTGGCCTTTTTAACAGCTCCAAATAAAAACTATGTTGAGTTTTGGCCCTGCAAACGGTGCTGTTAGCATTGGCCAAGGAATAGATTACAAAAACATCTACAGTAGTCCCTCGCTACTTCACGGTTCATTTTTTGCTTACTCGCTCTATCGCGGTTTTTCAAAATAAGATTGGACACGACACACAATTGGCTGATTGATGGATGAGCTGCACGATCGGCATGGAATTTTTATTTAAAATAAATTATTTTAAATTATTTAGCATCTGCTACACATATGTGCAGCCCACACTGCAGGGGAAAGTTCCTCCTGTAGCTCCTCCTCCCTCCTCCTCTCAGCAGAAAAGTGGGCGTGGCCAACAGTGCAGCGTGCAGCCATGTCAGGGAGCCGAGTTCATGACACACTGTGCTCTTTTAGAGCATTTAGAGTTTAGAAACATTGTTTAGAATATTGCAAGTGTGGG
>NC_056511.1:5511136-5530667 GCF_014905685.2 Nematolebias whitei | reverse complement strand
TATATATATATATATATATATATATATATATATATACATACTCACACGCACTAAAATAAACTACTACTTATTACCGTATTTCTCAGAATATTAGGTGCACTTAAAATCCTTAAATTTATTATACTTAATTACTTAAAGTAATTTTTAAATTTAATAAAAAATACGGTACTTGTACTACTATTTCTACTTTGTGGTTTCTCACTTATAAACAAGGGCCTACTGTAATTGAAAAAAACCATTTTTTTTAAGTAATAGCTGAATATTTCAATAATTATATTGCACACACAATTACCATTTGTAAATTGCATTAAAATAAATTATGGCATATAATCATTTAACTAATGTCAGAAAAAATATATAGTAACGTTTGAACATGTAAACACTCAGAAATAAAATAATACAGATCAAAAACTACAGTTGAGCCAAAGGCCTCTTGTGTTTGGATGTAAATAATTATGTTTTATGAACTGATCTTGTTGGTGTCACTGGAAGGCAAAGCTAACTCTTATCTTTTAAAATCAGTGCACACATTGAGAGCTGCTTAGTCTTGCCTAATAATTAGGGTCTTAAGGGAAAAGATGCAGGCGTTATGTTGTTTAGAAACCATACATTTTTCTCAGAGGACATGTCTGACAGCATTTATCTTATTTTTTTTTAAATCTCTCTGACAAATTGTTCAGCGAAACATAGAATCAGTGATGATAATATTTGTAATCTGATCATCTAATTTAGGTGCCATAATTTAAACAATCGTTCTGCATTTGGAATTACAATTAACAATATTTGCCCCTTGGTCGAGCCTCCTAAACAAACAGCCACCTGCTTTGTTCAGATTCTGTGCCACCCCATGTGAAGCTTGACCATGTGCATCGCTGCAGAACAGCACGGGGACAGAGTGGAGCCAGGTGAGCGAACAATGTAGAGGAGCTTGCAAATTAGCAGTGGCCATTAAAAGCCTGCTTGACATTTATAACGAGATGCAGAAATCTCTTCTGACAGAATATAGGATGTGGGTGGCAGGGAGTAATGATGGTGGAGAGGCGGAACAATGTCATGGTTCAACTGGTCTCCCTGTCAACTGTTCCCCTGAATTCCTCAACGTTTGCTCATAATCACATGATTTTGAATAAAGTGGCAGAGTTGTTCATCTAAACGCCTTTTTGTTGCCTGAATATACATTTTTTTGATGTTTCATACTGAACCAATTCTCAAAATATCATGAGTAAAGCTTAAAATAGTGACAAAAAAGATGCAATGCAACTCATGCAAATGCAGTTCTTTCAAAATTAAACTTCTTGACAAATGTACTTTGAGACAACAAAGTCCATGCTCAATAATCCAGGTATAAAATCAAACATTTTTCAGTCAGGTCATCTGGACTGTTTCTTTTTTGTGCTGAAACGTTTCGCCTTTGACCCAGAAGGCTTCATCAGTCAAAGAAACACACAAAAAAACTGATTCTTCCCCCAACAGCTTACTCCAAAGTGGAACAAACCAGTTCTGCTTGTGATAAGATGGTCTCTTTGGTACGCCCCTCCTCCATTGCCGGCCCTTTTCCTTCTTGACAGTCTTGTCAAACTGGTTGAAAACAAGACAAATCCAGCATGGACTTTGTTGTTTTCAACCAGTTTGACACATATTTGCAAAGGAAATGACAGGAAAACTGCTAAAACTATTCATTTTTGTTGTGGGTATAACATCCTATAAAATTCAGTTGCATATTAGTTTTGGTCAAAGCTGGGAAGAGCCGCTGCGGAGGGACAAAAGAGCCACATGTGGCTCCAGAGCCGCAGGTTGCAGACCCCTGGTCAAGGGTGAGATCAGCGTTCCTGTCAGAGAGCATGCCCCTCCACACTAGGAGGAGTGAGAAAGGTTGAGTTTTTATTTTGCGCGCCTCATCGTGCAACTTTAATTCAAGTTGGACAATTTTTTTACAAAAGAATCTTAAGAAATAAAATCTTGGTTGTGATCATGCACTGGTGGTTTGTGGTCATGAAGCCCGACTGGCTCACTGACCGTCATATTTGTGCTTTTATCTGATCTAATGTTTTCTATTGGGTTCTGTTTGTCCAGTTTAGATCTCTTGTGTTTTTGTAGTTCTTGCACTTTCTCCCACTGACCCTCAGTAGCAGCCTCAGTGTGTTTCCAGTCCAGGTGCTCACACTTTCATTCTCACTCAGTTTATTTTTTTTTTATTTATTCAGCCCTTTGTCTCCACCTCACCGGCGGTTCGTTATTCTGAAAACCTTTCAGACGACTTGGTCCTCCTCGTGTTTTCCCTCCTGAGGTTGTTGCTGCCACGTCAGCCGTTTCTGTTTGTTAAGATAAATACGTTTTATTTTACTGGAGCTCTTCGTGTTCGCAGGCTTTTGGGTCCAACCTAACCGACCATGATGGCGACAGCCAATTTAGACCTACGACAACTCTCAAGCAGTGACAGACATTTTTCTGAAAATAAATAAATTAATTAATTAATATATAAATAAAACGCTGCAATTTTCGTCCATCGTTTCCCTCCACCTCCTACTCATTTTGAAATCTGAATCTAAAATAGTGTCTATGCCAGCGCTCAATTTCTATTTATCATATGAAATCTCTGTCAGATCTCTGCGATGTGCGAGTCTGGCGTGGCAACAGTTGTACAACCCAGCATCTGTTAAATCACATCATACAGTGTGACATGAGGCACCATTAGGATTTTATAACATCAAGCGTGCACAGTGTGACATGTACAAATGTTTTACTATTAAAAAAGTGTGTGAATGACTTTTGTTTTATCATTTTCAACGCCGACTTTACACGTTTCCTTCCATCTGTTAGGAAATTAAAAGCAAAGAAACCTTTGATTGTGTCATTAAAATATAATAAAGTAAGAATTTATTGATGGAGTTGGAATAAATGCGTTCGCTCGTGGTTCTCCCTCCCACATCGTACCATCAACGTTTTGTACTTACACTATACTCTGAACTTGTTGTAAACACAAACGCCACTTCACACTCCCCGGATGCTCATTAAAATTTGAGCACCGGCTCTTCTTGCCAAGCAGAAAATACCCTTTCTGTTGTGGTCTTACAACCTAATAAAAATGATTATGTGAAGTGATCTGTACAACGTAGCAAAAGACTCTCACATTTCATTAGGTGAGAAGTAAAAGTGTGATTTTGTACAAATACAAGTGAGCCGTAACCTCTCATCATTCAGGGTAAACTCCTAACAATTTCACAGTTTATGCCTTTATTACACTGAACTTCATCAGACTGGAGGAAAAAGCAACACAAACCACCTAAATATTTTCAAAAACACAAAGTTTGTTTTCTCAGTCATCCAGGTATATAACAACAAAAAAGGTTGAATCATGTCAGGGTGGCTTCTGGGTAATACCAGATGGCTAGGCCTCAGACTGACGAAGCCTCTTGGATGAGGGGCGAAACGTTTCTTTTTAACAAAAAAAACAAAGTCCAGATGACATGATTCAACCTTTTTTGTTGTTCACCTAAATATTGTTTTGTATCTGGTATCTTATCAGATACCTTAGGTATCGTATCAGGTCTGTATTGTAAATGAGTCCCTGAGGCTCACTTTGATTAACCTGTATAAATAAAGGTTGAATAAATAAAAAAATAATTACTGTACTCGCCGCCGTACATGTTGCACCGCCGTATAAGTCGCATCTTTTATGCGTCACCGCTGACGTGTCGCGTTTGTTACGTGTCACCGCTGACAACCCGGACGTGAGGGAAAAACTGTTTGGCTGCCAAATGGCGGCCACGGGAGCGTGCATGGGAGGACTTCAACAAGAATTTAACATGATAAGCACTTAAAAACAATTATTTGTTTGCTCGACATTATAGCAAAAGTGTGTCTCAGTCTAACTTTTGCTTAATAAATGCGCTTTGACGGTCAAATCAGCTGCATTTCACCTGGACGGCGCTGTGAAATGCAGCTGATTTGAACGTTTGCTCCTGGAGTTCCGGAGCGAGACGAAAGTGGCCTCTATGGCAAGCCAAGTGTCTCATTAATAGCCACTTTTACCTATTAATAAGACACTTGGCTTGCCATAAGTCAAGGGCCCTCTAGTGGCTGAAAATGGTAGTGTTCAATATTTTCCATGTCAGAATGAATGAAAGTCATATCTCAGCCAAAAAAAATTAAAAATATGGTAATTCATAGGACCAGTATGAAGGAAAACTAGTGGTTTTGAAACTTTGTCCTTTGCACACCGTGGTACACGTTAAAACTGGTCATCAGCCAATCCCTAGTCATAACTTTTAAACAGAAGCCATTTTCAGAATGGCCTAATTTTTCCTTTAAGTGCACAGTCTGAGCAGTTGTTCTGTGTTTTTCCTGGATGATGAGCACTTACCGCTCACAGAGACAATGCAACATACAAATCTCACTTTGTTCAGACGTATAGAGCAACATGGAGATATTCCCTGGTGTCTCCAGAGTGATGAATATTAAATGCAACCTTTGGCCCTTTAAGATGCAGTGTGAGTGCAATGATCTGACCCTGTGCCTCTGAGCTTTTCTTAGTCACATCCTACCCATCAAATGCACAGCCACTTATTAGACATGCTACTGCAAAACAACCCTGTCACTTACTGTTGCTAATTATACGGGCATGGCGCTCTGCAATTCATTCCAGCTTCCTACATACTTCAGGTCATTTTCTAGCAAGGCTGAATTATAGTATGTGTGAGTGCGAGTATAGCCTCTTAGAGGAGGTCATCCCAGTCATTACGGATCTCAAAGACATTTCCAACACGTGGAGAGCAGTGTGAAAATGATTGCATGTGCAAGGCTTACCTATACGATGAGGGCGCCATCATTCAGCACGGGTCAACAGCAAATGGAAAAGAGAAGGAGAATAAAAAAAGAGTTACTTATGGTGGAAGAAACAGAACAGATTCACACAGTGGGAGCAGTTTTAGACTCCTAAGGAGCACCGTCACTTTAAGAGCAGCAATGGTCGCACTTGCCTCCTCCATCATCCACTCCTGAAGGCACTCTGAGTCAGTGGAAAGACACCTCTCAACTTTCCAAGTCCTAACACAGTTACTCAGCCGGTCAGCCCGACCATCGGAGTGCATCTCGCCCTAACCGTCCGTCTCTGACCAAAGACATTTTCAGCTTTGATTACCACAGACGCAACGGAGCTTGAAGCCATAAGCTGGCACAGTGCAACGAGCAGTGACATTTACTTATGAGCGGCAGACAGGCTCCTTCAAACAAACTAAACCTTTACCTATGACTGTGCTTGAGTCATCCTTTAGAAATACATATTCACGGCAAGCTATGATGTTTTATTTGCCCTTTGCGGGAAATAAAATAAATTTAAGCTCTTAACTACATTCTGAAGCAAAGAAGGTTAAATTTAAACTCACTGGCTGTGAAAACTTTTATAATAAATTTTGTCATCACTGGATGTACCTCTACAACCAATTATGTTTTGGAATTAATCCAATTCAAAATGGCTACCACAAATAATAGATATTAACCAATAATAAGTGGCTCCAAATCAGGCCAATTTGCAGATATTAAGATAACATTTGATGTGGTAGTAGCTGAGGGTCATTTACAACACTTGCTCTACAGTACATGGATTTTATTTGAGGACTCTGGTTTCATCCCACAAACCATAAACATGCATGTTAGGCCAACTTTCGTTATTTTTACCCACTTCTTCCTTTCCAGGTCACGGAAGTCACTAGTACATTGTCTAGTAGCCACAGTGCAAGACGTGGGACACCCTGGACATGTCTCCAGTCTCACGAGACACACAACCATTCACTCTCTCAAGTGTCTCTGGGTCTGTGAATTGTTTGTCTCATTTGTCTCTATGTGGCCCTGTGGTGGACCTGCGACCTGTCCTGACTGTCCCCCGTCCTGCACAGTGACCGCTGTGAAAATCATCAGAATCAAAAACCATTTCAAAACTTTACCTATTCATACAATGAACATAATAAATGTATGGACACTTCTTTAAATTATTACAGAAGACTCTTTTCATAGAACTGAACAGACTCATAACAGCAGTAGTCATACCAAGAAACAGGGCATCATTTATAAACTGATCCATGCTGGAACACAAATAACAGGCGGGTTGACGTGGGTGGTTCAACATTTTGAAGTAGAAGTGATTTCCTGCATTTTAGTGTATTTTAACTTTTTAACATTTGATTAACATTTAATTAAATATATATATATATATTTTGGCAGACCCCCAAGCACTGTTGTGCTTATATATTATAATAATATTGTGCATAATGTTGCACTCCAGGTGAGTTTGATCAAAACAGCTACAACTCTGTTTTTCAGCGTACAATTATCTTGGTCCAAAACTCTGAAATGAAAGACGAGGGGACGTATGCAGTCATCCAGAAAATTCTACACACTAACAAATGAAGGGGTATTTGTATAAAGTAACCTTTAGTTAGAGTTATACGTATAAGAGGGTTTAACTTGGTTTGACCAAAAACTGGGTCTAAAGGTTTGACCCAGTGGTTGGGTCTGATAGAAGCTGTGTCTTCTTCATGGTCCACCATTTTACGCCACAAGTTGACCAAATCCAACCTGACTGGACCTCTGCTTTATGAAGCACATTTTAGATTTTTTTTAATCAACAAATTACACATTTATTCAAATATTTGTGTAAAATATGCACAACCAGTATGTCGGGTCAAACTGCCAACCCAACTACGCTTGATCCAAGTTCATCCCAGCGCTGCTTACAAATTGGGTTTTTATAAACCAGCAGTTTATAATGAGAGGATCTTTAGATTTGTTTGTTCTTCACCTTCTCACTAAATGATTCTGATACAGTCATTTAACGGAGTATAAACAGGCTCAGTTAGAGTAGAGCTCAATACAAATAGTCAAGGATCATAGTAGGCTGGTACTGTAATGGAAATTATTAGGAATGCACGATATTGGATTTTTGGCCGATATCCGACACGCCGATGTTAAAACTTATTTGGCTGATAACTGATACCAATAGTGATATTTTTTCCCCTAGACCTACTTACAGAGACTACCTAGCTTTCTCTGCTGTGGGAGTAAAATACTACATTATTCTGCATAGTGTTTGTCAGTTTGGCCTGCTACCAAATGCAGATGCCAAAAAAGGGCTGAAAATGATGCAACACTTCAACTTGGATTATGTTTAATGTCAGAGTTTGTCACTGGGTTATCATACAAAAACAGTGCCTATATATATATATATATATATATATATATATATATAAACAGAGCTTTTTATATTGCCGAGTTATTTTAATTGAATGGCTGATGTCCAATATTTAACTTTAACACCAATACCAGCTGATACCAGTACTATGCTGATAATATTGTGCATCCCTAGAAATTATCCATATCGGTGATATAAAATTCAGTTAAATGTTTTAGCCTGGTTCAGACTATGAATTAAATTGTTAAAGTTGCTCATTAAAAAAATAAAGAAAATTTTAAGTTCTAGGTTTGGAGTCTCATGGAGTCTCATGGTGTCTCATGTCTATGTTGCACATGATCACCTTCCACCTCTCGGCAGTGACACCCAGCAGAACATTGTACATGGGCAAGGTTTTTAATCAAATTAAATCAAATTACACATTGTTTTGTACAACTATATGTATGCAAATATATTATGTATTTCTAGGTTGCAACATCTATAACACAAATGTCTTAGAAGACAAGTTATGATCAATTAGTTATGACCTTGTTTAGGTAAATGTTGACAGAGTCATTCAGTCTCATTTAAACTGAGAAGTGCCGTTAGTTAAAAGCCTCAATTACAGAAGCAGAAACATTGTTTCACAAGCAGCAACTGACAGTTGTGGAAGCAGCTTGCACTTTTGTTGAATGTTCTCCAAACACAATGGAGCTTCAGTCATGCGTGACGAAAGCAAGCTTCCTCTGAATGGTAAAGTAGGACAACATCTGGTGTACAGAGCAAGCAAACGCCGACGCCAAGTCTGGTAACAAGTTTCTGCTTTTTACCCTCTCCACGATGAAAAAACAACAAGTTGCACGCCGCGCTGCACGACCGCACTTTAAAACAGAGTCGTGCTAGAATGGAAATGCAACGACGTTCAGTCAGGTCATCTGGATGGTTTCTCTTTTTGCTGAGATGTTTCGACCATCATCCAAGGGACTTCTTCAATCTGAAGAGCCACAAGTTTGTTTGTTTGGTGGCTCCTCAGATTGAAGAAGTCCTTTGGATGAAGGACAAAACATATCAGCAAAAAAATAAACTGTCCAGATGACGCGACTGAACATTGTTGGATTTCTACCTGGATTCTTGAGCATGAACTTTGGTGTCTAAAATGAAAATGTTCTAACTAGAGAAACTGCACTTCCTGCGTTGATGCAGTGTGAATGTTGCTGAAACCTGCTGAACAAGCTAAAGCTTACTTGAAAAACAGCAATGGCTGGAAAGTAGAAAGAAGTCTCTGAAAGGAGTGCAAATAAGATGAAATGATCAAAATTAGGTTTGAGGTGACGTTATTGTCATTCTCTTCTCATGTGGTACATGAGGTGGAATTAAATTGTGTACTCAGTTACACCCAAAAAGAATAATTAAGTAATAATAAATACCAATTTTATAATAAATAAGTAGCTGAATGTATAGGGGAAAGCTGAAAATAGAACAAAAAGCAGAAACGAGTGTAAAAATCCTTAATTAGCAGAAAAAAAAGCCAAAAGGAATATAACATTTGAAAAACTTTTATTGAAGATAAAACAGCTAAAACCAGCAGAAAATGGACTAAAAGTAGCTGAAAACACACAAAAAGCTAAAATTAGCAGAGCAGAAAAATTGAAATAGGCAGAAAGAAACTGAATAGGGCACATGAAAGCTGAAATCAGCTGAAAAGTAGCCAAAAAGCTAACATTTGTAGAAGAATTGTTAAAATGTAGGTGAACAAATAAAAAGCTGAAATGAACAAAAAAAAAAAAACTAAAAGGAGCTTAAAAAGCTGAAAGAAGCACAAAAAGCTGAATTTAGAAGAAAGAAACTGAAAATAGTAAAAAAAAAATAAGTTGAAAAAAATGCTTAAATGAGCAGAAAGAGGCAAAAAGGAGCTAAAGGGAACTGAAAATAGCAGAAACAAGTTGGAAACTGTCCAACCACAACAAAAACTGCAATAACTCCTAAAAAATTGCATAAAAAATTGTAAACAACACAAAAACTTTGAAGGATGTAAAGGAAGCGCCGTTCATTTTCAATTAGAAAAACATGGCCGAAAAAGTAAAACATGCCCAAACACCAAAAGTCTGAGCAGGAATGTCCTGAATGAGCTGAACCAAGATGGTGTCAACGAAGGAGCAACGTTTGTGGAAACACCTCTTCAGGTTTATGGTTGGGTACAAAGCAGCTCCTCCTGGACCTCAACAAAAATGTACTTTTACTACTTCCGTTTTGGCGCAGAGTAACTTCTGCACATGCAGCAATACTGAGATGCTCCTCGCTGCCTCCCCCCCTTTGGTATTGGGATGGTAGCAAGCTACAAATGTAATCCTGTACATCACAAGCGCTGCTGCAGCCGGCGAGCAGACTATAAATTTCACTGCACAGGAAGTCTATTTATTACCACATCACCAGACTCCCCATTTCCCTCTCAGTTAGCTGCAGGCGCAGGTCCATCTCTGAACTACTGGGGAATCATGAGAATGATAAATCTGACGGTGCTTTAGCTGCGCTGCGTATTGCTGCCTGCAGGACGAGCCATGAATCGCTGATTAGATTTGGATGCTGTTTGTTTGCGTATATGTATGTTCACTTTTACAAGGGCATTAGGTGCGTTTGTGTCTGCTCTGGGACTCATTTATACAGTCCTGGCATAGAAACTAACTTCTTTTCCTCCTTCCCAGCCACCTCAGACCTAATCTGCATCCAGATTTCTAACAGACCATGAACCAAAGACCCCATGCGATCAACTTGCTGCTGACAGATATGCAATCTAAAGCAAAACCTGGTCCAGGATTTTGTAGAAAATTGTGCCTGTAGCTAAACTTTAGCTCAACACTTTGTTCAGAGTTTACATCATGTTCTCGTGCTGAATAATATCCTCAGATTTGAAATGTTATTGTTTCTTTTCCTCGTAAAATACCTTGTTCATCTTTACATCTGGTTGAGAGGCCGTAACAAAGATAAAAAGCTGTACGTGTGCCCAAAAGCCCCAAGAGGAGGAAATCATCATCGCATTGTGGTCTCTCAGGTGGACGTAGAGGATTCAGGGTCAAACTGAAAGCGTCTTCATTCAAGAGTTCTTTCAAAGGTGCAGAAAGGAGGGTGCTGGTCCAAACGCAGGTGGAGACAGTGTCCACACATAGTGTTCAATACCCGATGATCCCACAGGTGACACAGAAACCATGAAATGATGGTGAATACGGGAAAACACACATCATGACACTGAGAAAGAAAGTGTTTTTGTAGATCAAACACAAATTATGTGTTTTTAATAAATGCACAGCTGAGCAGGAAGGTCCACAATCATTTCTACAATGTGTTTAAAAACTGTTGTTTTTGTGCTTAGATGCTATTTAGGAGCTTATTTTTAAGCTTTTTAATTAATATCAAACATATTTCACATTTGTAATAAAATAGAGGGAAACACTGCAACGTTTCCTCCAAAGCCTCAGGGAACAGTCCAATTAAGTTGATCAAATATTTGCAACACAGTTTGTGTATGTGTCGGACATTTTTATGGATTCAAACTTTGAACATGACAGACAAGATAAAACATGAGAAATCAGCAGCACAACAGACAAACAAAGACAAAATGAAAGATGAGTGATAGGAAAATAAAGAAACGACAGAAACATTAAAATCATGATAATCGTAATTTTGCACAATGTTTTGCTGATACCCGTTAAAGCTTCCTATGAAAAACTCTTTTTCAATCCAACAATTTTCAGTCAGGTCATCTGGACAGTTTCTTTTTTTTTTTTTTTTTGTGCTGAAACGTTTCGCCTTCGATCCAGAAGGCTTCATCAGTCATGGAAACACAACACAAAACTGATTCTTCCCCCAACAGCTTACTCCAAAGTGGAACAAACCAGTTCTGCTTGTGATAAGATGGTCTCTTTGATACGCCCCCTCCTCCATTGCCGGCCCTCTTCCTTGTTGACAGTCTTGTCAAACTGGTTGAAAACAACAAAGTTCAATGTTTTGCCAATAAAAGCAGTTTTCGCTACATGAAATGGTTTGGGTTATTTAAAATATTAATGGTAACATTGAGTGTGTTTTTATCTAAACATATATGATTGTTGTTTCTGACAAACTGCTGGTTTTGCTCACTTTATCTCTGCTCATTTATTTGGATCCCCTGCTGTTATTTTATGCTCTGTTCCTTACTTTGAGCATTTTATGAACATGCAGCAACCTTTGGCTTGTTACGTACGAACACATTTATTTGCTCAACAAAGTTACTTTTTGTAAAGTCAAGAAGACCAGTCCAATAAAAAAACACATTCAAATTTGTATTAGCAAATAAATAAACTAAATCTGCATGGTACTTCTGTCATAATAATGGTTATTGAGTCCTTACAACAAGAATCTCTGAGTAAAACTACCACACGTGTTTGTTTACCTACAAAAACAGCCATCGTGACTGAAAACAGGCCAACAACAGCAGCAATGGAAGAGTTGTATGTGATCAAGAGGTCTAACAAATGGGTGTAATCAGAATCAGAATAAACTTTGTTATCATTGCACCGAGATACAACAAGAACAAGGCCATGGTCTTGAGCCGGAAAAGGGTAGAGTGTCCTCTCCGGGTCAGGGAGGAGGTCCTACCCCAAGTGGAGAAGTTTAAGTATTTTGGGGTCTTGTTCACGAATGAGGGAAAAATGGAGCGTGAGATCGATAGGCGGATAGGTGCAGCGTCAGCAGTGAAGCGGGCGCTGTACAGGTCTGTCGTGGTGAAGAGAGAGCTGAGTCAAAAGGCGAAGCTCTCAATTTACCGATCGATCTACGTTCCTACCCTCATCTATGGTCACGAGCTTTGGGTTGTGACCGAAAGAATGAGATCTCGGATACAAGCGGCCGAAATGAGTTTTCTCCGCAGGGTGTCTGGGCTCTCCTCTAGGGTGAGAAGCTCGATCATCCGGGAGGGATTCAGAGTAGAGCCGCTGCTTCTCCACATCGAGAGGAGCCAGTTGAGGTGGCTTGGGCATCTGTTTAGGATGCCTTCTGGACGCCTCCCTGGTGAGGTGTTCCGGACACATCCCACCGGAAGGAGGCCCAGAGGAAGACCCAGGACATGCTGGAGGGACTATGTTTCTCGGCTGGCCTGGGAACGCCTCGGGATTCCCCCGGAAAAGCTGGCCCAAGTGGCTGGGGAGAGGGAAGTCTGGGCCTCCCTACTTAGGCTGCTACCCCCGCGACCCGACCCCGGATAAGCGGAAGATAATGGATGGATGGATGGATGGATCATTGCACCGAGATACAACAAGAACATGTACGTACGGTCGTCCGAAAAAATGGAAGTAGTGCACGAAGCTGCTACTATAAAAAGTGTGGCCTTCTTATTCTTATTCAGAATAATATTTTTGCTTAGATGAGAAAAGGGAAGAAAACATGAGGAGAGACGGTATAAAAAAAAATCTCACACCGTGTCCTAGACAGGGCACAATTTGAGGCATCAAAAAATCCTACCACAGCAAAGCAACATAAATAGAGGTGATACATGTACATATAGGCTGGTAAAGACATTGAATTTTAAGGGAAAGTCCTAGCATAGTCCAGAGCTCCCCTCAGCCATTGTCCAGGTTAGAGGTGTTTGTTATCATCAGCTCGGATGAGGTTCTGTCACATGTCCACGGCCTTGGGGAAGGGAGGGGTGAGGAGACACAAAGCATCTTTGTTTTTTTCTAAACATGCCAGGAGGAGTTGAGATAAGTTCGCCGTCAAGGCCACAGTTTGGGTCAGGCAGAACTCGTGAATTGCCGTTGCTGCTTTTTAAAAGTCTCGCTGGTACAGTTCTCTGATGGAAACTCCAAACAGCCAAAGTACGCCGAAAGTCAAGCTCACAGCTTTCTCCAAGATTATTCCCAACCGTTCATGGTTGCTGCCAGAAAGTTCACAGTCCTGATAACAGCCTGCTCCAACTCTGACGCAGCTCCACATAATTCAGTCTGAATGCTGCCAAGCTTAGAAACATCCACACGAATTTGTAGACTATCCAGATTTCACCAACCCGAACACCAAGAAAAACAGTTGTCGTAATGAATCCAATTTGTTTCCATCGAGGTAAGAGGGTCCTCCTTACTCTGACTCCTGTCGGGAGAAGTTGATGAATTTTGTTGAGAGACCAGCTGATCCTTCGAATTAGGAAGGTATGCAAGAAAAAAAAAAGGCTAGTTAAGGGTTCACAAGCCGAAAGAGTGCAAGAAGGGAAGCGGGAGGAAGACAGAGCACCGGGAGACATGGCTGACTTCACCGGAGCACAGAGAGAGAGAGAGAGAGAGAGAAATGTATGTATTTACACTCGTATGTGCTGAATAAAATATGATTGAGACAAACTAAAGTTAAATACATTTTTAAAACAATAAACTTATCAGTCCAGGAGAAACTTTCCAAAAGCTATGTGTCTGAATGTCGAGCTGCAGCTTTTTAACAGTCCTGACTGATACCGGACATTCTTGACAGATGTCTTAATCTCTTTTTCTTCCATCCTTCCATCCATCCTTCCTTCCATCCATCCATCCATCCATCCTTCCATCCATCCATCCATCCATCCATCCATCATCTTCTGCTTGTTCTGAAGTTGGGTCACAAGGGCCACAGTTTCCAGCTCTTCTGGGAGGGCTCCAAGGTGTTCCCAGGCCAACCAAGAGACATAGTCTCTCCAATGTGTCCTGGGTCTTCCCTGGAGTCTCCTCCCAGTTGGACTTGCCCAAAGCACCTCCCTAGGGAGGCGCCCAAGAAGCATCCTTACCAGAGTTCGTGACCAGAGGTGAGGGGAGGAAAGCAGACCGACATTAAACAGAGAGCTTTGCTTCTTTTTTCTTTGAGATTACAAACAAATTGCAGACTTTGGCCGGCTTAATGTGGGTCAACCACATCACTTAAAGTTCCCCAAGGGTTTTACAAATTCTGCCGAGTATCTTGTTTTTGTTTGTTTCTTGAAATGTTGACTCGTATTTCAGAATTGCATATCAAATATCTCAGTAACTACTCGAATAAACTCTTGAATCGCACCATACGGTACAGTTCAGGATAAACATTTTTTACACTTTGCACCGAGTAGCTTTAATATTTCAGAACTCTTTGTACGCATCCAAAACCAGAACCCACTGTGACGGCTGAATGTTGGTTTATTCAGCATTTTAAGTTTGATTTCTACAAGTTTCAACCAAACTATCTCACCCTATCCTCTTTATTCTGTTTGAACAACTAAAAAAGCCCATATTCTCAGCTTACCTAACAATAATGTGATGTCTTTCCTTCTGCAATTACTCCCACATACAGAGCACCAAGCCTCATTAACCTTCTGGCACGGTGCACTTGCGGGCCACTTTTAAAAGCCCTGCCACACTGTTGCCTTCATTGCCAGCTTTAGTGCTCCTCTCTTAAAAGCATATATCTCAATCATTGCAATCATTGTTTTGTAAAGGATGGTTCGTGAGGCTTTTTTAAGCAAAATGCTGGTATGGACTGTAGATTTACTGAAGAAACTTTGGTCCTCCTTCAAATTTCAATGCAGCAGACAACCCAGTTTTGTACTGGTGTGGTTGAAAATGGTCCATCAGGTACAAATTTATTTACTACCACCCAAAATACATTTTCAAACAGTTATAAAGTGCATTTTCTGGTAACTGTTATTTCATTCACCTGCTGTGTGTCACCTTCTTGAGTTTTTAATTGTTAGTCAGCTTGTGTAGTTACTGGCAGCAGCTCAATGGTTTGCATGCCAACACATTTAGGAAGGTAAAAAACCAAAACAATGCTGCTGAAAGAACCAAAAGACGCAGAGAGAAATTGTGTCGCTGCTGACACGAATGAAACGAACAAAGCTAAAACATGAGGTCAGAACACCTTCTCAAAACTAATTACAGGTAAATGTGTAGAAATGTAACAAGGTGCAGTCGTGTGAATGTTCATGAAGCATTCACACTATTGTGATCCATTTTTCTTCTGTATGTTTTTTAGCATCTTTCTTGGTTCACAATTTTCGTGCTATTTCATCAAATCACAAATCAAAATGTTCGGCTCTTTCAGGAGAAGAGTGCTATGACTTTTGGTATTGGTGCAACTTTAGCTTTTGGAAATATTTAGCCTTTTCTGCCACTTTTCGTCTCATAGAAAATTAATTTATCTCATTTTACATCCTTCAGATCTTTACATCTGTGTACAACCTTTTATTGCTCCTCTCACATTCTGTTCTGGTTCAGCTTCTATGCGCAAATAAAAACTTTTTTTCAGCTACTTTCAGCTGCTTTGCGATTATTTTAGAGTCTTTGTGCTAGCCACAACATTTTTATACTTCTAACTTCATTCTGCTAGTTTCAGCTTGTTATCTTTCATTATGTTTATGTATGCACGTTTCAGCTACTATTTAGCTGTTTTTATGCTGATTTTAGCTTTTTTTTTTGGCTAATTCCACATTTTTTCCACTCATTTAAACTTTTTTTTCAGTCTAGTTCAGCAAAAATTGCTCTCTCCACTTCCATCTGGTAATTTAAGCTTTTTCTCCTGCCTTTTTAGCTACTATTCAGCTGTTTTTTTTTGTGTGCGTGTATAAATTTCTGCTTTTTTGAGATGATTTCCACTTTTTGTGATCATTTCTGCTTCTTTCAGCCTAAATGGGCAAAATAGTGCTCTTTCCACTTCTTTCTGATAATTTAAGTTTCTTTTCAGCTTTTTTCAGCTGCTTTTAGCTATTTTTTGCTAATTTCAGCTTTTAGAGCTAATTTACTATTTTTGTGCTGATTTCTGCTCATCTAAAACAAATTCAGCAAATATATTATTTCTGCTTTCGTCTGTTAGCTTACTTAGGCTTTTCTTCATTTTCAGCTACATTTAAGCATGTTTTTAGCTAATTTTAGCTGTTTTATTAGTGTTTTTTTATGGAAAAACCAATGATTCAGAGCATATTTTAGTTGGACTCTTATCTAAAATATGAGTTTGTTGTATTGTTTCACTCATTTGTTTCTCAACCTGGGATATTTCTCTATTGGCAGCACAATAAAAAGCATTTTTCATCATTTTAATTTGTAATTCTATTAAAACTTCAGTTTGAACAATCCGTTTCATGTATTTTTCCTGGATTGTGTTATAAAGCACATTAGTTCAAGCAAAATAACATGTCGGTGTGTTCAAATACTGGCAGCAAAACTGCAAGTTGGATAAGTAGTTGTCATGGCTGCAGAGGTTAGACTCAGGAATGCAGACAAAACTGAAGGAGCTTAAAGGAAAACTTAAAAGACTTGAACAAAGAAAAATGGTTGGCACGGCAACAACAACTTAAAGGAATTAAAGAAAAAGTACAAGGAGCCATGAGGAAATTACAGAGAGGAATAGACATGGCATGAAGCACAACGAGGGAACGAGTTGGAGAAGGCTGGGGGTGAAGATGGGGGAACATGAGGCCTGATTGAAACAGGGAACAGGTGTAGGTGGGCGTGGCAGAACAGCGGAGCAGAAAGTCACTGGGAATAAGTGCAGGTGGACTGGTGGCACAGGGGAACTGAGCTAAACGAGCACAAAACACAGAAAAAATACACATAAACCAAAAAGGAATAAACCCATAAAATAACACCTGAAAATAACCAGGAAACACATCCTGACAGTACTAAGTAATAATTGTTGCAAGTAATTGGCTGCATTTTATTAAAATTTTTAGCTTGTAAATCCTCAAAATGCAACAATAACTAAAACTGTTTTTTTTTTGTAACTCGTTTTTAGCATAAAGGCACAAGACATCGTTAGTTTAATGTTAGTTTGTCAACTATAAGACTGAAGGATGTAAAATTTTAAATTTGTCTTTCATCTTTAATTCTTTTCTTCTTGTTCTTTCGGCTGTTCCGTTCTTTAGGGGTCACCACAGCGAACAAAGTTGCACAAAGACTTGGCGATTATTTTTATGCCAGATGTCCTTCCTGACACAGACCACCGAGCTACCGCAGCCGTCTGTGTGGAGCAGAGCTGCTATCTAGGGGATCCAGGGGAGCAGGTGGTGGGGTTAAGGGCCTTGCTCAAGGGCTCAGAGTGGGGTGAATGAGGGTGGAGGCAGGTGTGGGTGTTTCACCTATCCCACCCACATTTTGATGTCAGTAGAGCTGTAATTTCTAGCCTGAACCCAGAACCCGGCCCAGCCTGTCCTAGGGCCAGGCCGGTGTCTGGCTTTTGATTGCGTCAGCGGACGCGTGCGGCTGATGATCCAATTATATGTCAACATGGCTTGCCATACAATCACCAGCCGCACGCGTCCATTTGACTGCGCGCTGACCGGCCGGTTGAAGAACGTAAAAAAAAAAAAAGCTCAGTTAAGTATCAGATGGACTACTGCCAGCGATCCATCCACAAATGGACGTTCAGCTGCATTCAGCAGACGCACGCAGCCGATGACCCAAACAGGTGAGATCACAAAATATCTGACATGTCAGAGCAGGGTCCGTGTCCGAATAATGCAGAATGCAGCAGACGCAGGGATTTAATGTGCTTTGATGGCCATGAAAGGACAAACAGCCCCTCAGCTCCGATCTTCTGCCCCCTCACCACGCACCAACCCTTAATAACTACATAAGCTGTTAAAGCTTAATTAAAATTTTTTGGGGGGCGGGGGGGGGGGGGTGTTGAATTTGGACCTGTAATTACTGTCAATTAGTCGGGCCGGGTGGGGTTTGGAAATGATGGTTACGGGCCCAGTCAGGTCAGATATTTTGGGCCCGAAGGCAACTCTAGTTGTCGGTATCTGGAGTTGAACCATCAATCTTCCGATCACAGGCCCACCTTCTCTAACCTCTGCACCACCACTCCTCTTTCTTTGTCTTTCATCGTTAAATGTTGCTCTGTAATCTTGGGCTATTTGTTTTGCGCTCTGCTGGATGGTAGCTGAGCTGTTTATACTCCGGTAATGACCATCAGGATGAATCATGGCTTGTACTCCCTAGTGGCTGGTTTCAATTATTACTTTATGAAAGTGCATTGAATCTGTCCAGCAGTTCATGAGATATTTTGCTAACAGACGCACAGTAAATGCTAAAGTTTATAGTAAAAGTCTGATGTAAATTGTAGCACTTGTAGTATATGTTGGGTATGACTCTCAGCTACAATGACACTGAATGTTAGCTCAATATCTGTCAGGGACTTATTTAGATTATAATTAAACTAGATTTTCTAAGGTCAGTTGGCTGTGGCAGCCATCTTGAATATTGAAACTGCCATTGCCTGTGGGCAGTGTGACAGGATGCTTCATCACAATCTTAATTCTGCTTTTCTATAAAGTGTATCCTTTCTCTACAGGAAAGAAGAATTTTTCATGCGACATTTGAACATAAACAAGCGAGAATTGATGTTTGCTGAGGGATATCTCTGCTTTTTATGGCCATCCCAGAGTGAGTTTTCCTGCTCAGTTTATTGTCAGAGAAACCGTCATGAAGAGCTCATTTATCAGCCAGAGATCAGCTCAGCCTTTATTCTCCTGGCAGCCATCCTGATCAAATCCCCATTAAGTGAGTCCCACAACCTCCTCACCCCCTTCTCCCCCATTCCATCATCAGTCCAGAACTCTAATTCCCTCCTCCATAAATCACTGCTTTCAGTTTTGGTTTGTGGATTAAAAGGTGCACCGGTGTTGTGACCCGATGACTTTAGGTGGCAACAATGCAGAGCACCTTAAACTGTTGTGGACAAAAGGCAAAAATGTCCTTTTTTTTTGTTCTACCAACATATTTGTGATGAAAATACACATGAGCTCTATTGAAACCTGTAAAAGCCTCATGCAAGCTCTCAGTGGGGCTAAAATGAACAAATTATAGATAACAACATGATTATACAGCGCACTGAATTCAGAATGGATTGGATTTAACATTCTGAAAAACTGCCTTTTCTGCTCAGTGCATTAAGCAGTTTGAGGAAAATAAAAAAGTTTTTGAACATCATCATCCTGTGTGTACAAACAGACCTGTGACCAGTTTGTATGGCAGGGAGGGGGAGCTCAAATATGATCAGAATCGATTAGTTGGTACCGGGAGCAGAGACAGCCTCAGTTCATACATCTGAAATACTCCTTATTAAAACTCTTCACCTCTTAGACCACATGTACTCCTCAGACCCTCTGCAGTGTGTTCATTCATTGTAACCGTAACCAAAAATAACATAAAAATAACATAAACCTGAACCTTATGGCTTATTGTATCTATACTAGTTCATAATGAGTAGAAACATCTGTGACAATGGATATAGAAATCTGCAAATACATTTATATGTTTAAAACTCCAGCTGTACTGGATGGATGGATGCTTCCTTCCGTCCTTCCTTCCTTCCATGGATGGATGGATGGATGGATCCTTCCTTCCTTCCTTCCAT
>NC_056511.1:5491171-5510736 GCF_014905685.2 Nematolebias whitei | reverse complement strand
TCCTTCCTTCCTTCCTTCCTTCCTTCCTTCCTTCCTTCCTTCCTTCCTTCCTTCCTTCCTTCCTTCCATCCATCCATCCATCCATCCATCCATCCATCCATCCATCCATCCATCCATCCATCCATCCATTCCTTCCTTCCATGGATGGATGGAACCTTCCTTCCATGGATGGATGGATGGATGGATGGATAAGTCCTTCCTTCCTTCCTTCCTTCCTTTGATGGATGGATGGATGAATCCTACTGACTGACTGACTGACCCGGGTGGTTTCTTACAATGCTTTACAAAAACGAGGTGTGCCTCTAATAAAAGTCACGCACCAAAATGGTTTGAATAAATTAAGGTTCTCATCTTCTATTTGGAAACAATTATAAATAAATAACCAACAAACTGATCTCATTTTTAATAAAAATTATATGTAAATCTTAGCTTCATTTATCATTGCGCTACGAATTTTACCCTTTTACTTAATAAATATAGACTCACATAACTTTGCAGTGAGTAATTTTCATTTGTAGAAGTCTAGCGTGGTTCTTTTGTCTAGCTGCTCCTGACGTAAACGTGTTTGTCAAAGTGCACCTTTTGACATAGCTCTGAATAAACATTTTTATGTTATATAGTTTGCAATGAGTGCCTAAACTTGGCTTAATGCAATATTTTCTCCTCTGTATAGAAAGGCGTTAGTGTGTTGTCTTTGCTTGTTCAGATTTTAATGATTTCAATGCAACAATCCTGTTCTCGACTGAAACGGATAAAAATAAATAAATGCAGCACTTCCTGTGATCATGCTAAGAGGTAATAGGGTGCATTAGGATCAGAAAAAAGTTTACAAAATAAATCATGCAATCTTTGCAGAAAGCCAATATATGATGTTCATCCATAAATTCATGCAATCAGGATCCGTGCATTGATTGGTGGACATGCACGCCCTTTATTCATGAAAATATTAAAGAAATATAATATATTCACAAGGCTGCTTATCTTCATGCACAATTATTAATCTGTTCTATAATCATACGAGCAGTGAAGGTACCAGACAGACATCAGGTACGGCTCCGTCTGTCATCAAAAACCGTGAAACAGTCACAAGTGTTTCCTGCAACACAATATAAAAATAAATAAAACTAAAACGGGTGTTCAATTAAAAGTGTGCTTCCAGAAACAGGTGGGATGGAAATCTTTATTTGAAGCTCCAGGACACGAGAAGAGAAGCACATTTTCTTTTGTTTTTAGATAGCAATGAAACATCTGTTCATTACTTTCAGCACAAACACCGACATGCATCAAATAAACTCGGAACTGCTAATGTTAATGTGCACAACTTGTTGAACACCCTCGTTCATATTTAGGGGTTCAGTCAGTAGCTCGCCCATCAAAGTGTGTTTTGGTGTTCACCAAAATAACAAACCACCGGAAAAATTTAATGAAACTTCTGAGAAACATTAACTGGATTTAGATCTAAGACTGATTAACTTTTGGAGTTAATCCAATTCAAAATGGCTGCCACAGCTAATTAACATTAGCCAACACAAAAATTAATTAAAACACAGTCAGCTTTACCGATAAAGAGTCAAACTTTGATGCTGCAGAAGAGGTACAGTAGATAATAGACTACACAGACTCATTATATGTACAGAATATTTTTTTCAAGCTATTATGACGACGACTCTTTTGCTTCCCAACAGAAGATTTAAATTATATTCCTGCCTTAAAGGCAGCGGGCAAACACTGTACTTAAGTAAAAGTAAAAATAAGCAGACAAAAATGTACTCTAGTAAAAGTAGAAGTACCACATTAATGTTTTTACTTAAGTAAAAATAAATAAGTACTTGCAGAATGTATTGCCTAATGCAATGGTCTACAATATCATTAAATGTACCTACCGTATGTGTATTTTCTGTAATACATTAATAGTGATGTGTCATTTTAATAAACAATGCTGCAGATAATACATGTTTTTATTGTGACGCCGTTCACACTTGGACTTGTGATTCTGTGCGTCAGAATTTCCGAGATGACATGCAGAGTTAAATGCCATTAAGAAAAATAAGAAAGAGGAATGATTATACCTTTGAAACCAACAAAGTCCATGCTCAATAATCCATGTATACAATCCAACAATTTTCAGTCAGGTCATCTGGACAGTTTCTTTTTTTTTTTGTGCTTAAATGTTTCACCTTCCATCCAGAAGGCTTCATCAGTCAAGGAAACACACAACACAAAACTGATTATTCCCCCAACAGCTTACTCCAAAGTGGAACAAACCAGTTATGTTGGTGCTAAGATGGTCTCTTTGACACGCCCCTTCCTCTGGTGCCAGCCCTCTTCCTTGTCGACAGTCTTGTCAAACTGGTTCAAAACCAACTATACCTTTGAATGTTTTTAACACAAAGCAAAACCAATGTGTCATTACTGCAGTAAATAAATTTAAGTAAAAGTTGTCTGCCTGAAAAAAGGAGCATTAGACACATCGAACAAAGGAATAGGCTCTGATCATTTCAACTCCAGTTTGTCTTTAACTAGTTAAAATACTGTCTATACAACCTTGTAATGGGTCAATAATGAACAATATTTTAACTTCCTGACACCATTTTCAAAACTTGGACCCGAGTGTCGAGCCATTTGGAGACATCTCTCGTCTCCCAACATCCCATGAACTGACACATTTTAATGTTGCAGCAAGAATTTCTTGTTCAAGTTCAGAAGAAGTTGGTTTTCAAAGTTTTTTGAGTCCAGTCTGGCTCTTTTGGGAGAGAGAATCTGTTCCGCTGTACTCAATAGTCCTTCAATAGTCATTCAATGGTCCTTCAATGGTCTTTCAACAGTCTTTCAATAGTCTTTCAATAGTCCTTCAATAGTCTTTCAATAGTCTTTCAATGAGGCCATGGGTGGTGCGTATCTTTTGGCTGACTCTCCATGGTGGAATCCATTTTGGATGTGTTAGCGGTGCTGTGGGTGCTCCCAGCTCAATGACGTATATACTAGAACATACGTCATTGGTCCAGCTCTTCTTGAAGGCGGGTCTAACGTTACCTGCCCACTTTGCAGTGATTCACTGGACCTACTCCCCCCTCGCCAATGGTTACTTTCAAACTAACCAACAAGTTAGTGAATGTAACTTGTAACGCAACACATTATAGAAATGTAGTGTAGTAGAAAGTACAGATACTTAATGTAAAATGTAGGGGAGTAAAAGTCAAAAGTACCCACGTTTAACTCTACTGAAGTACAGATAAATAAAGAAATGTACTTATGTACAGTAATGAAGTACTTGTAACGAAGTACTTGTGATGAAGTACTTGTAACCAAGTACTTGTAACCAAGTACTTGTAACCAAGTACTTGTAACGAAGTACTTGTAACGAAGTACTTGTTCTTCGTTACATTCCACCACTGGCAGTGGGTGATATAAATTCCTTCAAGGAGCGCCGGCCTTTAATTACTTCATTTAATGTTTTCATTTTGGTCTGAGGACTAAGTGGCAACTTGTGCTGGTGATGAATTCATCTTAAAACTATACTTCTGTGAGACAGAAGTCCACTTCAGTAAGTAACATAATAAAAAACCACTCACACACATGGAGGACACACATCGAGGACACCCACGGTCCTCTGGTTCAACACAAAGGCATCAGAGTCTAACCAACAGGGACGTCACATCTTCATCTCAGCCATGATCAGAAAGGTTTACTGATCTTGTTTTGACGTGTTGGCGCGGCCCCTCTGGTTTACTCACTCAGCCCGAGTTCCTGATTTCCCACGAGAAAGGAGAAGGCGCCTTCATGACCGACCCTTCCCTGGATTGCCTCCCACAATGCTTTGCTCAAACCTTGCCTGTTTATCGCCCCAGTTCTTTGACTTTTCTCTTCCCTCGTCCACAGAGCCCAATTCAGCACATTTACATCAGTCTGTGCTCTGATGTTTGCTGCCCACTCAGCCTCCATCTCAGCCGAGACCCCGAGGGTTGACCATTAAGAGCAGGGATGAGGGGACATGCTTCCTCAGCCGAAGATCCCGGACAACCTGAAACACTCGGCGCTCGGCCAGGCGTCACACAACATGCCGCCTGCATCAGATGGACCCGAGAGCAGGCATGATGGCCACATTTACTCACGAGTAAATTAAAAATAGTCATGAGCACATTCAGTAGAGACGTAGAGACGATGTTAGTAAGTTATTTTTGTAAGGGGTAGTATAAAATATACCATGAGTGTGGGTGTTTCAGAACAGTTGTTTTGGTCTACACAATCCTATTCTAAAGGGTAAAAGCGTTTTTGCACATGTCTGTGTGCGTCTCTGTCTGTCAGCAAAATATCTCATGAACCACTGAACAAATTTTATTGAAACTTTGAGGAAACAATCCCATTCACTACATCTATAACACGCTGAAGTGAACCCCTCATTGCCTCTGATGTGTGTCCCATCAGTGTATGAATGTGATCTAAAGCTCTGATTATTCTAGTAGAGAGCTGTATGAAGGGGTAAATGAGGCACAGACTGTTGTAAAGAGCTTTGATTATCTTGATCAGATAGAAAGGTGCTATAAATAAATACAGTCCATTTACCATTAAAAAATGTTGGACACAGTGTATTCTACACATACATACGGTGGCCTGAGGTGTAAATGAACAACATTTGAAAAAAACGGAATTATATTTAAAAAAAAATTAAATTACATTTGAAAAAACACAATATAAACAAAAAAAACACATTTGAAAAAACAGAATTGCATAAAGCCAAAGCAGAAGTGGTGTTTTTTTTTTTGTTTTTTTTTTACTTTAATAACAACATAAAAGAGAACAATGTACAGTAGGGTCATCCTACTATTTGGTGCCTTTTGAGTCCCCATGCCATAATGTGGTATATTTTGTTTAAAGGTGGGCTAATGTTTATTTTATTAATCTCATTGTATGTGTTTGACTCACCTCTACCATAAAACATATATATGTACACAAGAGGAATTTATTTAAAATAATTAAATCAGATTTTAAATGCAACTTGGGTTTACTACCATGTCCCCTTTCATGCTTCCTGAAATTAAGTTACAAATCTAAGTAATAATAAAAACAAGTAATTATTTTTTTAAATAATACTACTATTTATAATAGTTCTCATCCAATTACTTTTTATGATATCATTTTTTTTTTAATGCTTAAATCATTAAAAATCATTTGAGTCCCTGAGTCAACTGTCCACCTTGTTACTCTAAAATACCCGTCACCCCTGGTTTGGTTTAATGTAAATCTTTTTTTATTTTTTTCCCCGAATATAATTCTGTTATTTCAAATGTAATTCCATTTATTTACCACTTCCACTTTGGCCACTTCTGGTTTGGCTTTTTGGCTTAAGGTAATTCAGTTCTTTCAAATGTTGTTGTGTTTTGGTTGTTTTTATTGTGTTTTTACAAATGTAATTAAATTTTTTGAAATGTAATTCCGTGTTTTGTTTTTCCCAAATCTTGTTCACTTACACCTCAGGGTCACCGTACATACGCACTTTGAGCACAACATCTTTTCTTAAACACCTGTTGAAGTTGACCTTGTTTGTCTTTCAGCAACATATTTCATGACCCATAGGTCACATTTCATAAAAACACTCAAATTATTAATGAGCCATAATCTACACAAAACTGGTTATCCCCGAGTGTCTGATGCTGCTCAATAATCCAGGTAGATTCAGTAAATCTAACGAGGTTAAGTCAGGTTCTCTGGACGGATTCTTCTTTGTTGAAACGTTTCGTCTTTTATCCGAAACACTTCTTCAGCCTGAGGAGCTGCAGCAAACTCAGTCTTATAAACGTCACCTTCTCATAGTTGATGTATTTGCTCTAGATTCTCAGACTGAAGAAGTCTTTTGGAAAAAAGGCGAAACGTTTCAACAAAGAATAATCTGTCCAGATGACCTCGTTAGATTATACCTGAGGGTATTTTACAAACATTGAGCTAACATTCAGTGTGGTATTAGCTGAGAAATGTTTTAAAAAGATGCATTTAAAAAAAAAAACCTCAGTTCATTGATGTGCAAACACATGGTGCCTTCCTGTTCAGGTGTCCTTGGATGTTTCACCTTTTGCCTAATGCAGGAAGTGTAATGTGGCAAGAGGAAGGTAGTCAGAGTCACGATGTGCCTGCAGGCAAACACAGTCCATGTCCCATTTTTGGTTTGTTACCTTGTTTTATTCATTTTGCCCTCATTCAGTACTGTCCCTCTTTGTTTTTGTGTTTTTTGCCCATTCGTACACCATCTATCTGTCCACCCATGTACCTATCAAACAGCCCGATCGGAAAGGAAATTATGTCATTTCAGAGTTCAAGACAGCACAGCTGTGGAAGTGGAAGAGGAACCTGAACGATGCATATTTAGAGATTGGCAGGAGAGCACGGTCATAGTGCCTGTAGCAACTCTCAGGATGCTATCAAACCTGAGTGCAGTTTCCATCTGGGTGGCTGAGATAAGAAACATTGTTATACACAGAATGACTTCATCTACGCAGCCAATTTCCTTTAAGGATGGACAAATCCATATGTTCATTTTATATGAGGTCATTACAGCAATACCGATTCAGAAACAAACAAAAACAAGCATTTGCTCTTAAAACTTGACAAAACACATTCAGTTTGTGTGACAAACGTTTACAACACGTAGAAAGACGTTTGTGTCATCTTTGAGGCGAAGTGGCGTGATGTAGGAAGAGATTTTCTAGACGTCAAAGCCCATATGTTGCGTTACTGTAACTGGATGAAACGTGGTTCGGATCCTTTTGTCGTACCAGCCTATATTCCCTTTGTGTGCCTACATAATCCTAGTCTTAAACACAATGCAGTTAGCTGGCTGTGGGTGGTAATCAAAGCCTTTAACGGAGGAAATCACCCTCTCGTTTAAAGGCGTAGAAACAACAGGCAGCGTGAAACCTCCTCGAGTCGAAATCTGTAAATAAAAAGAAAACAAAGAAAACCCTGACACATCTAAAGAGGCTAGTGAGGCTAGGAAAGGAAGAAAAAATGTCTTAATGGATTATTTAGGAGGACACATCCTCTTTGCATGGCTGCTCACCGGCTGTTACACAACCTGCTTCTTCTCCAGCGTCACTGCCAAGCGTCTCGGTGCGACAGCTGGCGCACCTGATCTATCTGACTGGATTAGTGCAATCAGCGGACAATGTGCTTAAAGGTAACCAGAGAGTCGGTGGCACGAGAGCCGCTGATCGCTAAATCAGGTATGAAAATAACTGGAAAAGCTCCACCACGGAAAGGCTCTTTCGGAGGTGCCACAGAACCAATTTCAGTGCCGACTGTAAGTGTCTCCTTTAATTTACAAGAGTCTCTACAGAAACAAACACCATAAGAATGGGTGGTGTAACAGATGCACCGATGGACTCGTACTGATTTAGCATGGACTAGAAGTCAAGAAGGCATTAACAAGTTTCAACACATGTGGTTGGCAAAACCTGCCCTTCATCTGTGGTTCCTAGAAAAGCCCATTTTCAAGACACGAGTCAATGAAATATTGTAATGGAGCCACATGATGCTACTTTAGTAATACATCCTGGTACATAAAGGGAATGTATCTTGAGTACTTGCTAGGTACATAGACCAAGGATGTGCAGCAAGTATCACAGCACTTATATGTTGTTGTTGTTTTTTTTGTTTTACACTTGGTATAAACTAACTGACAATTATACAACAACTTATTACATTTATTGTCATCAAACTAAATATGATTTTTTTTTGTACCAGTAAAATTACATTTAACTGAGAAAATACTCAGTGAGTTATTTGCATGAGGAGCTCATCCCCATTTATTCTGAATTATACCCTCGTTATTAACGACTAAAAAGAACCCTAAAGCTTAACTTTACACCACAAAAAGGATCAGGGTACCCTTACTCCTGGCGTAAGTGTGCCAAATGTTGGGGTAGGCCAAACATAAGCGAAAGAGTGAAATGGGACGCCGCTTTAGTCAAAGTACATTTCGTTTCTATAGCAAAATAAAATCAGCAGAAGTTGATCAAAATGATTACAAATCAGCCAAACAAAGGGTTAAAAACTTCAATTAAACACAGGAACTATAAAATAAGTAAAAGATAAAATATTATGGTAAGATAATAAAACAGTGAGTATTGGAATGTGCACTTGTTTTAAGTCAATCATTAACGAAAAGTGTCTGGTTTTAAGAGGCCTGTAAATACAAACAGTTTCTCAGATTTGGAGCCAAATCTGCAATAAAACAGATATAAAAAAATCCAAATATTTTAATTTGGACATTGGAACATCAAATATAAACTGGTTGAGAGACCGGAGTGCTCGTTCTTGTATTTATAAGTTGAAGAGATCAGATAAATGTGAAGGAGAAAGAGCATTTAAAACTTTAAAAGCAAACAGTAAAGCCTTAAAAATCTTATAGTACCAATAATTAATTGTGTAAAAAAGTTGACGTATTGAGGCTTTAATGAACATATAAATGAGGTTTGAAATATCTCAGCTACGGCCCCAAATCTCAAATGAGTTGAAAAGGGGGTACCGTAGATGCATTCCCGTCTCCTTGCTGGCTGTGCTTGAGCGCCTGACCACAGAGATCCTGGAAATGTCAGGAATCATGGCTTGTGACAGCAGAAGGACTGGGATCATCCCAGACACCTGCAGCCAGCTGTCCGAAGTGACGAGGAGCTCAGCAGGGTGCTGGGAGGAGTGGCCATCGCTCTGGGAGGAGTTCAGCCCAACATTCGGGCAGTTCTGCAGCCCGGAGGATCCATGATGCCAGCCGAGTCTGGGTGGACTGACAGGATGGCATCAGTTTCTTCGAATCTGCTGTGGAGTGGACCTTTACAAGAGATCCTTCCTGCCTACAGTCATCAGTAGCTATAACATCTCTTAATGAGACGAGGGTAACGAGTTACAACAACATTTAAATTCCCTTTGGGATTGATAAAGTATTTTTGTATTGAATTGAATTGAAACATCTGATATTACTCAAATCTGCCAGTGGTGCGATAGTAGAGATAAACGTCAGCTCAAATACAAACACAATGTCCACACTTTTAAACTTTCCTTGTAAAATCATATTTTCTTGAGTCCAACGTGTGTAAACTGCTTCAACGAATGACTTGTGGGGTTTATTAAAATTCACATGTGGGGGGGGGGGGGCAGCTTTGGATCAAAGATGGTTAACCCTGCGAGCCTTCCAAGCCACAACCTTTTTGTGCGAAGCAGCCATATTGTGCGGTTTTGTATGAAGATCTAAGCTCGTGTTTGTGCACTTTTTCAGCTCGGCTCAGTCAGGCAGACCTGCAGCTACGACACCGAGCAGCAAGCAGAGATGTTGTCCTTCCACACATCAGCGGGCTAATTTGCCTGATCTTTGTAGGTCAGACCGCAGTGGAAACACAGACAACCACAGTCTGATGAAATCTTTTCACTTCCTTGGATAGAAGTCGGAAAACAGAATATTTTTGGTTTGAAACGACGGCAATGTTGGTGCGATGAGTCATGATCCATGAACTACGATAAAAATAGAGATAAAAACCAACTATAACTGCTGTTTGACTAAGCTAGCTGTTATTTAACTATTTATAGTTATCTTTTAGATTTACTCAAAGGAAAAAAAATGTCAATATAAACACTAGGATAAAATAATGCATCCTGTTGTGTTCTTAAAAACCATTTCATTTGAATAAACAAATCAGAACTGAACAGAAAAGGCTCATCAGTCGGCAACTCCAAACAGCAAGCTGCAAATCTGATAATTCACAATACTTTTATGTGTTAATCCTGCTGTTAAAATGTGATAATTGCACTTTCTGCTCAGCTGCTTGGAGATACTCAACCTTTTATTACTATATGTGACATTTTTATTTTTCAATTTTTTACTATGATCATTTATTTATTCAGTTTTCTTTTTTACTTTTTTCTTTCTTTCGGCTGCTCCCTTCTTCAGGGGTCACCACAGCGAACTAACGAATGAAGACTTGGCGATTGTTTTTACCCCAGATGTCCTTCCTGACACAATCACAGGCCACCGAGCTGCCACAGCCCTCTGTGTGGAGCAGAGAGCTGCTACCTAGAGCACCTGGGGAAGCAGATGGGTGGGGGTTAAGGGCCTTGCTCAAGGGCCTAGAGTGGGGCAAATGAGGGCGGGTGTGGGTGCTTCCCCAATCCCACCCACATTTTTGATGTTGTCAGAACGAGGAGTGGAAACGCTGACCTTCCGATCACTGGTCCACCTTCCCTAGCCTCTGCTCCACCACTCCCCAACACAAGTCAAACCCTAAAACTGTTTAGAGAAGTTGCAAAAATCTGAGAGCTCCTCCATCTCAGACTCTCAGGTCTCAGTTAGGTTAAAGTTCATGACAGGACAATTGGAGAAAAACTGAACATGTGTGGAAGAGTTGCCACAATGGGAAATAAAAGTTGCATGGTTAAGATTTGCCCATAAGACAGAAGAGAACAAAGCAGAGATATTTGTAACGCACAGAAACATGTTTGGTAAAAAACGAGCGCAGAATATCAGCACAACACCTCATACCAGCTGTCAGCACGGTGGTGGAAGAATGATGGTTTGGACTCATTGTCATTTAGTCAACCATGAACTCCTCGAGTGACCAAAACGTTCTGGAGTCAAATAGGCCATCTGACCAACAGATGAAGCTTGGACCAAACTGGGTCATGATGTAATGGGACAATGATCCTAAACCAGCAGCTAATGCATCTCAAGAAGAAAAGGATCAAGGTGTTGTACTCGTGCTGTCACAGTTTAAACCTCAACTTGACTGAAACTCTGTGGTGGGACATTAAGAGGTGTGTAGTAACCACTGTCTTCAAACCTCAATGAACCGGAGCAACATGGAAAACAATTTTTAATACATGGCATCTGGAAATTTAAGAAGAAATGTCTGATTGTTTTGCATGTAGTGCCTTTTTTCGACCACAGATGGCAGTATAAGACTGAACCAAAGGATGTATAGTGAGGGAGCGAGCAGTGTGTCTCTTTAAGAAAAATGGGAGGGAGGCCTCTTGATGTGACATGGGCTGTCTCTCTTCAGTTCTCAAAATGGCGGACACTTGGTGTGGTTTGAGCTCTTTAGCATAGCACTTGTTACACAAAGCTTTTAATAAAATAAAATCAGTAAACAAGTTCTCAGCTTCTGTTTGCAGAGAAAAACAACTTTTTACGCCAAGGCACGGGTTTCAACTGTGAATTTTGGAGATTCGCAGGTTTTTTCCCAGATGTCGGCCTGCTAGCTTAGCTCGTAGCTTAGCTGCTTTTAACGATCCAAAAACGTGATTTTGGATGGTTAAAATGGATTTTAAAGAGGAAGGGAGGGGTCAGTGAAGTGCATCAGAGTTGAGCTTTTTATCATCCAGTGTCTTCAGTAGAAAGAGACACGAAGAAACGATAAAGCCGATAAATGAAAATGAAGTGGATAATTTTCATTTATCGTGCGATTAATTGATTTCTTGTTTATCGCGACAGGTCCATGTGCCACGAGTCGCAAATACTCTTCCATAGCCACAAGAATCAAAACCTATTGGCTAATGTTTTGACTTTGACAATGAATATCTTCAAGTAAAATAAGGACAAAGACCGATTTCACTCGTCTTTTAAGGTAACGTCTTGTTTTTGACGTTTGAGACATGTCTGGAGCTTCAGCAGCTGTTTCCATCACGTTCCTGTGGGTTGGTTTACCGTCTGTGCTTCTGATTTGTTTATCTACCGTGCACTCTTCAGAGCTACTGAGGCTCACGGCATGAGCATTCAGTTGTGATTCAATAAAATGTCAGAGGGTAATTTAGGACAGCTCCTCAGAGGTAATCCAGCTCCTTACAGAGAGGCAGGCATTAGGTGCTCTGTTAAATGATGAAGCGATATATGTGTAACATACCAACTGCTTCACACAGCACACGCAGGAGGAAGTTCCTGTAAAGTGATTTGTGATGCATTATATGCACGAGCAGGGCTCCCTGGCTGGAGAGGAAACTCTGGGACTCAAAATGACAACAAAACAGATTTATGTTTTTTTTTTTTCCATAAATCAAAACAGGTGCGTCTCTCACAAGAACACCTGATGTTCAGATCTACTGAAATAACAGAAAATACACGTTTTATTGTTGCCCTAAACAGTAAAAACCTGCATATTTTAACTGCTGATAGAGTCTAACAAAGTTAAGTCAGGGCGTCTGAATGGATTAAAAAAACATTTTAAATATATATGTTTTAATTAATTAATTTTAAATTTAAATGTATTTTTTTTAATCCATCCAGAGGACCTGACTTAACTTTGTTAAAATGTTCTACCTGGACTATTGAGCATGAATCAGGGTATATTGATAGATTCCTCAGTGACAACTGGTCATTTTATGTTTCTCCTCAGAACTCAAAGTATGAGCCAAAGTAAGACATTTCTTCCTAACAAGCAAAAATAACAATTCAAAAGTCCTTCCTTTTTCTTTGCAATCTGCATTTTCTTCTGCACAAATTACATAAAATACTGTTCTCTGATTTAAATAACTGTCACCGGCCACAGCAAAAATGTCCAGGGATTTCTCAAATGTATGCATATGGGCAAATTACTAAAAATTGATTATTTGAGTTCCTTTAGGTTAATCGTTCACAAATAGGTATAAAATATAGTTGCACATTCTATTGTCTGCATTATGTCCCTGGATGCAGCAGCAACTTTGGTGTTTTAAATAATAGAGGAGGGATGAATTTTGTCCTGAAATTTTAATTGTGGTCTGGTCTGGGAACGTGCATTTGGGAGCAAGGATGGAGCAGTGGGCTGGCAGGAACGTTAGTGCTTTCCAATTGCCTTAGGCCTCATTACGAAGGGGAAGGAGGGAGGAGAGTGGGGGCGTTAAGGTATAAGCTGGGGAGTAAAAAAAGCAGACTACAAACAAAGAAAGCCTGGGAGGATTGCCACTTACTGTCTTCTCAAGAGAGTCGTGTCCCAGAAGCTGCACCGGCCCGCCAAAAACCATTACTGTCTGCCGCAGTATTGATCCGAGGCACCACAGACCACCCACTGACAAAAAGTTCTGCAATCAGCTTCAATTAGGCCACATTTATGACCACAAGGCAGGCGCCCTGCAGATGTTCACCTCTTGTGATAATTCATAAGTAATGAAATGGCTAACTGAATGGCTTTGACCAGGAGGCACTGATTAGTTTTCACAATGACTCATTCACTCAGTCAGTCTGGAGTTAGTGCATGGCTTAAAATTAGGTTTAGAAAAATACAATTATTCTTGTGAAACTCTTTACAAATCCATGCTACGATGGCATGAAATAAACTTCAAATAATTCAGTCAAAAGTAAAACTTATTGGATGCAACTTCTGCATTTTCTGCATAATGCTGTATGGTAATTGTTTCCAATTGTCTAATGCTCCATTAACCTTTTTACACATATAAAAGGACATCTTTAAACTGTGTCACTGTTCACCCACAACCCATCCTGGTTCAGTTATTAACCCTTCAGTGCACTCACCCTCCAGCCGGAGAATCACCAACATTTCATCTTGGGCTGGAGTGGTAAACTGAACAGTTTACAGCAGATCAGAAATGACCTACATGTTTATTAAATTGTCTCCTTGGAGGCCCTCTCATCTGCAATTTAAAGTCCATTGTTGCTCTGTAAGCAGCTTATAAAAGTCCTTATGGGTACGCACTTCTTGTTGCATATGGACCCACTGAGAAAACTCCTGCGACTTAATTACATGGTATCCTTACAAAGACTGGAAAATATACAGAAATGAACGATAAACTCAGGTTCTTTCAGCTCCTTCAGCTATTTCTAAGAAGCCACCATGTTTCTATCCAGAATCCTTACTGACCCGTCCACAGATTTTTCATCTGAAGAAAAGGGTTGTGAAACAGAGCAGGGGGCTAGAGATATAAATCTGCAAGAAGCTCATTTAAACTTGAAAAGAAAGATGTTACACACTAAACAAAGAACATGTTTGATTATTATGTACACGGCACACTCTGTTTTGAAATAGAACAGGTATAAAAGTAACAGCTCGGTTTTATCAGTGTTGGTGTTAACTTTTACAGATAAAAATATGAAGGTTAAATGATTGTGCTTTGAGACAAGTATGCAACATCACAATTACCTGAAAATCTGAAGAGACCATTGAATCAGACACACATCTGGGTCCAAACAAAGAATCAGGCTTTTTAATTACAGCTTCTACACCAAATACCTCCATGTCCTCTCTAACTGCATCCATATATCTCCTCTTTGTCTTCTTCCTGGCAGCTGCATTTCTAACATCCTTCTACCAATATACCCACTGTCCCTCCTCTGGACATGTCTAAATCACTGTCCCTCCTCTGGACATGTCCAAACCATCTCAGTCTGGCCTCTCAAACTTTATCTCCCAGTTGTTCAAACTGTGCTGTACCTCCTAAGGAGAACCTCAATTTCTTCATTTCTGCCACTTCCAGTTCTGTCTCCTGTCTTTTTGTCCATGTCTCTGTCTCCAGACCATACAACATAGCTGGTCTCACTGGTCTTGTAAACTTTTATTTGACCTTTGCTGACACCCTTTTGTCATAAATCACTCCTGAAACTTTTCTCCATCCACTCCATCCTGCCTGGACTCTCTTCTTCACCTCTTTACCACACTCTCCATTTTCCTGGACAGTGGACCCAACGTCCTTGAAGTCCTGCACCTTTGTGACCTCTGCTCCTTGTAGCCTCACTGTTCCACCTCCTCCCTCTCATTCACACACATATACTCTGTCTTACTATGGCTGACTTTCATTCCTCTTCTTTCAAGTGCATACCTCCACCTCTCCAAGTTCTCTTCCACCTGTTCCCTGTTCTCACCATAGATCACAATGTCATCTGCAAACGTCATAGTCCACGGGGATTCCTGCCTGATCTCTGTTAGTTTGTCCATCACTGGAGCAAATTTATACAGTATTTAAAGGAAAATTTGTTGCACTAACCTCATGTGAAGGCTCAAACACCCTGACATCATCAGTATGCTAACTTGATGTGATCTTTTAGTGCTTAACTGCATCTGAACGAGGTAATGTCAGGATGAAGCTTGAGACAACTCTGTACATGGTAGTATCTTCTTGGGTAGAGTGGTGAGGGTGCAGGCTCACAACAAGATGTGGAAAATATAAATATTTTTATTTGACAAATACTAAAGTATGGCAGCATCGTGAATGCTTTTGTAATTAAGGTTTTCCAAATTTACCATAATCCAACCAGGTTCTAATGGAGAATGTAGCAGGGTCATCTATCAGCTTCTGGCTTTCACTTAGCCATGGTTGCATTGCAGAGGCAACAGGCAGACATCTCTCTTCCCAGCAACTCTTGCTAGCTCGTCTTGGGGGACCCCAAGGCATACCCAGATAATGTATAATCCTGAAGTAACTTCTGAATCTCCCACAGGGTCTTCTCTCAGCGGGATGTGACCAGAAAACCTCAAGAGGGAGGCACCCAGGAGGTCTTAATCTGATGCCCAAAACACCTCAACTGAGTTATCCAGTGAGCCTTGAAGAAATCTTTTTGATGTGCATCAAATATAAGGGGGTGAACAGCTGGGCAGTGGTTCGAACTTTTGCCTTACAAAAATAAGGTTGCAGGTTCAAAGTCAGATAGGCTTCCATGTTCTTCTTGTATACATGGGTGGTTTTCTCTGGGTGCATCAGTTTCCTCTCATAGACCAAAAGCATGCATGCTAGGTTAATTAACTTCTCTAAACTTGTGAAAAGCTGTGTCTCAGTCTAACTTTTCCTTAATACATGCACTTTGATGGCCAAATCAGCTGCATTTTAAAAATCCGATTCGTGGAAGCGTGCAAAGGAACAAGTCGCTTTGCATTTCTTTGAAATTTAACAAGATAAGCACCTAAAAATGATTATTTGTTTGCTCGCATTGTAGTAAAGATGCATCTCAGTTGAACTTTTACTTAATAAATGCACTTCAATGGTCAAATCAGCTTAATTTCGCCGAGGCGGTGCAGCGAAATGAAGCTGATTTGACAGTTGCTCCAAGCGAGCTGGACGAAGGTGGCAGGCTATGGCAAGCCAAGTGTCTCATTAATAGTCACTTTTACCTATTACATGACACAACTGCGTACCATACTGCTCGAGTGCCATCTAGTGGCTGAAAATGGTAGTGTTCAATATTTTCAATGCCAGAAAGAATGAAAATGGTCATATCCCAGCCCAAAATTGGTTTATAAATATGGGAAAACATCCATAAATAAGTTGCTTCAGTGTATAAGTTGCAGGGCATGCTAATTTATGTAAAAACTGCAACTTATAGGAAGAAAAATACAGTAGTTCTAATCATTCACTTTAACTTCTAACCACATCTATTTCCATGTGAGTGAATGGCCAGAGATATAATTATGAATATAGGTCATATTTCTGTGTTATGAAGGTATTTTAACAAGTTTTACCACAGGCTTGAATATGGGAGTAGATTTTGCATTTTCATCAGACTGCACTCCTGAGAAAACATCAAATGACACAGAAGCTCTCTAAATACACAACCGAGGTAAACAAGATCAAAGAAATGTATTTTTTGGAACCACGAAAAAGCAGCTTTTTATCTAAAAAATGGGACTGTTTCCTTTCAGCATAACAAATGTTGGGCGTAATATAACGGCTGACCAACAGCAGCTCTTGGTTCAATCAACCAATAAATAAACAGCACATTTAAAATGTCCAATGGTTTTAATATAGTGCTGAATAATTGTAACTTTTATTTATTTTACGTAAGTCTAGATGTATTTATGGGCAATAAACTGTTCTGGAAGTTTCAGGGACTGCACTCCATAAAGAAAATGCATTCATGTATAATAGCAGGAAACCCATCACTCATATATGAGTGATACAAGTATTCAGGGCTAATAATACTGAGGATTTCATTCTCAAACGCTGGCAGCAATCAATGGCAGAAAGGATGAGAAGCAATAATGGCTTGCCTGCATGATGAGGTTAACCTCACTGCCCCATCTTTGGCCATAAAATAAAAATAAGGGCCCAGAGCTCATACCTCGCACGGCCATTAGCCTCAATCATTCAGCGCACATCCACATAACTCCAGCAATTCTCAGGAAACGATCGCAGCACAATTACACGAGTACTCAGACATGAACCTGGAGCCACCTCGGAGTGTCATCCAGCAAGAACAAACAGTCTTCTTTTAATTTCACAGAATCTCTTATTTTGTGTGCTTTTGATTGAGAGGTGCGGATCTGAGTCTTTTTAACAGCTGCACTTCAGATTTTCTCACACAAACAAGGTTGTGTCGAGAGATAACTGCTTTCAGTCAGACTGGGGTCTTTCTGCGTGGAGTTTGCATGTTCTTCTCGTGCTTGCATGGGTTTTAGAACTTTTGCACCAACAAGGTGAGTCCCAGAATTAATAATTGAAAATATGACATAAAGTAAATCAGTGGTTCCCCACTGAGGGTCAGAGGGTCCCCAACATATCTCCAGAAGTCAAATGAAATGTAAAAAATGTGAATAGAATATCTCTATCTTAATTATGTCAGAGAATAAATACATTAATAAGAAGATAGGTTGTATATATTGTAATTTATCACTTGTGTAATAGGGTTATCAGCACATATTGAGGTTAATGGGCTACAAACTGTAAAATCTGAGAACCACTGGGGTAGCTGAGCATCATCTGTTAGGGTCCTGTGTCCAGATAGTTTCCTGCTTCTTACAGACTTGACTGTCACATATTGTCCATCTATTGTAAATATAATTAAAAGGCCTTCCACAAATTTTCTCTCTCTCCATTTGTCCCCCCATTCTTTTAAGCACACTGAAAAAATAGAAAAATAAAATGAAAGACCGAGACAGGCTGACAAACTGTGGTAAAGCTACATGTCAGATTACATGTTGACGTGGTGCTCTGCGAGTGGACAAAGTAAAGTACTGTAAAGTCCTGTTCAAGATCAAAATGAACGGGGAGCGTTCAGGTCGTTGGGCCAGTACAACAACAAAGCTGTGAAAACAAACTTCAGACAAGTCCAAGAAGAATGAAGCCAGACTGTGCTTGCAGAGAAATTAACGACTTTTTTGAGAATCCTTTAATTACTGATAATCAATTCAAACATCGGCTCCTGCAGGCTCCTGGATTCAGCTTCCACTCTGCAGCTAATAACACGCTCCGTGGACCTCGACCTCCACAAGAAACACCAGGATGATGGGAGATCTGCGAGTACTCGAGTCCATTTCTGTGGCCTCACATTAAATCATCACCACGCGCTAACGAAAGCTTTAGAAACACAAACACACCTGAGCCGTTGAGAGCCTGTCCACACAGCCTCATCTGTACAATCACGCACTGATCCATTATTACTCTGAACTGACCGACCCACAACGCTCCTGAACTTTGGTGCAGCTCCATTTGTTTTCCCTTTCTCTCATTCTGAACGGTGCAATTAGAGGCGACTATTAAGGCAGTGAGCAAATAACCCTTAAGATAATGTGCAGCAAAGTTAATCTGAGCAGATTCTACCTCACCGGGGACGATGAGCAGAGCCCTTTTATGTTACATGACTTTGAATTATGAATAACTTACAGCTGAGCGCAGTGAGGTCAGAGCAGGTTAATTTCCTCAGCCACGTCACCTGCTCCCCTCTCGAGTCACGCCAAATATCTGTTGTAAAAACAGATCTGCATTCGTTCCTTCTCTTCTCCTGCAGCACACGTGCTAATGAAAGATTACAGAAACACTGCAGAGGGTGTCTCCAAGACTTCCTTCCACGACTGCAAGTTGTTTCTGCTGTTAAATCTAATCCAGAGATGCTTTTTAATGACGGCCAACACTGAAGAATGCTGGCGTGCTTTATAGTGCACGTGTGTGTTTCTCTATGAGCTATTGAAGGAAAATGTTTATTTTTCCACAACAAATCACTCAAATCTTTGAAAGTAAGGTTCTGTTGGAAGGTTATTAACTTAATATTTTACATTTTGTAGCTTTGTGAACGAGCCCATTGAAAAAATATTGATTAATTCTGGTGGGACTGAGGACCTAAAGGCTAAGAGGGGACAAACTAAAGAAGACCGCAGCAGTCTTAAAACTCCAGTGGTTAATTTAAATATTTTATTAATATTTAGATGTGTATAATGCGTGTACTGTGACGAAATGAAGACTCAACACAATCTGCTTAGATAAATAATGTTAATAATTGAATTTTTGTGTTTATGAATGTTTCTGTTCAGCGCCCTGAGATAACCTGCTGTGATTTGGCGCTATATAAATAAACTGAATTGAATTGATGGATGTGTATTCTGTGCGATATTTAGATTTACTTAGATGTGTATGCATGTGTATATTTATATAGGTTAATCATGAATGTAGTACTCACTACCACCTTGTGCATATTTGTCTTTTTTCAAATTTGTGTATTCTTCTTTTTGATTATTTCATGTATCGTTTTGTATAACTGGAACATGCTACTGGATGCCTCCAATTTTCTCCCTGGGAGGGAGGGAGGGAGGGAGGGATGGATTGAGTAACTAACTAACTAACTAACTAACTAACTAACTAACTAACTAACTAACTAACTAACTAACTAACTAACTAAC